>NC_090849.1:20145386-20445886 GCF_024217435.2 Syngnathus scovelli
GCTTCTCAATTATTTTCTGTGATGCCCCCCCCCAGGGAGAAGAAAACATAACACTCCATGTTAGTAACATTAAAGCAAACAAAATATAAATAAAAAAGATCAACTTAAAATAAAGAATAACTTCATTATTAACATTGTTTTTAGTCTGTAACAGATCAAAGTGCATCACTGCCTGAAATAAAAATATAAGTATTCAAACTATAAACATTCTTGAGCAATTGCCATTTTATGCTGAAGAAAATACAATAAAATAATAAACATACATAGTATTAAATTAAATAACAGCAATAAATAATATTCAAAGTAATCAGCAACATTAACTCAGGAGCATAAGATATAAAAAAAAATGTAACCTACAAAAATACATAAAACAATTTGTGCTGTTCTTTAATCAAAACGAGGCAGCACTCCACGGCTCTTCTGCCATGGTGTGTTTTTTTTTTTTTTTTTTTTTGCACTCAATATGGTACGCTGCTTTATATGATGCTTACAGTGCTTGCTGAATGACTAAAGTAGCATTCACAAAGTGGTATGATTGCTCAATATTTTTCTATGGTGTTCCACTGCACTTTTTTTCACCTGCTCTGTTCCGTGCGCTCTCCACTGTAGAGCGGAGACTCCTTGCGCACACTCTTCCAGTGATACCGCCACCTACTGCAGTGGATGTCTAATTACTCTGTCATCTAATACACCCAAAAGAAAAGCGTGTTCCCCGGTGTCACACGCGCCGCCCCAGGAAGCACTGGGCTAACCTAACAAGTCGAGTCCCGGATCTTCCAATTTGCCTGAAAACATGTGCGAGACAAGTTTTGGCCAACCGCGACCTGCAAATTGCCCTTAGCTCAAAATGGTGGACTGAAGAGCAAAAACAGGAGTGCACTCTGATCTGTTGCCCAAATTGTGCCCTCAGCCAGCAAGTGTGCTCCCGGGTGGCTCGCCCACGGCACCAACTGCTACAAGAAGGTGGAGGAGCCCAACGGTTGGCTGGGGGCCTGGCACCACTGCGTCTGGGAGGGCGGCGACCTGCTCTCCATCACCACCTCGGCCGAGGAGGACTTTGTGAAGGACACCATGGGCAAGGACACCCGCTTCTGGCTGGGACTCTCCAACCAGGTGAGACGGAAGCGGCAGTGGACTCTGCGGCAACAACTGGAACCGTTTTCTTTTTTCCCACCCAGAAATGCGACGACGTCTGGTGTCGCTTTGAAGGCGGGAGCCAGAATCTGACCTGGTCCGATGGCGAGAATACAACACACACCAACTGGGCCCCAAATCAAGACGAAAGGTAAGATGTAACAACTTGTTCTGGTCAGGCGGACACGCGTAAAGGTTCTGGAACCAATTTTGAGAATGATCACTCAAGGAAAATTCCTTTTTGTTTTTTAATCTACCGACAGCGCCGACGTTGCGTCCTGCGCCTACGTCAACCAGGGGGGAATGGGTCAGCCCGGCGAGTGGAGGTCTGGCTCCTGTGATTCCTCGTTGGCCTACATGTGCAAACGGCCGCTGAGTAAGCCTGCACGTCTGCGGTCACGTTGCCGTTGAAAGGCGCAAACGGGCTTTTTTTTTTTTTTCTCTTTGCAGGCTGCCCGGAGGGACAGACGTGTTCCCCCAGAAGTGGTCTTGCTGTCGTGAAGAGTGAGTTGCAGCACGCTTATTTGCACTTTAACCATCTGGTCGTGGTTTCCTCCTCAATGTTCTCCATTGTGGCCTCAGCTTCCACCTGCGACAATGGCAACCTACTGTATGGCGATCATTGCTACTTTTACTCGAAGCTGCACAAAGATTGGGAGGATGCCGAGAAGTTCTGTGTTGCCCAGAGAGGCCACCTGGCTAGCGTCCACTCACAGCAAGAGGCTCAATTTGTGTTTGGTGAGCGCTAAGACGAACCGCCGCAGTCGTCGGTCCCACAAAGCTGCCGTCATTTAGCTGAAGCTCTTCTTGCCCTGAAGCTCTTGTTGTCCTTCCTTTCCTCAAGATCACTCTCAAAGCCTTTGGTATTCTTGGCTGGGACTGAAGAAGAAGAAAAGCAACAACTATGAGTATAGTGACGGAACAGCTTTTGTAAGTAAATTGCTGACGGACTTTGGAAAAGTCATTTTGCACGAGCTAGGTTGGGAAAGTTGAAATTTGAGCACAATTGCGCGGAGGAAGGCAGTCGAGAAGCTGAGAGTCCAACGCCCTCATGTCGTCCGCAGGACTACGCCGAGTTGCAAAATGACACCACGGGGGACTGCGCATTCCCAAATTCTGTTGGGAAGATCGGCGGCAGCCCCTGCACAACGAAGCGGCCGTTTGTCTGCAAAACAGGTGCAAAAAATGTCCCTCCTGAGCGCTCCTTCATGCACTTGCTCATTCGCCCTCCTTTACCATGCAGCCAAGCGTGGAGGGCCTCGACAGCTGCCACCATTAGCCAGCCAACAGGGTAGGTGTCTCGCACCGCCGCCGTCTTCTACGCTGTCTTATGCTGTTTTGCCCTCCTGCGCCGGCTGTCCCGCAGGCTGGACTGACAAATGCGGCTGGTGGGTGGACAACCCCTCGGACGACTTCTGCTACCTGTTCAACTTTCAGCCCACCAAGACCTGGCAGGAGGCGAAAGCCGACTGCAAAGGCCGCCAAGGGAACCTGCTCAGCATCGCCGACTCGGACGAGCAGGGCTTCGTACGCGGTAGGCTGGCCATGAATTTGTTAGGTCTTGAGAAAAACCTTTTTTTTTCTGCTACGCCTTCCTTTCCAACTCAGAACATGATAAACCCGAGCGAGATATGGCCAGCGTTTCTCGGTTGTTGTTGTTTGTTGTTTCACTCTTTGTTGCAGTATTGTTAGCGCTTTGTCACAGCTGTGCCGCACCCATCAAGTTGTAGTGCAGAGTCAAGTGTGAGTTCTTTTGGAATCTTGCATGTTCTCCTTGGGATCTAAAGGTATCGCCAAGCTTCTGGCGATGCATGACGACGCCTCCCTGTGGTTGGGCGCCGACGCCTCCATCAAACGTGACGGCGACAAGTGGACTGACGGATCCCCCTTCTCTTACCTCCACTCGAGTGCAGGTCGGGCTGAGCCGGTTGTCAGCTGCACTTTGGAGGAACGGATGAGCGCTCAGATCTTGTTTGCCTCCCTCCCTCCAGGTGTCACTGAAGGGGGTAAATGTCTTTTCTTGCTCACTGGCAGCGGCGACTGGAAGCGCGACAAGTGCAACGAGAAGAGAGGCTACGTCTGCAAGAAAAGAGGTAAGTGAGATGTGAGGTGGACCGTCATCACGTTCGACATCCACGTTCTGGTTTCCGCTTGTAGGAAAACCAGCAAAACCCCAGCTGCCACATGACGGTAAGTCACCTTGTACGTCTCTGTAAAAAAAACCACATGGAGAGAAGTCAACAGTTGTGCTCTCACAGGCTACAAGAAGGAGCTTCTCTGCCAAGACGATTGGAAATCCCTCGAATGTCCCGATGAAAGAGTCATCCGCATACGGTCGGCTTTCCATGGACGGAAGCGTAGCGACGTCTGTCCGAGTGGCGGCGGATCACGCGGTAAGAATCCTCCAGTGGTAACGTTGTTTTTGGCTCGCTGTCCTGGAGCCGTTTCTGTCTCGAGGTTGATTTGACTTTGAATAAGAATAGAAAACGATGAAAAAGAGCTAAGGCTTTTTGGATTCCTCTTTTTCTAATAGTCATTAACTATCAAAATTCCCGACGTCCTGTGACAAGTTGGAGTATGTAAGTGTGCGAATAAGATGCGCGTAAAATGCTGGTGTGGTGTCACTTGCAGATGACTGCAGGGTGGAAGGGGCTCTCTCTCACTTTAGAGGATTGTGTGACAACTATCAGATTTGCCCCATTTACCTTACGGATACGGACTCCTGCCCTGGTGTCTCCAAATATCTCCACGTCGTCTACAGCTGCGAGAAGAAAGGTGGGCTTCACATCCTGACACTTGCCGATGGATCATGTGCCAAGGAAACAATCCAACGGATCCCCAGATAGAGCGTCAGCTAGGAGTGACCAGACATGAGAATGAAGGAGCGAGCGTTCCTTCCACATTGTCTTTTTTTTTTTTGTCTTTCCCCAGTGTGTCTTGATAGTCTGGGCATCGCTGACGGGAGAATCCCAGACTCTTCTTTTTCAGCCTCTTCCTATGCGATCAATGCCGAACCACACAAAGCGCGTCTGGGGGGCAGCGGTTGCTGGAGACCCTCCAAAATAGGTACGTAAAAATAAAATCACAGCTCGTTTGTTGTAGTTTGGTATCCTGAGCAATGGAATGCCTTCCGCCGTCAGTGGGCAGCTGGATCCAGGTGAACCTCGGTCAGAACTTCAAGCTGACAGGCATTGAGACCCGGAGCTGTACATACCGATTGCAAAGTTCCAGTGTATTTGAAATGCAGTTCAGTATTGACGGAGTGACTTGGTATCGCCACCCAGTACAGGTGAGCGGTCGCTGGCTCTCGACTTTGTCGTCCAGGCTGTTGTCGTTCCTTGCAAACGCGCGTGTTTTTTTCCAGCCTTCTCTGGGGAAGTATATTCTAACCAGGCCCGTGTTCGCCCAGTACGTCCGCCTCCTGCCAAGGTTTTTGGGCCTACGCTTTGACGTCTTTGGGTGCACGTCTGACGACAGCGCTCGCGGTGAGTACGACGTTTGGAGTGCAGTGAGAAACTAGCAAGAAACGGGCTTTGATTTTCCCTTCTGACCCACAGAGATCTTATGCAGCAGCACAGCCACCGACCTCAGCCTTGACGGTCCAATGACGTGAGTCAGACTTGGTATGATGTTTCTTGCCGAAAGGCCTCCTCCTTACTGAGCAAACTACGTCCGCAGGGTCCGGTGCCCACTGGGCTGCGCCCAAGCCGGCTACAGGGTCTACGGAACACGGATCTACGACCAAGTATGTTAATTACCGCATGACCTGCGAGCGGAGTTCTTGTTCTATGTCTGAGACGTTCTCTGAGTGCAGGACTCAAGCATCTGCACGGCCGCTATTCACTCGGGCGTCATTGAGATTGGAGGAGATGTGACTTTGCAGAAGAGACCGCCACAGAAAGCCTACGACGGCTCCACCTGTAACGGAATCATGTCGAAAGCGTGCGTGCTCCGCTTTCACTGATGAGTCCACTTAGACGCCCGGCTCATATTCTCACTTTACTGTCTGCAGATATGTGAACAAATTGGCTCCGTCTCCGTCTTACACTTTTACTGACACGGGTGAGTAGAATGTCCAGAATAGAAAGCATTTCTTCACGTGACGCCATCTTGCGCGCAGAGCCGAGATGCTTGGACCCTGACTGGGAGGAGTTTGCGGACTTCTGCTACAAACGTTTTGATGATACAAAGACGTGGTACGGCGCTCGACACTCCTGCTGGGGTCTCGATGCCAATCTGGTGTCCATTCGCTCCGAGGCTGAGCGGGATTGGCTGCAGGACCTCTTGAAGTCTGGTGCGCGCGTGCGCTAAGCGTCGCTCACATTGGTTTGATATCTGCCATATCTGGAAAGCCATTGAGAGCTCTGTTGCCGTTTGTCCTCTGCAGCCCCTGGAAACGCGTGGACCGGACTGAACGACCTGGTCAATCGCGGCAGATTCGTGTGGTCGGACCGCCGGAAGGTGCCGACCTTCACCAACTGGGCTCCGGAAAACTCTACCGGCCTGATGGAGAATTGCGTGGCCACCTTGAGCCAGGTAGGTGCAGAAAAGATTGACTCGCTCGCTGAAGACAAGTTTAGATTTAAAATCAATCTCATTTTGACTTTCAGTCTGGCAAATGGAAGAAGATGTCCTGCATGCAACTCAATGGCTACGTGTGCAAGATGCCCACAGCGCGTTATCCGCTGGATTTGGACAGTGCCAATGCAAGTTGCAAGTAATCATATGAACCTTGCATGATCATTCTGCTTGGTTTACCATGCATTTTGATTGACTGATTGATTTACCATGCGTTATTATGATTGATTAACCATGCATTAGTCGTCTTGTTAGAGTTAGCATGGGTTATGATTCTGTAAGTTACCATGCATTCTTCTTCTTCTTGATTAACATGTGATATGATTTACCATGCATTTTTATTTTGTCAAGAGTTTATTTGTATAGCCCTAAATCACAAACATTCTCAAAGGGCTTCACATAGCCAAAATTGACAATTATTCTCAAAGCATCCCCTGATCTTAAGCTCCCAAAAGGGCAAGGAAAAAAAAAAAACCCCTTCCAGGGGAAAATGAGAAACCTTGAGAAGGGACCACAGATGGAAGGATCCCCCTTTCAGGATCACCAGGTTGTAATGGATGCAGAGAGTGCACAAGTAATACATAATATGAACGTGAGCTGGGATTAGACCGTCGTGAGACAGGTTAGTTTTACCCTACTGATAATGTGTCGTCGAGGTTTGTTCAATTTACCATGCATTATTATGAATGATTAACCATGCATTGGTCTTTTTAGAGTTAGCGTGTGTTATGTAAGTTACCATGCATTCTTCTTGACTTAACATATGATATTGTGATTTACCATGCATTATTATTATTATTTTGTTCAATTTACCATGCATTATTATGATTGATGAACCATGCATTGGTCTTTTTGTTAGATTTACCATGTGTTATTATTCCTGTTGTTTTACCATGTTTAATTGACCCCCAAAAAAACAATAAAATAATAAAGACAATTGGTGCCTCCTCTCAAGTCATTGGATACTTTACTGATTTGGACAGGGCAATTTTATAATCTGGTCAATTAGATCATACTTTAGTACTGCCGATGTACGAGTATAAGTCAGACCACCTCATGACGCCATTTTGGTGCATTTTTGCATGGCCCTTTGTAACAATTTGGGAAACAAAGACTCTATTGCTTTCCACCTCATGAAATCCATCCATCGTCCTGAAGTGCTTCTCCTCACGAGGGTCGCGGCTAGCCTATAACAGCTGAGTGCCAGGCAGTGGCAGGACCCACATCATTCCCATCACCCCCCTTCCAAAAAAAAAACCCCAAAACAAGTAGGAGCGGTCAATCGGCCTATCATGAATGTTTTTGAAACGTGGGAGGAAACCTACGCATGCAAACATGCAAACCCCACACGAGATGGCACTCAAGACTGCGCCTAACGTACTGCACAAATCAAGCATTAGATATCAAAATTCCACCACACTAGTGTCATGTAGAAAGAAAAAAAAAGTCACAAGATGACAACCATGGAAACAAATTTATGGCATCATGACTCCTGACTGTTTCATGCAAAGATGTGCACTGCACTTTTGAAGCACTGAACCGAACTGACCCAAATTGCAAATAGGCGACATAAAATACATCTTCGGGTTTTTTCATGCTCACTGTGGTACCTTTTTTTTTTTTTTTTTTTTCCGTTTTGCAAAGCTTTTGATTGTACAGCCCACTAGTGGTACTCCTAGGAATGGACAAACCTTCTAACTCAAAACATACATTTAGCATACGCAAGCAGAAATAACAAATGGTCACATCATAAAGATTTAATTGCAGGCAAACAATACTGTAAATATTATAAGCACACAATATAGTATAAAAGAACGTTCTTTTTGACAGCCTCTGTGGTTGCTAATAAAACAGTCTGTCAAATGACGACGGACCCTTAATGCAGTGGACTTGAGCCACTGACAGATGGCGACATTTTGCTTCTTTAAACATACAAGCTTTGGATGCTCACCTGCTCTCGACTTTTTAACTTGCAACGAAACGGGAACACTTCTAAGACCCTTCTTGGTGCTTATTTTGGGCTTGATCTAGTTTCAAGGTAGAAGATTTCAAGCAACATATTTCGCTAAAGTTCGTCCTGCGTCAGTGGCATTCCAGGAGCTTGAAATACGCGACGCGATGCGGTGACGTCATCGCTAGAAATTAAATGTGTAATATCTACAAAAACGAACGTTTTTACGGCACAAACCAGCACAAACGAACGGTACCATTTTGGGTCCATTTGGCAGTAAATGGGGGGGGGGGGGGGGGGGTCGACGTCACGATCGGAATGAAATGTGTAATAGCTACGAAAACGTACGAAGGTTTTTGGACCACAAACGAGCGGTAGCCATTTTGGGTTCATTTGGAGCAGATGGGGCGCTGGGTGGACTCTGGATGACCTCTAAAGTAAAGTTTCTTAACTAAAACATTCCGTTGCAGCACAAACGATTTTTTTTTTACGGCGCAAACGAAATAAACAGTTTTCCTTCAACGTTGCGTGGGGTAGGGGGCCAGCTTCACGCAGGTGTAACATAGCTAACAAGCGCCGTGGCCGTTTGTGTGTCTGCGCCCTCTTGTTGAAAGGATTATCGGTCCATCCGTGGATTTTGTTTTTTTGCTTTTGTTGTTGAATAACGATCGTCCACAAAAATGACACTGGGTCCCCATTGTGACCTGCAGTGAAAATGAAAGAAAATGTCCCGTTTGCCTTCAAAAGGTGCATTATTTATTCAACTGTTATTTCTTTTTTTATAGGCTGGTGTACTCCGTGCCATTATCTGACCGCATACGTTTGACGTTACCATACGGGGCGCTGTCAGCGAGGAATTTTTCGGTCGCCAGTAATACATCACTTTTGCTTTTGAGGAAATAGACAGACACAGCTCCTGAAAAGTCATCTGTGATTGATATGGCATACCTATAACCATCTCGACGAGTTGGCTCAATGGGACCTGACAAGTCAGTGTGTACCAGCTCAAGAGGGGCATTCGCTTTTTCATCTGATTTCTTATTTCTTGTGTTTATGAATTTTCCTTCTGCGCAAACATTACAATCTCCTCTTGTTTTACCGGTAGTTTTTCATACCCTTTACCGCACTTGGCAATTTCAACACATCATCAACATTACAATATCCCAAAAGCTCATGCCATGTTTGGATATCACAAGTTAACATCACATCGTCTTTGGTCGTCATGTCACTGATAGATTCACCAATGCACTGTTCATTTGGATTTACCGTGCTCACGCAGTATAGTCGCTCCTGTTCCTCAATGTTGAAGACTGCTCCATCCTTGGTCATCAGTTTGTTTCGTCCTTCTTCAAATGTTGCTTTGGCTACATCACTCGTAACTGCTTTTACAGAGATGATGCTTTGAGGGTACGTTGGTATGTATAAGGCTTTCTTCAACGTGACACCAACGCATCTTCCATTCTTGTCCTGAAGGAATACCTTAGCGTCTCCTCTTCTCAATGCCACGTTGTTTTCCCTGGTTCCATCAGCTAGTTCCATGTAGTGCTTTGCTGGGTTAAAAGTCTCGTCAAATGTTGTGAATTTGTTTTCTTCATTCATATTGTGTGATGTGGCTCCGCATTCAACCATTATTCCTTTTCTTTTGATGTCCTCAGGAAGGTGATGTAGATTGATCTTGAAGACAAATGTCTTTTCCGCCTTGTGGTCCTCCTGTTCTTCTGCTATTTGTTTTGCATCGTCTTTCCACTTAACTTTTCGCCTGCATGTCTCATCACTGCGCGAGGCACTTTTGTGATAGTTGCACCACTTCCTAAGCTCTTTTTGGGGGCAATCTCTCACAATATGTCCACGATTTCCACATCCATAGCAGGTTGCTGATGACACATCCACTTTCATCACATTGTCCGTTTTGATATTAGAGTCATATTTCTCTGTCTCCTCAAAGCTTCGCAGTTTACTCTTAAACTGGGAGAACGTTAGGTCGTCGCTGCTTTGCATTGTGTGAATGCTGAAAGGCTTGTCTGACTCTGGGAGTTCCTTCAGAATCGTAGCTATTATCAGCCCATCACTTATTGTCTCTCTTGCATTTCTCAGTGATGTGACTGCTTTTTCAGCACGAATTATATATTCAGTGATAGTTTCTTCCGGCTCTTTCTTTAGGGAAGTCAGTTCCGCGTACAGGGCGATAATTCTGGGTTTACCCTGACTCGCGTAGTGGCCGCGGAGTATTTCCAGCGCCTTTCTGCCGTCGTCTGCCGCTTCTCTCATTACCAGAGACAAGCTTGTGTCATCGAGGAACTGAATTAGCTCCGCGTAGCACTCTTCATTCTTTTCTGGGTCCGGTGCGATGGTGGATAGGATAGTGTCTTTCAATCCAAGCATTCGTAAGTGGCCGAGGAATTTTACCTCCCAAAGTTCGTAGTCGTTTTCGTTTCCATCGAAAACTAACCGCTGCCATCTCCCTGCTTGGTTGCCGCGTCTGGGCCCATAACCTGTTGGGTTTGCAGCTTCGTAGTCCATTTCCTTTCAGACACAACACGACACGATGGTGGCGTTTGGCATTCACTTCTTTATTGTTCCTCGCTCACTCCCATCTGTGGTCTCTTGTCAAGGTTTCTCATTTCCCCTAGCTGGAGTTTTGAGTTTTTCCTTGCCCTCTTGGGAGTTTAAGATCAGGGTATGTTTGGGAATATTTGCCATTTTTCACATGTCCTGAGTGTTGTTAGTCACCTCAATGTTGAACAGAGCCTGTGATTTACCAAAGTCAAATTCCTTGTTTGGCACGCTCAAACATGGCGAATAAAAACTCTTGAATCTCTTGAATCTCAACACCTGTGCTTCTTGGCGCGCTTCCTTATATTCACTTCCTACTTTCCGTTGCCGTAAAACAAGGTAAAAACCAACGTAGTGTCCACAGTACATAAAAGAGAAAACGTCACGTCACTGCAGTAAACACAAAATACGGCATAAGACACTGAACAAATGACACAATGACATATATAATAATAATATGAGAGCACAAATAACTCAACAGTTAAGAAGATAAGAAATACAAGTGACAGAAAGAAATACAATCCTACGTGTGGACAGGCAGTAAATCATGCCTGTGTTATTAATGGTATGTACTATAAATACCAATGCTCTGTGAGCTGTCTTTGTAGCCCTGGAAAGTGTTATGAGAAATTACTTGTACGCCCATACGGCCAAATAGAAAGTAGTTCCTGTCTCATACATCAAAATAAAAGTGTGCCTGAAGACAAAGCTCACCCATCAATCAATTGGAATGTTCTTTGGGAGATAATAAACAATTCTTCAAAAAAGAAGAAATCTTTTTGCTTCAAGCTGTTGATTGCCTCTCCCGGTTGAGCTCTCTCATAAACATGAACGTTGTGTACGATTTATCCAAACAAAGTATAACAACTTTATCTTATACAAGTCTGCTTGCTTCATGCTAGCGCACAAGTAAAACACTAGCATCAATGTTGATGTAGTTATAAACCTTTAAGCAACTTAAACCCTGGGGTTAGGGTTAGGCCTTGGCTTTTCACCAAGTAAAACACACGCTGAGTGAAATGGAAGCTGCGCTCATGCACAACAAATGAGTCTCTTTAGCCCTGTCGAACTCGATTAGAATTCCTGTCTTATCCTATCGAGAGACATAATAGTGTCAGACAATAGCATGTTTGACTGCGGCGCACAGGAAGCGAGCTGTTGCTTGTCATGAGACCCTGCAGCCTCAGGTCATGCCTATTTGCCCCGTGTGGAGTGAATGAGATGAAAAGCAAATTTGTGGGAGGAATTTACATCTGGAGAAGTTAAAAAAAAAAAAAAAGATCCCCGTGATACAAACTGTGGGAGCTCATGTTGACAATTCATGTGGGCATGGAACCAATGGATCAAGTAGATAGATAAATCAAGCTACTGATCAGATCATTGATTGTCTTTTATTTAAATTGATAATCGATGATCGGCTCCCAAATCCCGATCGTGTAAAGCCTAATACTGTAGAAATTCCGACCAAGATAGTAGGTCTAATTTAACTGGCATGTCAAGCTTTTATTTTTGGCTCAAGCAGAAACCGGAAATCTGTGAAGTATTTCTAACTTGACGTAGCGGTATAGCTTTTTTTTTTTTTTTTTCCACTGAGCGGAAACGAGGGTCCCCACTTTTTTTTTCCGCGTCAAGTTCGTGCCTCAAAGTTTTTCTTCTCTCTCTTCTTTTAAGTCAGAGACATTGTCGCGTCAAGTCACAATGGAAGCCAAAGAGACCATTTTGTGCACTTCTTCCCGCTGAGGTCGACTCTTGCTCTAATTTTTGTTTTTCTTTTTCTTTTTGGTTCTTCCCGCCGACGCCACTTTAGTGGCCAACTTTTGGATGCCTTTTCGACACATTTCCGTTATGCGAAGTCCAAACTGTTGTGTTGTCGTCGTGCAGCGGTGGGTGCCCGTCCGAGATAACGGAGAACGTGAGTACTGTAACTCGACTTATTTACATTGTAATACTTCAACAACTTGTTGTCTTATGGCCACATGGCACACTGTCCCCAAACGACGACTCCCCAGGAATGCGTTGACGTTCTTAACACTGCAGTTATTTGTCCTTTTCGTCTTGAAACTGCTCTGGAGTTGTATTTAAAAGGCGACTAGGAAGTTTTCTGGCAGTGAAGTGCTCAGCGTGCATAAACTTGGCGCATGTGTGTGTGCGCGCGCGCGTGTGTGTGATTGTATGTATTTTTAAGAGAAGTTGGAAAAAGTCCACGTTGTTGTGACGCTGTCATTGAAAAATTGACGTAAGTCTGGCTGTGGTCACCATGGCAATGACGCAGCATGGCACCACGCTAGCCCATCTTTCCTGCACATCTTTGTATATGTACAAACAGAGAGATAAGTTTGTTATGTATTGACATACTTATCATCAAATAGATCCTAATGTCTTAGGGGGTCGTAGAAAGTGTATGCATACATTTCTTATTACCAGTTTAGTTGCCAAGCTGTTTTTAATGCCTGTGCCTCACCGTTCTGAGGTTTAGGGGTTCGAATGTCAGGTACAGCCTTACTGCGTAGAGTTGAATGTTTAGTAATAATACACCCTCACTGCGTACGGTTTAAGGTTTAGTAATCATATTAAATGTACTTTTAGGGAGGACATTTTTAAATGTTCAAGAATCACGGGGAGACAATAAATTGCCCATAATACTGATTGGGAATGGCTGTTTGACGACATGGGTTGCGACTGAAAAGTCCTAAAGGTGACGCGCCTCATGTCCAAAATCAACTGGGACCTGCTCCAGATCATTTGTACCCTGATCAGGATGAGCAGCATAAAAAACAGTTAGTTGGATGGACAAAAGAATACGCAACAGGTGTTAATCGAAGCTAATATGTTACTCAATAAGCCTAGGATCTCAGTTGTATTTAACTTTAAAGTGCAACATGTTTGCATTTAATCTTGACTACTCTTTGTGTTCAAACATTTACTTAGGTTAATTTTTTTTTATCCAATAGTTTTTTTAAAAAAAAATTAACATTTCATATGAATTATCATTTAAGAGCAGTTCTTTATTTTCCCATATTATAGTGCAGTGTTCAAACTGTGCGTGAACTTCCAGCAGCTTACTATTTTCTGGATCGCAGGGCACACAGAGACGAACAAGCACTCGCACTCGGAGAAAACCCACGCAGGCATGGGGAGAACATGCAAACTCCACACAGGTGGAATCGAACCCGCACGTTCTGAACTGTGAGGCGGACGTGCTAACCAGTGCATCACCGTGCTGCCTGGCTTACAATGATATTTATTGCTATAAACGTCTGTCTGATGTTATTATATTATTTATTATATACCATATATTTGAAAGGCATTTTGAAGTGTTGCTTGGTGTAAAAAAATTGAGACGCAGGGAGTCAGAGATGAACTGCGTTTGTTTCCGCATTAAGACATACACAATGTGCAACATGGAGGTTGTGCTTAATTTTTCGAGAAGAAACCGGATGTCCGCCGTCGCTGGCGGATCAGTCCACGTGACCGCGGCCTCACGCCTCGCCGCTATCGGCCGGCGTCTCTTCCTCTCTTCTCTGGGTTTCCAAGAACTCCGCCACGAGTGAGGACCGACAAGCTGCGGGAAAGAGAGGGAGGTGACGGATTGGAGGGGGGCACAGAGGGAGATAACTGCCTGATAGATCGGAATGGGAATTTAAAAAGGAAAAACCAAATTAAGGCGGAAATATAGGAGAGAAAGAAACTTTGTGCAGTGGTGCAATTTGAAGTTCAAGCCATCATCGCCCATGATGTCGGTTAATTCCCCACACATTATTTCCTACGAGATTTCCTCGTTTTCTGGAATGTAAACGAGCATTGTGGAACGCTTAGTGTTTGAATTTACAGGTTGTGCTTTTTGTCTGGGAGCTACCACAGTGTTTAGAGTTGTGTGTTGTGGAGTGTGTGTTTTTTTTTTTTTGGTGCAAAATAATCTAAAAAAAAAAAACAATCCCAGATTGTGCTCATGTTTGTTTTGAGGACAACACAGAAGTGTCGTCTTCAAAGAAGCCATAATTAGAGAGCGTTTGCACTTTGGGCGTCTTTTCTCCGACGTGAATGTTGGGGGGGGAAAAAAAGTTGATTACAGGTCCAGTTTAGTTGCAGTTTTGCAGGGGATGGACGGTTGATGGGAGGAGTGGCTAGGTGGGTTGGGGGTACGTGTGCCTGCTTGTCGGTGCTGCGGTTGGTTCTGGCGCGGGGATGCGGTCAGACAAACACGCCCTGATTGTTTGCCGTTTAGTCACAAGACGCTTCGCCAGGCATCATGGGTACATCTTGACATATTCTTTCGCATGGATTTACTGCTAGCTCCATTTTGTCTGTCTCAGTAAGCGCCACCACTTAACCCATTCAGTAAAACAAGGCCCTTGAAAACAGCGGAACCTGTGAGGTAGAACAATTCATTTATCCGATAGGAAATGAATTTTGCCGTCTCTATCGGGGTAATTTAGATAAAACCGAGTTCCCGGGATGAATCGACTTAGCTTTACCACCGAGCAATGACTATTAGCTCGGGAAAGCGTTATATCAATAAAGATGGATTGTATCGTCTTGAAGTCGATTAATCGGCTCATTCGTTTTGGTGGTTAGTAGGTGCAACAAAAAAAAAAAACGATCATCTCCAATTAGAATTCCAGGAATTCAGACGAGACACACGCGCTAATTCCTCCCCGAGTTCCACGCCGGTATTTCACGTCTGTTAAGCGTCTTCACAGTTTGAATTAAGTAGTCACACTTCGGAATGAGTCACTGTGTAAGAGTGAGAGACGGCTTCGAATTCCCGGGGTGGAATCTTTGAGGCGTGTTTTTATGGTGTGAATTCCTCTTGGCTCGGATGTGAATGATGGAAAGTCGCTTTCAGATCTCCTGCAAACAAGCGTGTGTTTAAAGATTCCAACGATAAGTTGCGCTTCATGTTCCTGGACAGTTTTTACTTTCAAGTCTGCGCAGCTGCATTCAAGCTCGTCCATTGTTTCGACTGTATGCACAGTGCACTTGAGAATGCGACTTGTGATAAGAACTGACCATAAATATTTGACTTGTAGAAATATGATCTATAGTGCTGTTTTAAAAAAATATATCTATACACATATATATAATCCTACAGCCAGTCTGTCGAAAATTAACCTGAGAAGTGAGAATTATTTTGAACAAAGCTGTTTGTGTTTGTTATGCCAGTAGAAGAGCAACGTTGTTGGACTTTGACCATTTATTTTTCTCCGTATTAAATCTGGCTGAGTTTTGTCATGATCTAAAAAGGTATGGAGGCTTCTCAAAGCATTTGTCTAGTTTCCCAACCAAACCAACTTTGTTGATCCATATTCCCTATCAAGAAGGCAATTTCTGCAACACAGCATCCCGTAATCTGATAGTGACGTCACACCAACCTCTGATACGACTTTAGAAGGTGCAAATGGCGAGGTCAACTTCATCCCCCTGTTCCGTGTTGGTGCCGAAACAGCGAGAAGAGGGCTGGCTGCTGCTGCTTTTACTGGCAGTGTAACAGAGGCTTGTATGTTTGCTCATGGAGATGCTAATAAGGATCGCTTTGTGCTTTGTCGTGTATCGCCAACAATCTTCTGTAGTGTCTGCAAGCCCTGATGCTTGCCACTGGCCCCGTTCCCAAGCCCCCCCCCCCCACACACACACACCACAATCCCGTATGCATCCTTCCAAGATGCCTCTGCTCATCTCAGTCATTAGATCCCTGTGCTTTATTAATTCCTCAAAATGACGATAACGATGGACTGCGGGGCTTTAATTGCCATTTTTGAATTCATCCTACTTAAAGGGAGTTTGTGATTGTTTGCTACCAGGAACGTTTGTCTCCGTCCCTTTCGTGGTCATGTCTTGTCCGCTCTGAGTCTGTTGTTGCATTCCTCATACTTTGAGACGTTGCTTCTCAGTTTTCCCCAGCGCGCCTCCGAGTTCCCAGACCACAGGAAATGGCCCCGCGAGCAGTACAGCTTTATTTCTGTGCGTCTTAAGAATAGTCGCATTGTGTCGCCGAGGAGCGCGCATTGTTGTGGGAATGCACAACCCAGTTGGAGAATTGCGCTCCAAAGCAAAAAAAAAAAAAAAAAAACTTTTGCTGACTTTCCGAGTGATTACCACCTTGCGTTTGTGCTTGCTTTTCTAGGGAGGGGAAAATAAAATATTGAACGTATTGCTCGTAGGATACAGTAGTTTGTAAATGCCAAACGTAAGGCAAGGGGAAGGGGTGGCTTGAGGTTGCGTGGCCGCTCAGTGTTGATACTTCAACAGAGTTGAATTCAGAAGAATTTCGGAGAGAGAGAAAAAAAAAAACCTTCCACCGGGCTGTTTTGCAGAGTCGCTCAAGGCCTCCCGCTTGTTTCACCACTAATCAGCTGATGCTCCGCTCAGGCTGTGGGAAGTAAGACTAAGGTTATCTCATGTTTCAGCGTCGCTTCCTCCTTTACAAAATGTCCTTCAATTATGCAAGCAGGCGCGCGTGCGCATGTTTGTGTATACGTGCGCGTCGAAGCGCGATCTCGCCTTTCTCTTGACGCAAGCACAGAGGGAAGCCGGGACCCGTCTCGTCCCGTCTCGTCATCCCTCGTGTCGTTTGCTCGGCATCGAGGTGTCGTGCACTTTTGCACAGCGGTGCTTCCCGCTGGCCTTTCGCAGCAACTTGTCGTGCTCGATTAGAACATTTGAAGCCAACGTCAACTGAAAAAGGTCACATGGTGTCAGTTCTTCCTAACTGGAGTTTTGGATAACGTGAAGCGGCCTGCTTTTTGCCTTTAATAAATAAATACAAAACGCTTCTTGGCTGGCAGTCCGGTTTATCCACCTACATCCTCTCAGCTTTACAAATTTGCACAATATGATATGAATTCAAGCTCAAATCCCGATGTGCTTCAATATGAAAATTCCTGAAAATTGACCTGATTATTGAAACTGCGCCTTATAATCTGGTAGTCCAAAAAAAAAAAAAAAATCCTAAATTACATTTTTATTTAAAAAAAATAAGAGTTGTCTAACCTTTCCACCAAACACCTTCCTGCTTGCTTATCAGGTGAACTCTGCCCGTTCCTTACCTCGACAAGCCGCATCATTGTTAAAGAACCATTTGGTGGGTGTTAAAATGGATGAGCTATCCGTCAAGCCCTCCATCACAGCAAGATCTCTACCATTGAACACATGACTCATCGTATTTCTGTCGTCATTGCTATTTTCCACCCTTCTTTAAATTGCACTTTGCGGACAGAACAGGATGTCGAAAAATGGAAGAAAATACCGAGTGGATCCTCAGTGCAATTACAATAGCTTCCGGAAAAGCCCAGGCCTTATTGAGTGTCACTCAACTGGAGCGCCATCAATCAGTCAGCGCCCATGATGTCATCACAAGGATATGTACATTGGCTTTACGTAGCAGTCGGCGCTTGCCAGGGCAGGGCTCCCGGAAGCTTCCTGTCGCTGTGATTGCAGCCCACACCGAGTTAAGATCCAGTCTGACTCAGTCTGACTCCACCACCTGGACCCAAACCTGTGATGTTCACACTTCCTGACCTCACCCTTATTATTCACTCACCCTTCAATGGCTCTCGTCTTAACTTTTCTCCGTTTGGCTTTCTTGTTTTATTCCCCCCTTTTTCTTCTAATAACCTCGTGCCCACACACTCGCTACGCTTTGCAAGTGTAACCCACACTGATTCACTCTGTGACTCACACAATGAAAATTCAAAGGTGGTAACAAAATCTGTTTTTCATCCCAGACACTGTGATGCACATGTTGCCTTGTTTTTTTGGGGGGTTAGTTCCCCACCCCGCTCCACGTTTTCGGGAAAACCGCGTTTGATGTGTCTGATCAATTCATTCCATGCAGTCCTATTAGACCACAAGCTGATTGTAAGAGGAACTTTGGATTTTTGCATAGGAGGGCAAAAAAAAAACCTTTCCGGGCCCGCTAATTTGTGCCACCCTGCATATGAGATAACAAAACAAAACAAAAACAAGATATTGGAAAAATAAAAGCTACATTGTCGATTGGGTAACAGCTTTTATTGTTCCCGAAGGCAATTCCGGACTGAAGAAATATGTTGGTCTTGTGGGTCAAGAACAAAGACCATTTTAAGGCTCGTTAGATAACATATGTAGAATTGCAATATCAGACGACCACACCACAAAGTATTTTGGTGCCGCTGACGGGGCAGGAACTGATGACACTCTCAGTGCCAAATTGTGGTCAAGTGTGTTATTTATGACCCAGGAGAAAGTGCATCGTCATTGTCGGCAAAAGTGGAAGGCAATCAGAAAATTAGTATTTTCCTGAAGTTTTTCTGAGACTTATCTCAAGACAAAAACTGGCCATGAGGACTGCAGCCCGAGTGTTGTAGTAGTACAACAAGTCCTTGTCATTTTGAAAATGGAGCAAGTTGAAAAAAAAAAGTTGCAAGTCAAAGCTTTAATTTATTTGCCCTTCACGCTGTTACATTTATTATGTAACCTTCTCTGTGCTAATATTAGAAATGTGCCTATTCCGTTGTGTATTAAGTTCCATCAGTTTTGAGATTTTGAACTTTTCTCAAATTCAATTTTATCAATGGCACGCCAGTGTTGCTTAGAGAAAACTGGAAGTTCCCCAGTCATAGTTTAGTGATAATCGAGTTGCCATTACGTTTGATGATTTGTCCAGTTGAAACGAAGTCGCTTTTCTCATAAACCACTTGGCAACAAGTAACCTAATTGTGCAATGTACAGTACCAATGAGCTGCAAGCAGTACATCGTTTAGGAACCGGCTGAGGTCTGTAGCGGGCCCGAAATCAACCCAGTGAGTCACGTGGTCGGTCAACCGGCTCGTCATCATTTTGATGATGAGCTCGGTTCACGTTTCAAGTCGCGGTTCGCTCAAGTTCATTTTTTTTAACATGTCAAACGTTCTTCTATTAGCGGCACGAGACTCTCTGAGAAATACTTGTTGCAAGCTGCTTTCCTGGAAAACAATTTAAGCCAGCAGCTGTTTGACACGTGAGTATGTCCAATAAAGTCCTCGCTGCCTGGTTCCGATTTGAAGATGAAGCGATTGTTCATCCGTCTTTCTCGAGACCTACTCGGTGACTGATGGGGGATGTTTTGCTTTTAAGCAAAGAATGGACTTAATGGACCAATTTTGTGGTGGTTGGCACTCACGCATTAGTTTGTACAAAAATGTAAGTTTCCCCCACGAGCTTTGATTAGGTGCCCGGATGTCAACTGCGGATGCTCATAAGAGGAGGACCTGGTGATGAGGATGGCCATGGGAACCGTGGCGGTCTGAGGTCCCCTCCACCCCCACCCCCCGAGGGATACAGCGAGAGGAAGTGTGTGCGCATATTGAGTCATTCATTGCTGAGTCATCGCTGGGCTGGCCATGCAGATAGAAAGAGCCTTCTAGGGGGGCCAGCTGCAGGGGCGCAAAGGGAGCACGCACTGAGCATGCTCTGTAGAGTACAGCAAGGGGGGATCGGTCGCCGTGACAGGACTCCTCTAGGAACTGTAATGACGCAATATTTCATGAGGCCAACGTTTTTTTTGTTGTTGTTTGCTCACACCACTGTGTTCAGTTTTGCAGCCAAATAAGCAAGTGTGATGTAAGCTCGGGCGCAGAAGCGGCCGCCGTCAAGTGGCGTCACTGGGGACATGTGCAGAGATTTGCTCGGGAGATAATTTGTCATGTTGGAGCATATTTTGCTGAACACAAAGAAGTGCGCGCACACACACACGCACACACACACCTCCTTCTATTTCTTGTGACTTTCTGCGATCTGTTGGTCAACTGAGCGTCCTCGCCACCTCCACGCATATGCATGCGTATTTTTTTATTTTTTATTTTTTAAGCATATTCACAAATACACACACATCCAGCCATGCTTCCTGTTTGTAGAAAAGACCCTTCACCTGCTGCACAGGAGGAAGCTGGTATGTATTTTAGGTTCGAGTGAGCAGGCACAAAATGTGTTTTCATATCTTAAAATCCTTTCATGAATTGCAGATAGAATATGAATTGTAATTTGTTTTATTATGTTGAATCGCTGCCAGACTGAGCTTCCACTACTGGATATTTACGCATATATGTATTTGTTCTCACTGGTGGACAAAAGCATGGTGGACAAGATCTGGATTTCCTTTCGAAAGACTGACTACAAACAGTTTCTTTGTTGACATAAACGGTTGATTCATGAAACCACCACGCCACGGCTTTCTAATTATACGTACCAAGAGCTGCATGTTGGGCGTTGAGCGCCATTTGTGCTTTTTACTTTCACACGGGCACACTTTGTTTGAAAGCAAAAGGTGCTCGCTTGCTCGCGTGTGCGTCGGAGGAGTTGCGTCTTCAAACGGGTCGGTCACGTGTCGTCGTTACCCAAGCGAGCGAGCGCACAGATGGTGTAGCCGGCCGGCAGTGTGGTTGATTGAGAAATTTTCCAACCATGCTTCTTTAGTCAGCCCTCATTCAGTGTCCGTCTCAATGACTTATTGCCGTGTTCATTCATTTCACATTACTTGAGCTTCTGCGATCGTCACGGCGGGAATTTGGAGCAGATGTAATCGTTGTAATTGCTTCCACTCCTTCTCATTTTTGCTCTTTAAGTCATTCACTTCCTTAGTGGACCGAAGATTTCCTCAAGCTCTCAAGCTCATGATTCTGTCGACTCCAAGATTGAGCAGGAGAGCTGCTGGCCCAGATTGGCCTTCTTTTCATCCAAAGACTTGTGTAACTTCATTTGTGACGTTTGAGATGGACGGGAGATAAAACCAGACTTTGGATGTTCCTTTACAAACTTTCGAATATTTGAAAGAAATCCTGTGACTGGATTCTTTTTGTTAAGTGGTTATTGCACGACTCTCAGCATTATCTCAATTTGCTCCGAATTACATTTCAATGTCTCTGTGTTTTGTAACTCTTTTTTTTTTTTTTTTTTTTTTCCTTCCCACTTTTTTTTTCAATCTGCCGTGCCCGCCTATTTATTTCCTTCTGTGTTTGCTTCTTTGCAGTGATTCTCAGCCGGTCTGGTTACTGCAATGAATGGTAACACATTCCATCCAGCCAGCACCACCGCAACAGTAGGAGGCGGCCCTGGCGTGGCGGCGCTCCCGAGAGGCTGGAGGGAGTTCTGCGAGCTACACGCCATCGCCACAGCGCGGCAACTCGCCGGACACTACCGAAGCTTCGCCAGGGAGCGCCCCCAGCATGACGTCCTCCCGCCCGAGACCTTTTCCAAGCAGTTCACCGACCTCTTCCAGCAGCATTTCCGCTGCGAGGTGGACAAGGACGGCACGCCTCTCCAGCAGAGCGCCTGCTCCGCCGCTCCGGGCGCCGCTCCGGCGGTTCCTCCGGTTCCATCGCAGACCGTGATAGGTCGATTGCGAATCGGCGCTTTGTCCGGCGTGCAGGACTACCGGGAGGCGGGTCGACAAAGCGGAGGTGCCGCTCTCTTCGCCGTGGTGTCGCCAAAAGTGGAGCCGGTGAGCAGGGAGCAAGAGCGGCCTCTTCGATGTGCGGCGGGAAACCCCCGTTCGGGAAACCCGGTGCTGCTCAGGGGCTTGACCCGTACCTTGGGCAGCGGGTCGCTGTTGTTCCGTAGCCATAGTAACGAGGAGCTGTCTGGCGCAGACGCTCGACAAACACCCGACTCTGGGCCTGGTCCGGCCCACGCTGATGTCACGCACTTCTCCGTCAATCAGATTCGGCAGTCTGTGAGACGACTTTTTAAGAAACGACCCCTCCCCAGTCCGCCCTCGTCACAGGACCTGTCCGCCAACAACAACAACCCCGCCCGGTCCCTCAGCGGCCCCGTAAGCAGCACGGCGGCCTTGGCGTCTGAGCAAACGTTAGCCTCCTCGTCTCTCAACTCAGAAAGCACGCCCACGGCATTGTCGCCGCTCTCAGGGGTAGCTTCCAACTTCTTGGATCGTTTCCGTTGGTTACGCGGCGGGAGCGTGAGGCAGAGGAGGTCGGAGGTCAGCGGCTGCTGTAAAGAGGGCCAGCTGAGGTACTTGCTGGTGGACGACACCATCTCAGACTCTTTGCCGCGATGGCAGCGCTGCCGCCTGCTGGTCAGGAGGATCCGGGACGCTGAAGGCGCAGGAGGCGAGGGCTACCAGTTGGAGCTCTATGATCCCCCAAAGGTACAAGCACAACATCTCGCCGTTTCATCTGTACACGTAAAAGAGGTTCAAAACCCCCAAAAAGCGTCGTCATATTTGGTCAGCCCACTAAGCTGTAGATGTTTTCACCACTCGATCATCAAACAAAGCAAACTACATCTCGGCCTCTCGCACATAAACTGGCAAACACACCACACACCGGGGGGCACAAAATCATTTCCTGCATCCAGCTGTTTTCGTCTCGGAGTTCCCCCCCTTCCATTTTCAAATCGTCTCGCTCTTCCCTCTGTTTGTTTTCACGAGTAAAGATGATCCACTCGGTGCGCCGTGATATTGAACAAGCTGTGAAATGCATCAACCGGAATTCAGTAGAACTTGCAGACTTCCCTTTTCCCAGGTTCTAACTGCCGCCATCATAAAATGTGTTTAACGTAATGGTTTAACATTGCCATTCCCAGTACGTAGTATATGCCCACCGATTAATCGAATGCTTTTGATTCGATGCAATTGGGCATTTGTGACTTTAATCATTTGGGCTTCCAATTAGACTTCTTGTGAGGTTTTAGCTCTTTTTAGAATTGCATCATAATGTAGTATTTCACATATATAGTATCGGGTAAGTAATTGTGCGTGTGTGTGTATGTGTGTGCGCGCCGTGAACTAATTTGTCACCGATTAGCGTCTCACGTTTTCTCAGTATGACGCACATGCAGTCTATTGTTACACGGAACCGCGTTTGGCCCTGGTAGTGTACGACGCTCAGTTTCTTCAAAGTCTAAACACAAATCCATGTCCTCTTGCACTCTCGCGAGTCGATACACCTCCCACGCTGCTTCCTGTTTGTTTGGGGCTCTCACTTCAGCCACATGCTCTCAAAGTGTTCCACGTGTGACTCCGCTCGGACTCCCGACACCAAACTCACGTTCGTGTGTCAGCTTTTGGGCTGAATAAACGACACGCTTTGAAATAGCGCATCACTTTTGATCTTTCTTTACTCATGCATGAGCTGCTGGCTCCCAGCGACGTCGTCACAAAACACGGCAATATTTGAAGCCGGTCCAGCTGGGAGGCGGCTCCATGTGGCTTACTTACTTGGTCACTCGTGGAAACAGAGCCGCCGCGTCTCACCTCCGGGTGGGTGCGCGCGTGTATCCCGGCCCGCTCGCTTAAGCCGGGTCAATGAGAAAGATCTTGCGTGCGCTCGCCCGCTCCCGTTTTATATTTAGAAGCCTCCGAGCTCTCTGCCAGCTGCGAGCCCAACCGCATGCTCGAATTCATCGACTTAATGATAGAGTCGGAGGCGCGCGTGTGCCCGCGCACGCGCGTACGTTTGCGCAGCACGGCCAAGGTCCTGGCAGGACTTGGCCCGCCAAAAGCATGGGGGTTCTCTCACTTTTTGTTTGTGCACACGCGTGTGGAATCTTGGCAAGGCAGAGCGCCCCGAGAATGGCCTTAAAAGGAAGGAGAGCTGTTCACTATCATGCGCACAATTTAAGCCTCGTGAGGGAAATGTGTTCAAACTTCACCCACAACAAAATAACTCAGTGTACGGTCAGTGTATGAGCACCAATGGGGCACTCGTAAGCGCGTCCGGTGTCGGTGACTTGTATTTATATCGTTTCGGTTCTATCGGTCATTTAGCGGGAAGAGGATGTCACGTCTCGTCCCCAGCCGTTCCACTATGTGTCCGTTGTCATGGTTTCTGTCTGTGTGCTCGCCCCTCCCCTCCTGTGTGCCCTTGATTAGTTTGATTATTCTCACCTGCCTCTCGTTACCTGTCGTGTATATAAGTCCTGTCTGCCCTCACGCCCGGTCGGGTCATTGTTGTCTTGATGTCTTTTGGGTCCTGATGTCGTAATGTTGTTGTCTTCATGTGTTTTTGCTTCCTGTCGTTTTCAAGTCTGTTTCAGTCAGTCAGTCAGTCAGTCAGTCAGTCAGTCAGTCAGTCATGTTATCGTTTTGTTAAGTCATGTCAGTTTGCCGAGTCTGTCTTTTGAGTTCCTCCAATAAACCCTGGTCCAAGCTGCATTTGGTCGCCCTGCTCCATTCCGATCCGTGACAGAGGAAGCTGTTTGGTAGCTGATAATGTCGTTCCAGCCGTGACGCGGCCGTAACAAGTCCAAAGAATTAATCAGAAAACGTAATCAATCCCGCCTGTCTGATTACACGGCCTGTGGTGACAATGAGGTTCAAAAGCATAGTCAATAAAAAGCAAATGTGGCCTTTCCAAATGTGGCTTTTGTCAATGTAGGCAAAAGCAAAGGCTCTTTCACTTCTGCATTGTCTGGATCGAAAGCCACATGTTGGAACATGGCATTATGCCACTAAAGTCTTCTACATTATTAACCAAATGCAAAACTTTAGTCAAAACAACGCCGTATTGAATGTATTTCGTGTGTCAAACACTAAATGTGTTTCTTTTTCTTTAATTATTCTTGAGTTTGAATTTCAGGTTTGGCCTGCCATTTGCATGTCCTCCCCATGTTTGCATAATCTTTCTCCAGGTACTTCCGCTTCCTCCCCACATTTTGCTTTTTTTTTTTTGCAGACTGGTTTTGCGGATTTGATTCAAGGCTCACTAGATCGGTTTGCAGCCGAGTGTAACGCGGTTGGGATGAGAAAAGCGAAAAGGGTGGCGTGTCCTCTCTCCATATTGGGATTCCCCCTGGTCAAAAGTGGCCACATTTCTGACTGAAATCAGTTATTTTTCGCAGCCACTAAAACAAAACGCTCACTCAAGCACATAGGCTTTGTTTTCTTCTGCACGCGTGATGACAAAACAGTCAGGCCAAAGATGCTTCCCTGCAGAAGTGAATCTTGTCATTTCAGCTGAAAGGACGGAAGCCAGAACGACGTCTCAAGCCTTAGCGTCGGTATCGTCAACCTGTAAACAATTTACATTCCGTTCCGTGCCAAATATGAAGTGGCCGCAGTTTCTCCAGATTGTCATCTGTCAGCTCTTTGCAGCGCGAACGCTCGTTCCTTTCATCCCACGCGGTCGCGCACACAAAGAGCCTGCCGACAAGTTCCCAATGTTGCCAGGAAAGTTGTGGTGTCGCTCTTCTTTCCAAAAGCCACTTTAGTTCCCACAGACGGCCGAGTGTGTTTCCTCGGACCTCCTGTAGGCTTTGTCCTAATCACATCTCAGCTGTGTGTTTATTCCTTTTTTTTTCTCGCTCTAATCTTTCCCACATAATTTCTTTTCACGCTTTTTTTTTTGGTTTACTTGTCCTTTGTCATTTGTACATGTTGCCCTCCGCTCTTTATTGGCACCAATCTATTGGAAGGGAAGACTGGAAAATTTGTCATCCGTTTTCAGCGGTGTCTCGGAGTTTGAACACCCTTCCAGTATTAGCATTGGCTTTGCGATCTTTATTCCAATTTTGCTCTATGGGTCAGCATTGTCTTATTTTTTCATGTTTGCCTTTTCCAAGCTCAAGGGGGTCAAGGGAGCTGCTGGGCAGAGGTTACGAAAGGGCGTCTGTACTTGTAGCATCATTTTTTTAAACAGCTCGACTGCCCGGTTCAGCTGCTGCGTGTTACTTTAGTCTCTCGTATGGCAACATGCAGCATGAATTAGCCTCGTGTCGTTCGCATACCACAACCACACATGGGGCCCAGTCAGCTGAAGCTGGAAGCATCTGAGAAGAGACACCATAAGTCAGGAAAGATTTGGAAGAGTCGTATTGTTGCCTTGAGCTCAAGCTTGTGTAATCTGGGCTCACAGAAGGCTCCTTTGTGTTTCACGGTCGAGATTGTTACCTAAGTCACTTCTTAATTGAGGTGGGAGGAGTCAGGTGGAGCAAATCATTTTTTAAGAGTTTTTTTTATTACAAATTTCTAGCTTGGTGTTTGCACTCTTTAATTTTAATTTATTTTTTTACAATTTTCTAGCTTGTTAAAAATAATTATGTAATAATAATAATAATATGAAGAACCCTAAAAGTTTGGCGGTGTTTGCATTCTCTATTTATGCAATTTTCTAGCTTGTTAAAAAACCTGGAATAATAACACGAAGAACCCTAAAATTTTGGTGGTGCTTGTGTTCTCTTTATTTTATTTTTTTTACAATCTTATGGCTTGTTAATAAAAGTAGTGTCATATTAAAATTTTAAAGAACTCTAAAATTTTGGGGGTGCTTGAATTCTCTTGAAATGGGCTCGGACAGAAGCTTAACTTTGACTGTAGCAAATCCCTTCAAAGTGCACATCATTCAGTTTGCACGTGCGATTCGGTGTGAAAGAAAATCAAGAGAAACATCTCAAGGAAGTGAAGTGGTTAGTCATGTGGTCAAGATGTTTGTCAGATCTCGCTCTCGTTTCTGCGGGAGGCCGCTGGCTGGCAAACGGCCTTTTTCATGCATGTGCCTCTTTTTTCTGATCCATTTTGTTGAATTCTTTTTTTGCCTGGTTGTGTGCCAACTGGGAACCAAAACACAAATGAAACGGGACCCTGCCGAGCTGCACGTGGAAATCCCCCAAAGTAAAGCTGCAACCAACTTTGTCCAATACCTAGAGATACAGATAATACATAATCATATCCTTCCTATTAACATTTAACGTCAATTTTAAAAAAAGCCAATGTTGTTGATCTTTTTTTATTCAGCAAGCTCGTTCATTGTGCAACCTCATCCCTCCCTAAGCCTCTCTCTCTCTCTCTCTCTCTCTCTCTCTCTCTCTCTCTCTCTCTCTCTCTCTCTCTCTCTCTCTCTCTCTCTCTCTCTCTCTCTCTCTCTCTCTCTCCTCTCTCTCTCTCTCTCTCTCTCTCTCTCTCTCTCTCTCTCTCCTCTCTCTCTGTCTCTCTCTCTCTCTCTGTCTCTCTCTCTCTCTCTCTCTCTCTCTCTCTCTCTCCTCTCTCTCTCTCTCTCTCTCCTCTCTCTCTCTCTCTCTCTCTCTCTCTCTCTCTCTCTCTCTCTCTCTCTCTCTCTCTCTCTCTCTCTCTCTCTCACTTCTTATTGTATGCTTCTCACTTGTAAGAGAATGTTTCAAAATCCCCACTGCCAGTAGAACGGATCCATATTTTTAAACATTTTTAAACAGAGTATGACCCTGACTAGTCACGTTTGGCGCCAACGCCGGTGTGGAAAAAGTTATCATGGCCTGATTTGATCTGGTTCCCGATGCAGGCGTGCTCGTGCTCAGCTGGTTCTGGGAAAGCGACTGAAGCGCTCACTTTCACGAGTGCTTAACAAACTTCTAATCCAGACGTCATTGAATGAGCCGCTAACCGGCTCCTATGTTGAATTACAGTTAGCGAGGGATTTTTCATTGCTCTATAACAGACACAAAAGTCACACGCCAACACACGAAAGCAATTTTCACTCTTCCGAAGACGAGAAAAGTTGCTCTTGATTTTCGGCAGTGATGACGACAAAGTTCCATGCTGGCATACGTGCTCAATAAAATGAGAAGTTTATGGTGGCGCCATATGACAGTGCCGCAAATCTTTCCTGGCAAAACTTATCATGTGTATGAACAGAGAAAGCTCAAGGTTGAATGAGGATTTTTTAAATTTTTTTTTTTAATTTGTAGATATATTTTTTTCATAGGTGTTGAATAGTATCAAGTGTTTTAGGGCATCTTTGGTAATTTTCTTCTTTGGTAATATTCTAGCTAATTCATTGAAAGGGAGCCAAGTTGACTTCCGTGAATCTTTGGTGTGTGTGTTTTTTTTTTTGTTTTACTTCTGCATATTTTGCCAGCGCTTCACAATTTCTCAGAAGCGCAGAGAGAAGCGAACTGACACATTTATTCATCCTCCTCCACCAATTTCCTAGAACCCTCTCCTCGATCAGTTTTGCTAGCCCAGCAGTAGCACGTTTTAGTGTGTGTGCGCACGTGTGTGTGTGTGTGTGTGTGTGTGCGCGCTTTTTAAAAGTAAGTAAATGTGCATTCCGTTGCCACATCCTCCTCCCTGCCACAGATGGTGGCGATAGGCGATGAGATCGAAAGCTGCCTTGACTACCTCGGTTGGAGACATCATTTTTTCAATTTCCTCACTGGACTCTTGATTAGGTACAACTGAAAGGAGATCCAATACAAACATTCCGTTTTGTTTGAAAACTGGCAAGCCTAAAAAAAAGGAGTATACCGGGAAATATTATCTTAGAAAAACTTAGATGTTTTGTAAATATGAATGAAACCTATAATGCAACGGCAACGACCGTGTGCCTCGGAAGGCCGCGGTGAAAGTTGAGTCAATGAGAGAAAGAGAGAATAGTCATAATAGGCTCGCCACATCTCAAAGCAAACCAAATTCGAAGACTTTCTCATCTGAATATCACGCTGCTATTTTCATTCACAATTTGCATTCTTTTTTGAATGGTTCATTAACATTATTTTTTGTTTAAGTCGTATCAGGACTGTTGTTGCATTCTTTCAAAAGTGCCAACCATCTCTCAACTTAATTTGTATCAAAATGTGATGAGGAAGCATCAGGATATTTATTGACTGGAGGGCGTGAAATTCAAATTCAGTCATTTGAGATTCCGATAAAAAAAAATATAAAAAATCCCGTGGGGGCTTTACTTGCTCTCACGAGCTTTCTCTGTGCGATGTCCAATAATATCTCCATAGAGCTTGTGGACATTTTTTTTAATTTAATTTTTTATTGATTTATTTGTGGACATTTATCCTTTGACATCGCTCGTACTTTATTCCTCCAAAAAAAAATCTCAATCAACCCGGTGAACCTAATGAGTGTGTGCATTTATTGTGTGCGTGTGAGCATTTATTGTGTGTTATCTTGAGACGATCAGTCATCCGCATGCTCTCAGTGGAGTTGATTCACCAGTTTAGATGTGTTGCTCAACCACTCCAACATCTGCTGCGTGTTTCTTCTCCTTCTTCTTCTTGTTCCTCTTCGGGCCACACATGGTTCCTCAAAGTCATTGCAAACTCATTCACATTCGCACAATCAAATTCTTCTCTGTGAGTCACTCTGGCAAAGAGCTCATTAAATGTCGCACTGGTTGGCAGCGTCCCATGAAGGCGCACGTGGTCGGCATTTTGAAATCTGGAGTATTTGACTTTATTTATTGATGTATTTATTTGTTTTAATGAGATGGTTGATGATCAGAATCCGCTGTTTGTAGTTACTTTTATGAAGCAAGCTCTCAAAGCAGTCAAGCCATCATCTCTAAACGAAAGAGATGGAACCTCTTTTGCTTGTAAAGGACAGAGATTGCTGGCGAAACCATGAAACGATCGTACGTGAGAAGGCCAACGCCTTACGTATATTGGGTTATGTTAACCTTATGTAAGTTGAATAATTTTGGGGGGAAAAAGCAAAGTTAGTTTGAAGTTCACATACAGTAAGTTACGGAACATATGTGTTGCTAAGGCACAGTGACAATAAAAAACCCTTTTTATTGATTGTCTTTGTAATTTATTTTCTTTTTACATCTCTCTGATATCATCCATTTGTTTTATTGCTATGTGAAATTATCTGCAGTATTTATTAAGGAGTTATCTTTGAACCAATAAAACGAATTACAGTGTAGTCCTATGGAAATATTTGATACAACATTCACTTTATATATATATATATATATATATATATATATATATATATATATTTGTGTTTGTGTGTATGCATGTACGTGTGTATGTAGTATATATATATATATATATATATATAGATATATATATGGATATCGATATAATTAAAATAAATAAATAAAGGCTTGGCCACAGGAGGCAGATATGCTAGAGCAACTTCACTTTTAGTCACTTCCTCATTATCACATCCAACCCAATGAGTCATTTCCCTCCCTCTCATCTCCGTGTCAGGCCGCCAGCACACGTCTCGTTGATGATATTAGTCGCCCGACATTCCAACTGATGGCGCCCATTCACAAAAACTGGCCATCTGAGCAAATGGAGCGGCCGTGCGGTTAATCTGTTCTTTGGTTGCGTGTGTGCGTCTGCATGTCGGATTAGCATAGACATTCCTCGGGCACACACACACACACACACACACTGTCACATGGACTCAGACTCATCCGGCGCACAAAAGCCCTGGAATCTGCTCTCCATCACTCCCTCCTTCTCCCCACAAGCGACCACCCCCGCTCCCCCAACGCCGTTTCTCTTGCCGTCTCGTCTGTTTCCTTTTGACGCTTTTGTTCTCTCACGCCTCCCACCCCCTCCGACCGCCCCCCACCCCCCTCACATTTCTTTACCGCACTCCCCGGCGTACAGCGTGTTGTCCCATGGGTTGCCATGTTGATTCTAGAGAGGCATGCGAGCCTCTTCTGTGCTCCATGTTTGGAGCCCCCCCCCCCCCCCCCCCCATGCCCCGTGGCAAAGGTGGTAGCTGACAAAAACACGTGCAGGTGTGCCAGTCAGAGAGGTGAAAGGTTAAAGCGTGTAAGGCGTCCAAGAGTTGGCAGCGCTTTCGGCCTCGATGCTGACAGGAATGCCAGAGTGACTCGCATTTGCCGCTTGCAGAGGCGATTACATGAACGTCTATCGTTGTCTGTCTCTTCCAGGCCTCCGCTCCCAAACTGACGACTCACTGCTCAGATATCCAAGAAGTCCGTCGCTGCAACCGGCTGGAGATGCCCGACAACTTAAACACGTTTGTTTTAAAGGTGCGTGATTGTTGCTGAGAGCCTTCACTCGATTGTGTAGCTCCGTTTCAAAAGCCTCTTTGTGTGCCCCCCCCCCCACCCACCGAAAGGTTAACCGAGGAAGTTTGATATTTGAGACAGACAACGACCAGCAGGTCAGCTCCTGGACCACCGAGATTAAAGAATGCATCAGCAACAGGTGGGAAACATGACGCAACCAACACGACTCCTAAGTCTCTCATATTTAGTTTGACTCCATTCCCGTTGGATGAAAAAATCCCCCAAAGTGGACTTCATGCATGAAGTGGACAGCCATGCAGCGCAAGAGGAAGTGTGGGGGAGGGCTGATTGCTCTGGAGAATAGCCCAGTTTGTCTCATTTCTGCAGATGTCCAAATGCACACACGCACGCAGAGTTCAGAGGTCACCCTTGACCCCTGCGCAGTCACATTACACCCAGAGTATTTAGGAAACACAACCTAGCAGGTGCGATGTTGAAACAAGGTACTTCTGTGTCATACGACATAACTTGCTTTCTATGTAGCGTACACACACACACACACACACACTCTCTCTCTCACGCTCTCTCTCTCTCTGCCTCTCATTGTCTCTCACTTAAACAATTCAGCACTGTATGCTTGAGACACTTGTAACAAGTTATGTAAAAATTAAATTAAAAGTGTGCCTCTGAGCAACATTCATGTGCAGTGTGTGTGTGTGTGTGTGTGTGTGTGTGTGTGTGTGTGTGTGTGTGATTCAGATTGGGCAGTGTGGATCTGGAGCTCCTTCCCTCCCCGGCTGACAGCGCCGTTTCGACCAATCACAGGGCAAGCTCAGAGTCTGGAAGTCAAAGTGATTGGCGGCCCACTTCATCCCACACGGCTCCCCAGACTCGTCCTGTCACAATTAGCTGTAAGTATTTTGTCCTTTCATCAAGTTGTCGAATGAATTCAATAAGCAGTTTTCCTATGGTGAGGGTTGAAAATGAGTGGAATGCAAACAAATCTCATAACATACATGGATTCCATTTGACGAATATAAACGTCGACGGCAGTGAATGCCTGCTTTTCGGGTGCAGCCGCCGACCTCTTCCCATGTTGCTGCTCCTCAGGCCCAGTCACCTTGGCTCTGCCAGAGCCGCTCATCCACAAGACGGATCACTTCCTTTTCTCCTACCCGTGGTTCCACGGGCACATCTCACGCGTCAAGGCGGCCCACTTGGTTCAGAGCTCGGGGGCCGAGGGGCACGGCGTCTTTCTGGTGCGTCAGAGCGAGACGCGGCGAGGGGACTACGTCCTCACCTTTAATTACCAAGGAAAAGCTAAGGTGCGCCGGGAAGCCTTGCAAGATCTCGTTCACATTCAGGTTCTGATTGGCCATTTTTATGCGTGCAGCACCTGCGTCTCTCGCTGACCGAGTGGGGGCAGTGTAGGGTGCAGCACCTGCGCTTCCCTTCCGTCATGGAAATGCTCAGCCACTTCCGCCTCTTCCCCATCCCGCTGGAGTGCGGCTCCGCCGGCGCCGTCACGCTCTCCAGCTTTGTTGTGGCCGGCTCCAGCCCCCCGTCACAGGGTGAACGTCGCCTTCAAACTCCTCAGCCACGTATTTATTTGATCTAAAAAAAAAATATATATATATATATATATATATATATATATGTGTATTTTTAATTGTATTATTATATGAATTTTAGGTTCATCCCGAAGTGTGACTGAGCCTAACTATGTGTGAGAAGTGGCCATGTTAGTGAGTGTTTTTACCCCCCCCCCCTGGCAGGTCAGCTCTCTGGCGCCCTCTTGGTGCCGTTCTCGCTGCACCGCTGGAACTCGGAGCCCAACGTAGCTCATTGCGGCGCGTCTCTCAGCTGCAGCCAGGCACCCTCCTCTTCGTCCTCCTCTTCCTCGTCCTCCTCCGCCGCCACGGGCACTTCCGGCCCGCAGCCGCTTCGCCGGGCCGTCCCGGCCCCGCCGCCTCCGTCGAGCGCCGCCGCCTCGGCTGCCCTACGCCGCAGCGAGTCTGCGGGCCGGCGACTGCCGCTCCGCCACGGCAACCCGCCCGTCATCCCCCAGCGGGACTCGGACTACGAGCTGGAGCCCGAGCGCGGACGCAAGCGGGCCATTGATAATCAGTACATGTTGCTCTGACCTCCCGCCGCCCGAATCGACGAGATGCACGCGGGTTCGATGGCGTCCGCACGAGTGTCCGCAGTGAATGTATTTTGACGTTTGGCACAGGTGGGAAGCAGATGGCTTGTCTTCAAGCCCAGCAAGCAAAAACTATTTTTATATGTTTTCTAAAGGCAAACTTTTGAAGGTTGGCTTCAACCAATGCTAGCTTGGTGAATTGACTGTTTTATTTTATTTTTTTTTAATTTATGTTGGCTGCCTCCCGCCGCCTCCTTTCGTTACTTTGCTGACGCTAGATCACTTTTTTGAACCCCTCCCCCTCAAAAGAAAGAAAGACTTTTTGGCACAGCGCTCAATTTCTTACACAACCAACAAAGCACTCTTCTTTCTCTTCTTTGAGTCTTCTGATGCTCTGTCACAATATTTCTCACATTTGCGCATTATTTAAATATGAAAGCTACATGGCAGCCTCGAGGCTCGCACGCTGAAGTTCTGGATTTGAATACTTCAGCTTCCTCTCGCATGCATGTCGTGTCAGTCAAGGACTCTCAACTGTCCGCAGATGTGAGTGCGGGTGTGAATGATCGTTTGTCTCTATGTGCCCTGTGATTGGCCAGCGACTGGTTTAGGGTGTACACGGCCTCTTGCCCAAAAGTCAGCAAGCAGCCAAGAGGGCACTTTGGAGATGATGTGTTTTATTTTCTCCAGGAATCCCAAAAACCTATATCAACTCTTTCATAGAGAGACCCTGCAAAATTATTTAATTTGCCTTTCACACAGAATCTTGTATACACATTCGCGGCTGTTATTCTGCCACTTGTGGCCTGTGTCGTTTTGACACAGAGATCCTGCAAAATAGTGAAGCTCCGCCATCGTATAAGTCATTTACACAGAAGCAATCCGCCGAGATATTTTTGCATGTGTGCACTTTTGAACTGCAGCACAGCATCCCGCAATGCCAGCGCCTGGTGACAGAAAAACAAAATTGAACCAAAAATGGGCTCAATTGAGCCAATGCACATATTTGATCGAGAGTTTCAAATCTCATGGGATACTACCAAACCAAAAATTTCATACAAATTGTGTTTTCTGTCATCCAATGGACAAGTGTTTACTTTTTCTACCTGTCGCTGGCATAAATAGATGTTAGTAATGAATGAAAGCCCTTTATACTCACTAAGGTGGCTGTTAAGAAATATTTTCTTTATTTGTGAGCCCAAGTGCCTTGTGCATTTGAGCACCATCACGTTTGTGTACATTTTGTTTGGGTGATTTATGAACGTGGGAGTGTCTTTATATATATATATATATATATATATATATATATATATATATATATATATATATATATATATATATATATATATATATATATATATATATATATATATATAATTTTTTTTTTTTTAAACATGTCCAACTCTACTTTTTTAGGTTTGTTATTTTTTCTAACACACACACAAGTAGCATTAACTGTTTGGTGTGCATCGTCACCACAACTACAAATCACAAAATCTACGTCCACCACGCTTTATTTTGCGAGCAATGGGATGTCTTAACACTAACTCACGTCCGATTGTTGTTGTTGTTGTTTTCTTTTGGCACTTCAACAAAATGGATGAGTGATGTTGTTCTTGCAACTGTAACATGTTGAGTCATCGCGAGTCTCTGCTTCAATTAATTAAAAAGATAGTGTGTTGTGCAATATTAATTCCACATAGCCACAATGTTCTCATACGATATATATATATTTGTTTTTAACCAGTGGTGGGGAACTTTTTATATTTTCTAGTCCTCTGAGGGCCAAACTAAATTACAATGAACAAATATGATACGACAAGTGTTTATTGTTCAATATGATGAGCGTTGGTGGGTTAAGGCTTTTTTTCTTAACTATATGTAACAGTTGAGGTTATATTTTATTTTTTTCAACTTGCCCCACGTTGGGTTCCCCAGCCCTGCTTCAAGGCTTATCAGCAGTTGCTTCAGCCACTTTTTTAATGACCATGATGATGGTTTGCTGCCATTGTGCCTATTGAGTTGATTTTAAACATTTCCCGTTAATGAATTGAATGTGTTCTCAATACTGTTTGTGTTTACCTCAGCACTGTAAAGCTCCCCCACCCCAAGACCACCACCAGAGCTTTTGAATGAAGATGTTGTCTTTGTGTTCACAATCCTTTTTCACTCAGTTGTAAACCTTCTAAATTATATATCAACTGTACATTGGAGTTTTTTTTTTTTCTTTTTTGGGGGGGAAATAAACAACCAGACAAAAGACTCCACCCACCCAGTTTGTTAAAGTATACAAAGGTTTGGGATTTATCAAAAAGTGCCAATTGGTTTTACCAGTTTGATTAAATACAATTTAGTGACTATTCAGTCATTTCATATAGGAAAAAATCCCTTCCACATGTCGTTTGCAATGGTAATGCATTGTTTCCAATTCAAATTGTAAATTTCAGCAATCCTTGGTTATGCAATGGTTGTAAATTTCAGCAATCCCAGGTGATGCACTGGTTAACACAGATAACCTATACTAGGGAGGGTACCAGTTCAACTCTTATCTCCGGCCAACTTCTTTTTCTTCTAATTCTATTAATTTAGTTAAAACATTGGGTATTTTTTAATTAATTTTATTTTAATTAATTCAATTTAATTCTCGCACATTGCATTTGCATTAAAATTTTCAGCAAAAAAGATTACGTTCAGCACAAAAGATTATTTTTCAAGAAACACAGTCAGTTCAGTTTTTAAAACTTTTTTTATTTTGTAATTTTTTTTGGCTCATTTTTTTTAATTATTTATATTATCTACAAAGTAAAAGTTTTAACTTAAAAGTTACATTAGGGTCAGGTGTGAGGTGGGTGGTGATCACCGTCATTTTTTTTTCTCATAAATAAACACTCGTGTTTTTGTATCCCCCTGTCGCTGGCTGTTTTTTAGTTTGGTTAGACACTTTAGTCTTGTAGCAGCAGCATCAGCGATACACAACAGTAACATTAATACTGTCCAAAAATGGGTTGCTTTTCTTTTCACCCCAACACAAGGTGCAGACAAAGTTCCAGTTTAATTCTTCTTCGTTCATAGATTAGTTTTCTCTTGAAACACATCACTGCATCGTCAACCTGTTAACATTCTCTTATTGCCTTGTCTGGGGAAAGACGAAAGGAGGGAAGGAATTGGATGGGGAAACATGTGGGGTGAGGAGGAGAAGGGGGTATTGAGGGAAGAAGGAGGAATCCTCATCCTCTTCAAGAAATGACGTTTCTGCTCTCTGGCGCCATCTATCTGCCATCTACAGCTGCTGCTGGTGATGAGCCTGCACTGCAAAAGACAGGCGACGCCACGTGAACATGGGCCTGCCATCTACAGCTGCTGCTGGTGATGAGCCTGCACTGCAAAAGACAGGCGACGCCACGTGAACATGGGCCAACATCAAGCGAAGAAAAGTGCTTTGTTTTGGTTGTTTACCTTGCGGATGCGCCAGATAGGAGAAAGGTGTGGTGGAAGAGACGGGGATGTGGTTAAGGGCCGTCTGTGCCATGGGAGGCTGCGGGCCCCCCGGCGGGCCCTGCGTGGCCATCAGCATCATTGGAGGGTGGGTGGGTGGCGCGTGGTGAGATGGCACCATGCCTGACTGCATGTGCGCCTGAGACAGAAGAGCACACAGATGGTTTAATCAGCTATGGCCTCTCCATCACAAGATGGCTGCGTGAACGTATTCTTCAATTCGGTCGAACACATTGTAAAACCAAAACCTGGCATCCTAACGCATCCCTCTGCTGGACCGCGCTGAAGCGGACCCTCTTGCTGATGATTCTAAATGCCTGAGGCTCATTTTTGTGACCGTTACCAGTTTGTTATTGTCGTTTGGCTTACCTGCTGCACGTGGGCCATATGGTTGGGGTTGTAGCCGTGCTGGACCTGCTGCGGGTGGATGTAGACGGTCTGCTGTGCCGACGGGAAAGACGCCTGCGGGGACTGCGGGTTGGGGCCCGGCGTCATTGAGGGTGGCGTGGGGGCCAAAGCAGAGTACATGGGCTGCTGGGATTGGTTGGCCAGGTGGAGGGCCTGGGCAGCAGCGGCGGCTGAGGAGTGAGACGAAAGGCAAAAGTCACGATAAGTAAACGTGCGAGCCGACGCCAAGGAGCTCCCGGAGGGCGCAAATGTCATCACCGGCTGCCGCCTGAGGGTGCTGTGGGTGCTGCACGGGGCTGGCAGCCGGGTGGTTGGGCGGGCCTCCGTGCTGAGGCGGGCCCCCTTGCTGCCCCTGGCCTGTGGGCGTGGCTGAGGGCTGGGGGTGCTGGGGGTGAGGGTGCAAAGTGGCGCTCGGGTGGGGGTACTGCTGGGACATGGGGCCAGGAGACACTGAGAAAAAACGAGAGGAGATGACACGCTGTCAAGATGGTTTGTGGGATGGAAGGGGGCTGGGGGCTTGGCATACATACCATACATGGTGTGCGTCTGCTCTGGGTACTGAGTGGTGGAGGAGGACACCAGGCCAGGCTGGCCGTGGGCATGCGTCGCCATCATGCGGGCGCCGCCCTGCATCACAGGACTGAACACGTGCTGCGCCTGGAACACAATGTTTATTTGATCATGGTAATGTGAGGTCTTTTTTGATCACATATTTGCCTTGGCCACCCGAGGGCAGTACAAATTAACTATTCTGAAGGTGTAGCTTTTGGGAGTGAGAGACTGAGTAAAGGGGGAAAAGCCAAGCCCCAGATGGATTTTTTTGACCCGCATTCTCAAGGTGGAAAGCAAGCAGCGTTTTATTCCGACGTACACAGACATCTGTGAATTTTTATTGATTTTTTTTGCAAACATTGCAAAGTCCCACCACCTACTAGACACATTCTGTGTGGTGGGCTGTGGGGCACATATCAGTCGTGTCAACTTTAGAACACCTCAAGTGGTACTTCAAGTAAACAGACCTGAGACTGGTAGTGCGGCATCTGCTGGACCAGCTGCTGACTGGGGAACTGCTGAGGGCTGCAAGTGAAGTACTGGGCGGAGTAGGCCGGGCTCTGCGTGATGATCGGCGGCCCTGCCGCCGTGGCCGGGTGCATGAGGGTGGGTGTGCCCGGCGGGTGGTGCTGGTCTGACCTCTGCTGGGTCATGTTGGACACTGGCCAAGAACCGGAACAATGGAATGTCACACAGGCAAAGCCTTGACTTTAGTCTTTGATGATGATGATGTGCTACGAGAAGAGAAAACCAGGCTGTTCTTACCTTTACCTGGTCTGTACGGTTTAGACTGGTTGACAGTCATGTGTGGCATCTGAACCTGGTACATTGCAGGAGACTGCATGGAAAGGAGCAAGAAATCAAATAAAAATGGATGGAATTCTTCATGTGCTAACTTTATACTTAATCAGGTGACCATTAACAGTTTAAAAAAAAAAAAAAAAGACCAAATAACGGAAATGACACAAGCATGTAGGCTTCATCTTACCTGATTGCATGCATTTTCTACTTTGTGTTTTTTAACACCTGCCTGTCACTAAACCCCATGCACTTTTATGAAATAAACCCCTAGCAGTATGACCATTAACGCTATAAGAGATGAATTGCAATAAGAAGTTGGCAAACCAACATCTGAATGCGTTAAAATTGACAAGCAAGCAAAACATCTCAAAGCTAATTGAGTTTCGATAAAAAGAAAAAAGTAAATAAAAGGATTTTTTTAATGAAAATTTGAGGAAAATTCACAAACCTTCCATATTATGCTTTTCTAATGGAGCGAGAGACAGAGAGAGAGAGAGAGAGAGACAGAGAGAGTGAAAGAGATAGAGAGAGAGAGAAAAAAGAAAGAAAGAATGAGGAGCAGGGGGAAGAAAAGGAAAAATGCATGTCTTTACATATGTCTGATGTTGGATCACCAAGTTGTTCTTAAAGCAACGTGAGATAAATGCATCAACATTGACATTCCAGCGGGGCATTTACGTCACACCCGGCAGGGTCAGCTGCGAAAAGGCGTGGGTCTCACCTGTACGCCGGGACTAACTGGTGTGAGAGGATACATCTGGGGGAAGCACAGCGGCTGGCCATAGACAGCGGGGGGCTGCTGGAGCATGATGGAGGGGCTAGGCTGGCCCTGAGGTCGCGGGGGTGTCGGGGTGTTGGCTGGTTTGGGCTGCTGACGAGAGCGGGGGGAAAAAAGTCCTTCACAAATTCGCTTGCATTATACTATCCAGACATAGACAGCAATGAAAGGGTTATTGCCGATTGTCAGAGGGGTGGGCAGTGCACTCACCTGAGCATTGAACCTTGGCTTGAACTCGTTGGCGTTTGGGTTTAAGGTGGACTTTCTTACTTGACTGCACGAAGAAAAGATGCAGATCAAGATTATCATTGACATGATTGAACTGTTTCAACAGCCTCCTCCTTACAGCCTCACTCACTCTTGCACCGCCTCCTTCTTGTCCTCCTTCTCTTCATGCTTGGGCCCACCAAAAGTCGATACGGCCGTCGTCTGAACCCCCTGCGACGTCATATCTAGGCCCGCTCTCTTCTGCTCCGGGCCAGAAGGAGACGGGGAGAGCGCGGCGGGGCTACCGGGCTTACTCGTGTTGACAACGCCCGTGGATGGGGTGGCGCCGCCGTGGTCTTCGGTGCCCACTGAGGAGGCTTTGTCCAAGGACGCAAGGTCGCTGGGCTTGTCTGCAGAGTCTCTTGGAGGCTTGGTTACCAGGAGGTCCAAGGCAGGATCCTGGTTGGAACTAGACTGCAACTGAAGAATAAAAGGACCAACAAAGAGTTTTGCGTGGTCCAACAGAAAAAAAGATTCAGCATGGCACTGCAAGACACTCACCCTAAAATCTTCACTAAATTTCTTTAAATTGTCTATTTGTTTCCTATGGTCAGGCGCCAAGGAGGGGGGACCTGTAAGAAAAGCAAAAACCCTTTTAGACAAGGTTACGCAACCTCTGTGTGTGTGTTTGAAGGCTGTCAGGACTTATGCCTACCTTTACACACAGGTCTGTTGATACTGGAAGAACTATCCTTCATGCCGTCTTTGGGGGATGTTTGTCTCGTCTCGTGGACGCGGCTTTCTTTCCCTGTAAGACAATTGCGTGATACGTTACATAATGCATAAAGCAGTTGTGCAAGTGACTTCGCTTGGAGCCTTACCGTCTCCTGACAGAGAGGCTACCATGTTGGGAGCAGGGCTCGCAGCAGTCGGGGAGGAAGCGGACGTCGGTGTGGCTAGAGACTCGGTGGGAGCCGTTCCTGTCTGAGGCAGAGATGCGGAGGACGGGGAGGCACCGCACATATTGTTCTGACGCGGGGAGCGAGGTCTGTGCGCTGATGAGGAAAAGACATGGATAGTTTTACTTGACAGAAAATAAGGTTTGCTGCAGCCTTGAATGTGTACAATTGTGGAGCCCAATAGAGATGGTCTGCTAGCGTCATGGCGTGTACCTCCACTAACGACAGAAGACCAGGTTCCTCCAGAGGAGTTGCCTCTGTTGGAAGGAGTCACCGAGACGTCGCCAGGCGTAGTGTGAGAAATGAGATCCACCCCCGGCGGCATACTAGTGGTCCTGCTGGGGGGCACTCTGTGAGCACGGGGTGTCCTTTGGGATTTCGGAGACATCCGCGGCGGACCTACAGTGACAGAAACATTTGAGAGGTCAAGGAGGGTGAAGCTATGGTCACACCGGGAGTGTTGGACATGCTTGTTAGTACAAAAAAAGCGGTCGAATCACACGCAGACACAGCAACCATCTCAAAGCGCAGCCAAGTGACCAGAGAGGGGAACGCGGGAGGTTGCGGGGGGGGAAAGGTAAGGTGCGAAAGAACAGATTCACCAATCAGCAGAGTTGTGCAGCTTATGAACCGGTGACCCCTCAGTGCAAAGTAGACAAAACTAAGACAGTAAATAAACTGATAAACCAGGCACACTGGCAAGTCCTATTTCGTGGACTTGGAGCAACATGTTCTTGGTACAAGCAACATGCTCAAAGTGCTCATAGACAAAGTCTTATATTTGCAACTTTAAATTATGCCTGTCAGCGATTCAGCGTCACTCACTGCACCTTCCCGTTTGTTTACGGTGTACTTAAATGCACTTGAGCCGAAAAAATTCCAAATCACTCCGCAGAAGTTAACGTCATCTTATGATGCTGATCCACACTAGACCTGGGCAAATTGACTTTTGAAAGCAGTTAACGTCTGAAATCTTTAGGATATGTTAAGCGGCACTCTTGGGCTAAGACCAATCCATCCACCTTCAACTCATGCCTTTGCCCAGGTCTACGCCACATTGACGTGGGGTACCTTCTGAAGACATGCGTTTGGGCAGAGTGGAGGCCGTTGACGAGGGCCCGTGGAGGGGAAAGGGAGATGAGGAGGAAGAAGAGGATGACGGAGGGGAGGGAAAGGAGGGATGGGATGAATGAGAGGGAGGTCTGGAAGGTCGAGAGGGGGGTCTGGAGGGTGGCCTGGTGGGCGTGGTGGCCCGAGGAGGCAGGGAGGAGGGGCCGGACTGGTAGCGAGGAAGGGGACGGGAGGAAGAAGATGGACAGGGTGAGGGCCAATGGGATGAACCTAAAAGAGGGAAGGACAAATGATCAAGGATGACACAATGAAATGAGCAAATCAAGCGGAAAAAGAGCCGAGCGAGAACATACAGGCACATGCCATTCATTAAACTTGAGACAGAAAAGCAAAAAAGAAAAAATTCAAAACAGCACAAACATTGTTAAAGAGAAAGACCGCGATGTAGCTAGCACACTGGCGTTAATGTCATTGATTGGCCAAAACTAAAAGGGTTTTTTATAAGACAAGATGATTTCTTTCTTTCTCTCTTTCTTTCTTTCTTTCTTCAGAATTTTGATGATTGGCAAGTCCTAAGGTGATATTTTGAACCGAAGATTATTATGTCAACACCAATTGCGTACTTTGGCATTAACATCATGGACGCCTGCCTCTGTGGACTCTGGCACGAGTATGCCTTAGATAGTGTGATGTCGTTTTCTTACGCCGCTGTGGAAACTAATTGATTGTGCATTGTCTGTAATCTTGAAATGCCCTTATTACAATCACTATATGCATGACTACTTTGCCATGAATGCATACCAAAGGAATGACCAAGTAAGCATGGCGGTAACAGTAACGCCCTCTTGTGACGTTGCTTTCTTACGCCGCTGCGCAAACTAGTTCATTGTGTGCCATTTGTAACCGCGCTGGGTATTGTTGAGATCCACTGTAAGGTTAATGTGAATATGATAGCATTAAAAAAAAAAAAAAAAGTAAATCATTCATTTAAAGGGTTAACAAGTCTTTATTAATTTTCTATGACAAACTTAGATTACGAAAGGAAGATGGAAACCAGTTGGGAAAAGGTGAACTGAAAATGTGTAGGTGCTTTCCCCACTGAAAACATTGGCTAGCACAACGGATCACAGGTGTGTGAGAACTGGAGCAGCCGTACCTCCGTTCACCACCCTCTGGTCTCCCCCTGGGCTCTGATTGTAGTCATGCAGTCCCGCGGCGCGAGGCGCCGACGGCCCGGCTGAGTTCGGAGTCAGACGTGGGGAATTCTGACGTCCGGGCCCCCATGACATGGCCTCCCTGTTTCTCTGGCCCGGGGGAATGTATTTGTTCTCCCTGCAAACAGACACCCGATCAATACGATGCTCCTTGGGCCCAGTAGACCTGTCACCGTGTGAACTAAGTATCACCTGCTCAATGAGTGCATCTCTCTTTCACCTCTCACCACCGCGGTGAATTTATCTTCCTCTGAGCGCTCGTCGTTCTCGAGGGCCACGCGGGCCTTGTACGTAGAGCTGGCTTCTATCTCTTCGGCCAGCTGGGCGGCGCGCGCTTCCCTCTTGAGGAACTCTTCGGAGTTGTCACGCTCGAGGGGGACACTGACAAGATAGGGCAGGTTAGAACACGGCCATGGATAAATACTTGCATTTCTTTATTCATTGTCTGGAACAGTAAAAAAGAACAAGTGGCAATTTCACAGTGAACTCAAACTATGAAGTGCCACGAATGGAAAAATGTATTCATGAAAATTAAAAACAGAAACATTTCACATAAGGAAGGGGACAAAGTAAGGAGCACGGTATTCTTACGTATAAGTGGACAGGCTGCTGTCATATGTCGACAAGACACCATATTTTTCCTCGTTGTACTTGAACATGTCATTGGGGTCCCATCCGTTTGACTACAAAAAAAAAAAAGGATGTTTCTTTTCATGTTCCACACATGGGAAGAAGCGATGCCTCCATCAGTGTTTGTTGCGGCGTTGCATCTTGTTTCTCACCACATCTGTATCCAGGGACTCGAGACTGTCGGAATTGTGGGTCTCGCCGCCGTCCCACGGCTCGAGATCTTTCTCTTTGTGCTCGCCATTGATCCTGCCACTCACTGCGGAGTCTGTGAAGTTATCTGAGACACGCAAGGATACACCTTTATGCTCTGCAGACATACAAACAGGCAGGGGAAACCACACGCTTACTTCCTATGCACAAAAGCACACATGCCTTCAGGATTTTCTATGCGGGGGGGGGGAGACTACTTCTAACCACACAAAAAAAAAAAATTAAAACCTATAACAAAATATAATTCTACTGAGATAGTGCTTATAAATTCATTCAAAAATCCGTGCAAGCCTTGCAAATTAGTGCAGTCGTTATCGAGGCAAAAAATGTCATTGTGTTGTCACTGTAATAATAAACTAATCAAATAGTCAGTGCAACGTGCAAGAGAAAAATGTGGACGGGAAAAAAGATTAAGCACGAAAGCAAGAAAAGTACTAGCTGCTAACAATGGACAGAATAATAAGCACAAGGGCCATATTATTGACATACTAGGCACTATACTAGTCTCTGTTACATAAGCAGAGCTGGCCAATATGTTTTGTGACTGGCTGCTGTCCATTATGGAAAATAGAAGTTTCACACGCAGGGGGGTTGAAGGTGAGCTGAAGCAAGCATGCGTTTAGAATGCAGTCAATCAGATGGCTCATTGAAAATTCTGACACTTGAATCTAATTGGTAGTGAGCAATTTAGTTTTTCCTCCCAGTGAGTTTACAACCCGTTGCTTTCAATGGAAATGAAACGGTGGCTTTACTCTCCCGCGTGGCCCTATTCTCATCTGTAAACCGTTGAAAACGTTACTGCTTCTCAAACTCGGTTAGTATCACTGAACTAAAATTACAACTACAAAATTCAGTCTACACGAACGTATTAATGGCATGAGTATAAATGTCTAATCTGTTTTTTTACAAGACTCTCCAGGAAAAACTTTAGAACGGAACCTGTCTGATCTTCCGCTGAAAGCAACAACATGAAGCTCAACTACAGTGGAACCTCTCAATAGAAACAGAAATAGCTCTAGGGCACTGGTCACCTTAACCTTATTCCAATTTCAAGAGCAAAAATGTAAATACACCAAATAAGGATAGAACACATTTACAAGAGAACCAAAGAGGGGGAAAAAAAAAAAAAGTGTTGAGAACTAATCCCACAGTGACAAATGACCCTTTAAGTAGTTGAACATTTTACTGACGCAAGAAGCTCTGCCATGTATGGCAAAAATACGCAATAACTTGATGTCCACCCATCAAAACAGTTCTTCTACTAACAACCCAGACTAAACTGAGCTCCTCCCTGACACGCAATGTGGTTCTACAGAGGAAAAAAAAAAACAAAAATAAATCATGAAATTGCACACATGATGGTATTGAACCATAAGGGCGAAATAAAACCTAGAGCCTTTAAGGGCGGCTTTCTTTGGAGGTTCCACTGTTTTTGATCCTTATTTCTAAGCCGTAAGATGAAGCAGAGGAGACTTTGAAAGAATCACCATACAGGGTAAGAGTGGCAGCACGAGCGATTGCAACACGTTTGATTATTTAAGTAAAGACAGTTTGCCAGACAGAAAGGGGAGAGGATAAAACAAACATATTACCTGTGTCTGAGGAAACTAGACCATGGGAGAACAAAGACAGGTGGCAAAGAGTCAGAAGATGGAATGACAGAGCGGTGAGCTACATTATGATTAACTGCATTGCTTTGTATGGCTACATTCAGAAACATAAAATATAATTCAATTGTCTATTGCATCTTAATTACTCCGCCAAGACACGCCAAACTGTCCTGGCACACAGTCAATAACTCTTAAAGGATTGAATACGTCAAGATGAATTCGCTGGCGTCATTCAGTCTATGACGAGTGGCCTCACTTCGGCCTAATCGATGGATGGGATGAGTCTTCAATGAGCGGCGGCTCTACTTTGTAGTGAATACACACTGATCAATAGAGGATGTCATGGGTGTGCAGTGATTCACTCGGTCGTGTGTTTATTTGTGAGTGAATTCAAAGTCGCTGTTGAGACGAGTTGGAAGCCGCACCCTCTCTGCCTGGGTGTGTCTCAGCCACACCCAAGGAGGCAGGCTGTTGAGAGCACCAGGTGGGGTTAATTAAGAGGGAGAGTGTTGGAGCTCAAGGTAACTTGCCATGATTTAGACAAGGCAGCATTTCCAAAGGGCAGGACTGCAGCGGAAAGCTTGGAAAACGAAGCAAAAGCAGGAGCCGGTGAGTCTTTGGACATTTGAATATGGGGCTACAGCTCACATCTGGGTGGCTTAGGAAATTAATATGTAAAATTGATATGGGTCATGGTTATGTTCAACATTATAGTGAAATTGTGGTAAATTATGTGGTGTATTCTAAAAAGTAAAAGCTAAAAAAGAAATCGGGAAAAATGTTTGTATGTACTTACCAGGGTTGAAAGCTGTTTGGCTAAGTCATCCTGACTTAGTATTTAAAACCTAAGTATTTGATTTTGGATTGTATTGCTTAATTATGGTTTAGAGTTTGACCATCTATTTGTGTTTATTTTAAGTTTTTTCACCTGTGTCAGCTGTGTCGGCTGTGTCGGCTGTGTTGGCCGTGTTTGGCCGTGTTTGGCCGTGTTTGGCTGTGTTTGGCTGAAGATGCAAATAAACCAAAGACAAGGAAAAAAAACCCAGTCATGATCACTGAGTGAAGTCCAGTTCAAATCCTTTTGTCCAAGCGCCTTTCAAGTGGGGAGCTGCAGTGTAACCCCACAAAAGTGTGGGCCACTTGACAGTCGCCTTCTCACTGTTTGAATGCTTCACGAGTTCTAATATCGACGAGGCCGAGTGTACGTGTAAGGATAATGCTGATGAGTGAAATATCTGCTCCATACCTTTCCTGGCAAAGTTAAGATCAACATCTTTGAAGGACACTGAGACAACATCGGAAGCCTTGAAGACAATGCTCTCCACAATGTCCTCTTTCTTGGGGCCCGTGCTCGGTTCTGGGCTCTTCCTGTGGGCTGCATCCAACACCAGGTCACACTAGGAAAGACATGGGGGGGGGGGGAAAAAAAAAAAACTCACACTCTAAGCTGAGTTTTCATCTTGTAGAGCGTTGACCATGGTTAAAAAGAAATATGCTCGAGGAATTTTTGTTTCTGCCCTGACCGGGTAGCTGTTTATTTGGCGCACGCAGTTGGGAAGACAGTCAAGTCTTTTTTTTTTTCAAAGGCAATTTAATCGGCAAAAATAACTGCGGTCTTTGATGATAACAGCCTGACACAATTGCAGTTCCTACCGATCAATTTTTAGTCAAGGGGGCTTACTCAAATGTGCTGTTTTAGCTGGCAAAATTGCTGCTGTGGTTCTGACGCCACTTTGTCCCATATTCAGATTTCTGGCATTTCATTTGCTGAAAACAAAAATGTTCTTGCAGGGTTCTAACGGAGTAAAGTGGCATTCTAAAATGGAAGATGAAGGGCCACGTATCCCTTATCCCAAAAAGGGCAGTGTGAAAGGAATGGACTTTGTCAGCACCACCACTGAAGTGAGTCCGAACCACCACAGACAGCCATCTTACCTCTGGACCGTAAGTCTTGAACACTCCCTCATAAACGACTCCGTTTTTCACCTTCAGTTCACACTTGGTCCCCTGTAATCATAGTTCACATTTTCACTTTGGTGAACATTTATTCACACATACACACAGTCACAACGCTGAATTATCAATTCACACGCTCTAAAGACACGTTTGGAAACCATCTGCTACGAAACACCCTGATGACTGATCAATGCGATTTGTTAAAGCAAGCAGCTGCCTAAGCAAATCGCTGGGGCTTTGTTTATTACCGTGTGGACATTTTGAGGAAACTCAAGCTTGACTAAGTCGTTTACAGTAATCGTGAGTCATACAATGTTATGTCAAACTGCTGGCTTTACTGCTTTGTCAAGGTTACATACAATTTTGAAGAATGCATGTGGTTATCTTGACAGTGAACATACCACAACTGATGTCAAGACATGGACCATCCTCATGTTTGCATACACGCCATTGAAAATGACCTGGGGAGGATATAAATACAGTCTGGTTTAATTCATTTCGGATATTTTCCCCCATTACAATGAATTTAAGTGGCATAAATTATTTCTTTTTTATATATATATATAATGACAACACAGTTTTGAATTAAAAAAATAATAAAAAATTAGACCATGAAAAGAAATAAATTGGTTTTATAGTCGCGTCAGACGTAAGCCGTGAAGGGGCGTGGCCCAGAAAGTGACAACAGAAGCTATGGCTCCTTGAGTGTTCTCATGTTGTATTTGTCCTGTTCCATAAACAGCTGACTGAGAATGTGGCTCTCCTTGTCCACATGCGAGGGCATTCATATTTACTCTTTTTATTTTCACTTCATTTGAACAGAAGTAGGAACATATCTAGCATATCTAAATCTTTCAAGAGTGCTGCTCTTTTAAATTGGGGCCCTGACAAGTTACCACTGGAAGGAAAAAAAAAAAGAAGAGGGGGGGGGGGGAGGGCTACGCTGAAATGGCATCACAAAATTACTTAGCGGTGTACCCACAAAGTTTGATTATTCAAATTGTTGAAGTAGGTTGCTTACCGCTGCAGGACCTTTACCACTGTGTCTTCCCCTGTAAAAGAAAATGCCACAGGTGACAAACGTTCTCGCTCATGTTTTTACAGGCAAAGTGAAGTGATCAAAGTGTTCTGTAACAGGGAAGGAGAGAAATTCCAGAAGTCCCACATGTAGATAACTAACCGAGATTAAAGCAGTGTAGACTGCACACACAAAATGAAATGAATCCAAGTCTCCAAACAGCATGTAGTAAATGAATGCAACATGGCAGCTCAAATTTCTCTTTTTGAGGCCAGTGTGTACACATGAATTCATTTATCCTCCAACCTGTTTAACCTCACAGCCATGCTGGAGGCTATCATAGCTGTCTTTGCCCAAGAGGTTGGGTACAGCCCAAACTGGTCGCCAGCCAATCAGAGTGCAAATAGATAAAACAACCATTCACACTCACATTTACACCTACAGACAATTTAGAGTCCACACATGTTTTGGAATTTGGGAGGAAAACATTATACCGGGAGACAACCCCCCCCGGATTCAAACCCCTTCCCTTCAGGAAGCGACCGTATTCAATGAGTGTCCTCAAATGCACCCTATTCATCTGCATGCACTTTATTGCTGAGAACGCATCCTAGAATACACATTCATTGTTTGTGTCCTCAAATGCACCACACGCTTGTAAAATGCACTGACTTCTTAGTGTGACGGCCTAAAAATACACTTCATTGATTGTGTCCTTGAATGCATCTCGTTCTTTCGGCAAAATGCATTAATTTCTCAAACTCTAGTCACACCTTAAAATGCACCTTATTCTTTGAGTGTGTCCTAGAATGCACCTTTTTTCATCGGCCGGGATCGAGGCCAGGTATGCAATCACATGCAAGCTCACTCGCCTTGAGTATTAATCAATAGACATTAGCTATCATTAAACATCTTCAAGTGAAAAATGAAGCTTCATTTTCCACTAATATCGACTCGTATAAATCTCCTACTAATGAACGAATCGAATAAATAGCATACTACTCTGTAATACGCATTTAAACGTAGCAACAAAAAAAGAGGGCCTCAATGGAAAGCGACGCAGGGAACAAACAGGGCGTACTGTGCCGCGCCGGTGAATGAGTGAATAAGAAGCCGCGGACGAATGTATTTCGCTGACAGCTATGCGACCACCTGATCCTTCGGGCATCGCGTTTAAAAGTCACACTTGAAGGACATTATCATTTCACATGAGTCGGGCGAAGTCAAGGTTGACTGACAGCTTACTCGACCATTTCTTCAACCACATACGCGTCCCCACGCCCTAGTTATTGTATTTGAAAGCAAAATACCAATTTGAACATTAATGTTAAAGGCAGGACTGAGTGAAATGATGCGTTCAGGTAACAATCATCGAAGCCAGTGCGTTCAGCCACTCGCTGCCATTAAAAAGGCTAATTAACGTAAGCAAAGCAAAGTCAACTAGAGGTCTGTGCACACATATGCTGCTGAGGAAAACTGGGTGGGAAAACCCGGAATACGGTCGAAATGGTGATGTTAAACGTGTTATTCGTGGGGCGATCTGTAAGGCCGCGCACGCTAACTAGGTTGCTCCCTGGCTGACCAACACGTCGCAAGGCCCTCACACTCCTTTCACCCCCAAAAAACAAGCACAAGGCGGACATGTCATCTCTTAAAAACGACACCGGCGTTAGCGAAATATAACCACGTCCGGGAAACGGACACCGGCATGCCAAATCGTCATTGTATTTGATCGCTTCATTGAATGATTGTAATTTGCACCGACCTGCCCAGATTCTGTCGTCCCCCGCCGCTTCCTCCGGCACCAGCGGCGTTGCCACCGCCGGGCTTGCTGCGATTTCCACCGGCCTTCATTGACATGGCGAGCCCATAAAAGACGGTGTCTTAAAATTACCAGTTAGGCACCGCAAATTCTCTCGACGGCGACGGGACAGCTGTGTGTTTGCGTGGTTAGTGTGTGACAGTTTCGCAGCCGCCGTTATCACAGTCCAAAATTCCGGTAGCTAGCACGCTAATGTCAACGTGCCTGGGTCTTGAAGGAAGATGCTATGCTAACAAGCTAGCGGGGCTCAGCTAGCCCAATTAGCAACCTGTACAATTGCTTTTAAAAGAAGAGGGGTGAAAAACACGACTTAAAAAAAGACAACACCTGGTACCGGCTCTGCTGAAATAAATGTCGGCGCTGAACCTCTTGCCAACGCGCTGCGTTAATCCAACTGAAATGATTTTGTAATCGGAATTTTTGCTTTTAGTGCTGTCTCGGGCTGTTTCCGTTGCTAACATCGAAAAGACCAAAACAGTCTGAAAGGGGACAAAAAATGGCGGAGGGATATTTGACATGCGTAACAGCACTTGGCGTCCGACGCAACAGAAAAATAACAGTATCACATTTAACTACAATGCATGACTATAGCGAGGATGCCGTTGAAGACGTGTTTAAATGAAGCAAACACGATAACAAACAAAATCGGTACTTGATGGAACTATTTTCAGGAAGTCTGCCAAGGCTGTGTTGCGGCATCCACGTGAGCCGGCGAACACCGCATACACATGCGCCACTATTACACCGTAACACGCAACATGCGTTGAATCCAATATTAGACATTATATACAATGTACGTTAGCGTTTATACTTATAATAGTTCCATTAACTGCGACTGTACCTTGTCTCCTTCGCGTGGACAATCGTACGAAAATGTTAAGTTAAACGCCATGACTATTTAAGTGAACGTTGCCATATTGTTTTGTTGTCATCTCAGATGTCATTATTCGTTAACAACAAACAAAACCATGTATACTTTATTTCCCCAGGAATGAAAACTCAAGTTATGAGACTTTTTGAGAGACATAAAATAGTTTTTCTTTGACCCATCTGTGTTTTTATTTTTACCAAATTTAATAAATGTACGTAGTGAATGTTTTTCTTGTTAAAGGACCCCACGTTAAATATTTTGATCAGGCAATATGTTTTACCTCCTATTGTGTACCTTACGCCAATCGTGCTACGTCCCCCTCTGACAAGATGCTACAATATTAGCATTATAGATGTGTGCGTCTCCCGGGGTACTTTTTGGACTCTTTCCACCCTTCGAGGCACTCCCTTTGGTGGACAACAACAAGCGATGATTGGACATTCCCGTTGGAAGGGTGTTAATGTGGTTTTAGTTTCCTAAAAGCGGCAAACTTAACTTGTCACCTGAGCCAACTCGCTAGCGTGTTAGCTAAGCTCAAGCTCGACGACACACTCAGGCTGCTCTGAGGTTATTCTTTCGGCAATGTTCATAGTAGCAAGCTTTCATGCAGGCATGAGATGAATGTAGGTTCAAATCCAAGTGACTGGAGTGTAGTCGTCTACCAGAATGGCGTGTCATTGGGCTACATGTTAGGAAGCGTGCTAGCTGTTCCCGAGGGTCCTCGCGACGTCGTTAGCTAGCTTCACTGCTTCCACTAAATATACACCCTTGTCCCGTGGGCCCCTCCACCCCCATTAGCGGTGGGTTCGCCCGCTACATTTTTGCCGTCTGCGGCTTTAATGGTGACCTCGCTCAGTGTTTGGCCCTCTACATGGTCACTACGGTGGATCCAAGGCGACAGAAAGAGCGAGCTGGACCCCGAGGTGGTGAGCCGGGTTGGGCTGACTTGACGCCGCATCGCATCAACCGAGAGGTGGTGAGGGTGGTGGTCGTGCGTTATTTTGTCCCCATGCCCTGCCGTTAGTGGTCAAGAAAACGAACCCTGGTCCAGATCAGGGGATACAGGAGCGAGGTTTGTTTAAAGGTCAAGCACAAAACCTTTGTTACCATTGTCCACTGTGTGAGCTCCTTCGGGAACAACGACCGAGCCAAGTGGGTCGCCATGTCGGAAGATAACAGCGCGGATAACTTCATCAAGGTAACTTTTGGGGAACGAAAACTCTTATTTGGCATGTACAAGGGGTCCCCGATTTACGACGAAGTTTCAATTACATTCGGAGACGTTACCCGAGCGTGCACTTAAGTTGGAAAGCGTCTTAACGTGCTGTAAACTTTCATCGTAAGGTCAGAATTACATGAATTATCTAAGTACAATAACTAATGGAAAATAGTTGATTGTGATTTTAACCCTAAATGTCAAAATGACATTTGGATTTGGATGAACAAAAACCACCACTTGCAGGCCTTAAATGTACAACAGATAAACATGTCTGGCCATTTTCATTCATTGGCTTTCGACCCAAAATAAGACGGACTTTGTTGTTATTGTTCCATCAGTGTCTACTACGGTATATTAATTTGTGTTTTAATTGAATGTTTTGACTGTCTTTGTGGCTGTACCGGTATGTAAAGCACTTTATTACAGCTGCAACTTGAGAAATACGCAACATAAATAAAGTTCTCTTGTATTGTACTTTTAGGCCATTAGAGACAAAGCACAAGTGACTATTATTCCACATGGATCTCAGAAAATGTAACTTGTGAACCCTCTTCAATATTTATCATAAAATATTGTTTATAAACCCATTTAAAAAATCCAACGATGTTATAGTGTTAAATATAAATTAGCCTCTGATATAATTAGGTGCATTCTGATCCGAATTTGTTTAGAAGTGGTTGCTCCTTCATTACAGTATGAGTATGATTCTATCCTACAAATTCACAATTTATAGTTTGGGGGAATTGGGAAGGAAGTCGTAGTACCTGGAGGAAACCTTCATGGGTTTGTGAGCCAAGGTGTACCAACAGATGAATCCGCTTTATTTCCAATCCCATCATCAAAAGTCAACCTTGCCTTCCTGGTATTCCTTCCTGGCCTGCTACCTTTCATGTGTCACCAACCTGGCATCCAAGTCAGCAGTAAAATCTGATCTCAAGTGCCCCAGGCCTCTGCTTTCACAACTGGGTCACAATGTGCTTAATGATGGGTTGACTGGGTTCTGCCCCTGAGAACTGGAACACACACACACACACACTCGAGTGTCCACTTGGGCCATCTACACAGAGAGTGCGGTGTGAAATAGAAGAGAGTTGACAAAGCCACTGGATGACTTGCTCAGCAATCATCAGTATTTGGTTGACTGGTCAAGTCATCTTGAAATCTGCTTGTGGTTACATCAAGAACAAAACAGATGCATGAAATGAAATGTGCGGTGATCTTTTGAGTAATATCCATGCCGTAATTGCAGGAGGCGTCCATTCTCGAGGAATACAACATAAATTGGACGCAAAAGCTTGGCGCTGGCATCAGTGGACCTGTCAGGTGAGTCTGGACTGAGACTAAGAAAACGGTGTGATGAGTCCACTCAGTTCCTGACCAATTAACTCAGAGCCCAACATTAGCATTTGCTTGCAAAGCTACAATAAGCCAGCTATAAGATGGCGGACTTTGACATGAATAGGCAACTTCAATATACAGTATAATACAATGTAATCATAATACCTACACAGCTTTTAGAATGGGGAGCATTTTCACTAACCAAAACAAACTCGGCGTTGACACAATCAATTTGTCTCTTTCAATCAGCAGAAGATCAACATTACACCCGCTGCTGCTGCGTAACGGTTAACTTTGAGAAACCTTCTTGTTGTTGGTTAATATTTTGCCCATCCTTACATTGACTTTACAATCCAACAGTGACTTTTCTCCTTTTATCAATGTTTAGAGTATGTTTGAAGAAGTCAACACAAGAGCGGTTGGCCCTGAAGATCCTCATCGATCGCCCCAAGGCCAGAAATGAGGTCAGATAATCACCGCCTGTTATTTATCCCAAACTGGATAGTGTTACGTGAGTTGATTTGAATCACTCGATGGTTTCTGCCTGCAGGTGCGACTCCACATGATGTGCGCCAACCACTCAAACATTGTGCAAATCTTGGAAGTGTACGCCAACAGTGTCCAGTTCCCACACGAGTCCAGCCCGAGGTAACTTTGTCCACCCTTCTCCATTCGTCGACACGTGCACATGAAAAATACTTTTATTTGGCAGAGCCAGGCTCCTGATCGTCATGGAGATGATGGAAGGTGGCGAACTGTTCCACAGAATCAGTCAGCACAGGCACTTTACAGAAAAGATGGCGAGCGAGGTCACAAAGCAGGTAGGCGATCAAGCGTCCTCGAGATTTCTAACCGGCGTGGTCTGGACATGTGTTTCGGGAGTGTGAAGCCTTTTTGAGTTTTCTCGCCTGACTAACAGCACAGTCTCATTAGCAGCTTCCCGCTTGGTTTCAGCAGCTGATGTCACACTAGATCAGCACTCCATATGGCCATTTGTAGTTGTTTACACACACATAAACGTGTGTCATCACTCCTCCTTACAGATCAGTCAAGCCTTGGAACACTGTCACTCCTTAAATATTGCACATCGAGACCTGAAGCCAGAGAATCTGCTCTTCAAGGATAATTCTCTGGTAATTAGAGGAATTTGCAAACACACTTTAACCGTGTACTGTATTTGCACTGCTTTTTGACATTGTTTTTTCCCCCAGGATGCTCCCGTGAAGCTGTGTGATTTCGGCTTTGCCAAAATAGATCAGGGGGACTTGATGACACCCCAGTTCACTCCCTACTATGTAGCACCTCAGGTAGAAAAGAAAACAGTCAACACATCAACGAGAATAGAGTAGGCGGCAAACCTGCGCTTTGCTCCGCAGGTACTTGAGGCTCAAAGAAGGCACCAGAAGGAAAAGTCTGGAATCATACCTACCTCACCCACTCCTTACACCTACAACAAGGTTCGACTCGCACCGCCTCACCTCACTCCTCTTTAATTCACTTGCTATGTCTTCTGAATATTATTCACATCAGTGTAAACATGGCAAAATCAGATAGGCGACTTGCATTGAGGTAGAACACGGGCAAAATCCAGTCCTTGAAAAACTCTCATTGTCTTTTTCCAGAGCTGTGACTTGTGGTCTCTGGGCGTCATCATCTACGTGATGCTGTGCGGCTATCCTCCGTTTTACTCCAAGCATCACAGCCGCACCATTCCCAAGGACATGAGGAAGAAGATCATGATGGGCAGCTTTGACTTCCCCGAAGACGAGTGGAGTCAGATCTCGGAGATGGCAAAGGACATTGTGCGCAAGTAGGTTTAGTTTGATTTCATGAATTTTGTACGACTGTAAAATGAATGAACATTTCAATAGTTGGTACCAAATAAAACTATAAATGTACTAATGACCTGATCATGTTGTGCTCCCCACAGGCTGCTGAAGGTGAAGCCGGAGGAGAGGCTGACCATCGAGGGAGTCTTGGCTCACCCGTGGCTCAACTGCACCGAGGCCCTGGACAATGTGCTGCCGTCGGCTCAGATGATGATGGACAAGGTGAGCGGCGGCCAGTGGCCATTGCACCCCGCGAGGATAACTCTGACTGTGTTTGTCAGGCGGTGGTTGCGGGCATCCAGCAGGCCCATGCGGAGCAGTTGGCCAACATGAGGATTCAGGATCTGAACATCAGCCTGAAGCCGCTCAACTCCGTTAACAACCCAATCCTCAGGAAGAGGAAACTACTCGGGTCGGTTTGCTCAAGTTTATTATTTCAAAACAAATGACCTTTTCGGGGCTTTTGTAGCATATTGGAATTCAGCATAATTTACAAGCGTACGCAAATTGTGCAAGAGGGAGTCTTGAATTAACGGCCAGCAGATGAACCGCAGCTTCAGGGCTTTGGTCCTTCAGGCAGCCTTTAATACGTTAGAGCGCCTCGTTGTTATCCACAGCAACCTTTTCCTGTGTGATTTGCTGAGGCTCACTGTGGCGTGGAATGTTGCCTTCATGATTCTTTTGAATAAGAAGAGTGCGACATGTCTGAACAATATGTGCCAATGTCGTCTTTTCTCCAGCCCCAAGCCAAGTGACGCTTTCTTCATTCACGACCCAGAGAACGGAGGCGAGGACTCTAATGTAGCGCTGGAGAAACTACGTGATGTCATTGCACAGTGTATTCTTCCACAGGCCGGTCAGAAACCAAAAAGACACAGAGCGGCAAATCTGGGGGAATGTCAAATCACTGAATTTCAATCGTTTGCGTGTGTCAAGGAGAGAACGAGGACGAGAAGCTGAACGTGGTGATGTTTGAAGCTTGGCGGTTCAACAGGGACTGTAAACTGCTGCGAGACGGCCTGCAAGGACTCAGCTGGGATGGTCAGTGCTCACTTCTGATTTAGTATAAGGACGCTGTTGTTTTGACTTTAAGCAGACACATTAGCTTTTTTAAAATGGGTCGATTTTTAAAATGTATTTAATTTCTGTGCCAATTTTTGCCCAGTTTTTTTTAAGACTTTAAACATTCCCGCAGTTTTTCAAAATGTGAGTACGTCACAACACCGATTACTATTACTACAGGTCTTATTTGCTGTTGTCTGTTGCAGGTCGAGCATTCTGTGATAAGGTGGATCGCTTGAAGTTGGCGGAAATTGTTAAACAGGCCATTGAAGAGAGGACAAATGTGGAAGAGTCTCACTAGCTAAGTCGCTCATTTTTATATTGTCTTTTTAACGAGGATTTTTTTTTTTTTTTAAAGGAAAAAAATCAAAAGATCTGCTTTTTATCCCTAAGGACCTGAAAGGCCTATTGTACAAGTGAAAGAAAAGGAACTCATTGGTACTTGCAAAGAAAAAAAAAAGACTTTTCATTTTTGCAACAAAAAAATCAATTCGAAAGAAATTATTTTCTAGGAGGGAAATTTTTATTCGCAACTTGTAGTCTTTTGTTTTATCCCAATCATTTCATTTCTTTTAACTTTCCAAACATTATTTATTTAAAGAAAACATTCTGTTATTTATATAATTTGGGCGGGGGCTTTAAAGAGGTTTGATTTTTGTGTGTACTATTCTCTTTAAAGCCAAACTTATTTTTTCCTCTCTAACTTGTCCTTTTGGTTCAAGAAAATGTGTTATCTAAGAGTGGGTCCCTCTCGTAAAGATGCAAAGACACTTGAAATAAAGTCCAAGCAGAAATGAATCATAAAGGCACTTGGGCCTCCCACCAAATCATCTTTTGACAAAATCTTACCTACTTGAGCTGCCGACAGCATCTTGATCTTCCTCCTCTGCTTCCCTTTAATGTGTCACACTACTCCGTTTATCTTTCCAAGATTCATGTTGGGAAAGTCATGATTCAGCCTTGGCTCCCTTTTTTGATGCGATTTCTGTTTGACATGCACATCATGCTCTTTAACGAAATATCGTCAGACTCCATATTTCCTCATATTTAATTGACACCAATTCGCCAGCTCCATCATCCACAAATTTAGCCTCCCTTCTTATCTCAGCTCGGAGAAGCTATCATTCCCATTCTGTTGTTAACCAAAACAGCAGCACTTGAAATTTGGGCATAATACACCAGTAGCATTCTCCAAAATATTTTTGTAATAATTTATGGTCATGACTCCATATTATGGGCATGTCCATCATATCAGCTAATCAGATACTGACAATTATGTCGGCCGGTGTACTGTTACCATGGTGACAGGTTGAGCCACAACTGCACATTCTCTTATCACAACTTTATTGCTTTTTGTTTCCTGTACCGTGACTTTTGTTTACATGATGCACACAAAAAAAAAATCTTTATAGGACAATTCCTCTGGATCCTGTTCTTAATTTTCTCTTTTCAATCATTTGTTGTTGTGATAGCTTGTTTTTTGGATATATGATCAGATAAAATGGCGTCATTTTCAGTCACAGGCATTTCAATCAAGCGTGTTTAAAACCTTTTGTAAAACTTGATTTTTCATCCCTTTTTGGGGTCTGTGAGATCATTTCATATTATGAGCAATCATTTTGGGGAGATTTTTGACACAAGTAACTAACTCCCTTTAAATCTCAATGACAACCATATTAGAATGGTTTTAAGGCCTTATTGCACAAGCATATGTGCCTTGGTGACTTATGAGTATAAAGTTGTCCAATCATTATTTTCTTAGTCATCCTACAATGGAATCATTCCACAAATGACTTTTTTTTATTGAAAGGACTTCAAATACAATAATTTTGTGAGGAGCAATACTTTAAAAAAAAAAATTCTTTACAAAATGAGTCCATAAAATTGACCATCTGATTTAGTACTCGAAATTGATCTTTCACTAAAAGTGTAAAAAAAAAAAGTTTTTTCTTTGTCAGCTGATGTAGCATGAGTCCGTCATGGAAGTCAACATCTTCGTTTTGCCTTCTCTGGAATGTCTTCAATTTGCTGACTTTGTAATTAAAGGACTTTTCAGGAGCTTTTGTCTTACATCATAAATGAGGCAAACTACAATACAAGTTTTATGTTAATTTTACATTTTCTTACATTGGGGCTTTTATTCTAATGTGACGTTTTCTGTAATAAGAATTATTATTGGTAATATTACAACTTTTCAATTTTATTTGAACATTAAGCTGTTTCTGTAATACTTCAACTTGTTGTAACATTAAGTTGTATTGCAGGGGGGGGGGCAAAACTCATTTTACCGGTGCTGTACATGTGATCAACAAATACCAAGTTCAAGTTAAACCATTTTAATAGCAGATAGAAGAAGCAGGTAGAAATAAAGTTTGTGTTTTGTTAGAAAAGACAATTCACAGCCACCATCAAGACACTCAGTCTGTTCCACATACAAAAGGCACTTTGTTTTTTCCTCAAACATTTGCAATGCTTTGCTCCCCGTGATGGAATTCAAGAGTATTTTAAATCTATGTAACATTCTTTCTTAAATCTTAAATTGGCACTCAAAAACCAAAAAAAGTGACTGATCATATAGTAATTTGTTAAAAGAAAAAAAAATTAGTCCTTTTGGTTCTGATACGCTTATTTTAGATACTAGGAATATGTAGAATGACACTTTTCTTAATTTGACTAAGGAGCAAACAAGAATAATCTGTGCGCATAAACACAAATCATTAGCAGTTGTATGGAATCAATGGGTTTCTGCGTTTTTGGTCCCTTTTGAGCAACCACACTAGAGACAATTTCTCGTCTGCAAGTTTCAAATTGCACGGCTATGATGTTGAGGGCTTGATTCGGAGTAACAGTTCCAACCACGCCGATGGGGGGGTGGGGGACGCCAAGGTCCTTTTTTTATTTTATTTTTTTTTAAAGTCGCTGATCACACTTCTGCATGCTCCTCGTCCTCAGTCCGAGTCCTCATCATCCAAATACTCCTCGGCGTTGCTGTGCGAGCGGGTGATAGCTGGGGGGGGACGGGAACACAAGGTATTTTATCATTTTTTGTCTTTATTGGTAACAAATGCAACATGTTGATTTTGGTCTTACTGCTGGCCAGCTTCCTCTTGAGCAACGAGGCACACTGCGCATTGGTGGCCATCTCCAGGGCCAACTTGTTCTCATTATTCCGAATGTCTGTCCGCGCATCTGAATGTGAAACACACCTTCTATATACAGTACCTCATGTGACCTGACTTATGCAGATATGTAAATATTCACCCTTGTTCAGCAACATGGCCACAATGTCAGAATAACCCTTCCAGGCGGCAGCGTGCAGAGCAGTGTCCCCAAGCTTATTCTACCAAACAAATCTTGATTGAAATGCACTTTATTTTTCATTTAACATCAGTTTTCCTAATTGTTTCGAATTTGTCCTCACCTGCTGGTTGAGTTCCACACTGGACTGGCTGAGCAGAAGCTCCACTACATCTAAAAGGAACAAGAGAAACAATTCAAAGGGACTGCTGAGTGAGATTACTAATACATTACAGTCAGACAGGAACTTTGACACAAATAACTTGTATAGTCTCAGTTCCTGTAAAGTGGAAGGCACTCAAACAACTATCCATCATTTAGAGTAAGATAAAGAACTCTTAGCTGGGGAACAACTGCGGCGCTTGCAGTGAATAGTGTAGCTATGTGTGAGGTCACTGAGTCTGTGTGTGAACATTCGGGTGTGAGCTGTGGCTGACAACCGGTCTTTTGTGAGTGCTCATCGTTTGTGTGTTCTCGTTTTGAACAAATGCCTGAAAAGTTCTATTCGCGGCAAGGCTTGGTTACAATCGATGTACCTTTGTGTCCCCCGTGACATCCCCAGTAGAGGGCAGTGTTGCCAGCCTTGTCCAGGCCATTGATTCCCACGCTGTTCTCCAGACATTCCCTCATCCAAGAAAGATTTCCTAAGCAAATATAGAAAAGTTACAATTAATAATAATGTGGGAACAAATGAGGTAGCTGAGTGGTCGCCTTACCTCGTTTGGCCGCTTCGTGCATTGGGTGGTCGATAGACTCGGCCTGCTCCGTCACTAAAACAGACCACGGGTGTTCTGAATTGGGATTCACAGATGCCAGACTTTGAAAAGTATTTTTCCGCTTACCGTAGTTGCGCGGAATAAGGCCCGTCCTCCCCCGGCATGTTCCTTTCCACCAGTTACTGTCACTCTGAGGTCAATTGGAAAAAAAACAACCCAGCCCACAGTATTTATGTTGCCCCAGAGGAAAGTGTTTGGAGGACACATTACACAGTGTATAAGATGAACTTTGAAGTCTGTCTTACCGTGTCAGAGATGTAGAGGATGTCTCCTTCTTCAAAGTAAAGCTCATCAGGCTGCAACATACAAGAACGCCACCACAGTTCAACTAGCTGCTCGTTTGTTGACGCTTCAATGCATTTCCCGACTTGAACAACTCGAATACAACAGAACCTCTAAAGTCCAACGCATCTCAGTTCTGCTCTATTCCTGTCGGAAATAATCTGTCCCAGTCTGACTTTGAATCGTTTACTCAGAAACAAATGTTCTTACCGTTCTGGGGTCAAAGGTGAACTCGGCTCGGAACACCTTGACTTGACCTGCAAGCAAAACAACAGAAGACGTCAGACTGTGCACAACACCAAAAAGCAAAAGGAAATGCCTTTGATGAAATCCCTACAAGAAAAGTTGCGCGCTCGCGTGGATTGTAACGGCTAATTTGGGCTAACGATGACCTCTGTGAATTGTGGTAGCACGAGTCACAACAGCTCGTCAACGCACTCCGGGAATGCATCCGTCTTGTAGCCTTCGGAAGGTTTGGATGACACTGGCATGTATTACGCAAGAGTTCAAAAAATCTAGCCTGCAACTAATAGAAAAGGTTTACATGCTTGTTCGTGTGTGTGTTCAAGCTGACAACTGTAGCTGTGTTTCAGGCCAGCGGCTGAGTGGCCCACAAACACACCTCAGTTCTGTTAGCCGTTTCTGCACACTCCACAAGCCCGGTCATGTCGATCTCTCGCAACACAAACACCATATTTAGCACTTTTTTTTTTTTTAAATTACGTTCATGATGACACGTGACAAGCGAACATTCTCAAGCAAGGCTCCGAACTTCACACACATGCAACTCCACATCCACATGACATCATAAAAGGCATTTTCCATCGAGCACATCCAAATAAATGTTTCTCTGTGAACTACAAAGCCTAAAATGTAACATGAGCACTCTTCACTCCACATGTTGCATATTTCTTGCAGAGTAGGCCCAATTTAACAGTTACGCATTTTAGATCAGGTAGTGGTTATATTCATGGCACAACAATGTCTTAATTCAGCGAGGATATATGTTTACACACACTGTTGGTGATGTGTTTAAGTGTGTGTTAAGTGTGAAGTATAGAACGCTGCACATTTTCGCCATGTTGCTACTACTGTTAATGTCAATATTCGTCACAGACGCTTACTGTTGATTGACATTTAACCTATGACCTCAAACGCAGCACACTCACCTACGCGACTGGTGCAAATAGGGAAGTCAGAGGCCAGCCCACTGTCTTAAGAGCTCCATCGCTACTTTAGTCCTTTTTAAGCCTTTCTTTCACTGCCCACAAATAGACTTGACAACTTTCTTCTGAAAACAGTCGGGAAATGTACCAAACCGTATTCAGGAGGCACTATTTTACTTTCTACCATCCACTCGCGCGTCTCGAAACGCGCTAGCAAGGTGTTCGATATTAAGTTTCGCCGAAACCAAAATATCCAACGTAATGTTGGTCTTACCTGGCTTGGCCGGCTTGGGGGGAGGCTTGGACATTGGCGCGGGTAAAAGTCAAAAGCAAACCAAACGCCCCGTAAAGAAATAAAGTGGGGTAGTTCGCTGAGTTGGACAGCACTTGGGTGTCACTCCCTTTGAGGAAGTCGAGGCTGCCTCGGGCTACGCGGAAGTGCTACTCTGCACATGCGCAAAGTCTCGTTAATTATGAAAATGTTGCATTTGCTTGATGTTTAAAATTAATAAATGTTTATTTTTTTACATTTCACTCGATTTTATATGACTTAACCAGTTCTTATTACTGTTCTCAGCATGTCAGTTTTTGGAAATTGATTTGATAAAATCCATGCATCCATTTATATTTAACTGTTTGTAGTTGTTCTGGTAATACATTGCAATAATGTATACATGTGTATAATTTTAAATGAGTATTTTTTATTCCCATGGATTCATGTTCTTTTTCATTTTTTATATTTTACTTTTATTTCATTTTATTTTTAATCACATTTATTTTATGTACGCCCGTGACCCTAGTGAGCGTAATAATGAATGTATTTGTTTATTTATTTACATTTTTTACACGTTTACCTATGCTGACGTCATACCAAAACCAGCCAATCGCAAGGGTCGGAAGACGGAAGTTATGAATGAGTGCAAGTTCATTATGAATATAGTTTAGAGCTGCACGCGTTACCGCCGTTCTTTCATGCAGCCTTGCAAATCGTGCATTTTTTTTTCCCAATGATGTGAGCTTTTTATTTACCTGTAAGCATAGCAGGCAATTGCTAACCTCCCCCGAATGACCTTCGCAATGAATATGAAGACACTAATAGTAGGCGTGGGTGGGTACGTACTCAAAATTTTTCTTAGCGTGCATTTTCCTCCATATATTTTTTTTTTTTTTTTGCCATTTGGTTGACCAAATAACAATGCCAACGTTTGCAGCAAAGAAAAATGTGTAATGTAAAAATTAAGAATGTGAGTCAGGCAAGTGACGTGAGCGAGTGTTATATACTTTTTCTCATAAGTGTAAATAATTATAGTTCAATTGACGTATATTACTGTTTTGAGCTGGGTGTGGTTTCCACCCCCAAAATATTCTCATCATTCTTTTCTTTAAGAATGACCAATGGGGGAAAATCGACTCTTTCTAGAAGTTTGAAGGAGAAGATACCCAACAGCTGTATCATTGCACAGGATTCATTTTTCAAGGTAGACTCATTCCGGGGTGGGGGAACAAAATTCTATCAGTGATTATTTCAATATTCGTGAGCTACTGAGGCAAATATTTTAAATTTGTGAAAAATATGGCTTCTCCAACTTGATAATCTTTCGTCCAGGATGATTCTGTGGTGCCAGTGGATAGTAATGGCTTCAAGCAGTATGACAGTAAGAATGGCACATGCAGCAAAAATAGTCATCTTTCCAAAATGTTGCTCATAATTTTATAAGACAATCTATTGTGAACATATTCTGTAAGAATTTGAACCTGCTGCTTGTACCTGACTCTTCAACACACGTCTAGCGCTGGACTCTCTCAACATGGACGACATGATGAGCTGTGTGCACGACTGGCAAAGAGATCCGCAAGCTTTCTGGAAGAAAGTGGATCAGACCGCGGAGAAGTTGATGCCATCACCCAATCACGTGTTTGTGCTGATTGTGGAAGGTTTCCTGATATTCAATCACAGGTTAGCAAAGGGGGCGATTATCACAAAATATTAGGGATATTTTTTTTTCAGGTGTAATTTTTTTTTAGCTATAGTAGTTTTGCTCCAATTATTATGAATTTTGGGCTCCCATTATAGAACAACGTATTGTATAATAAATAAAGAATGGTAAACCTTTTTTTGCAGATCTTTGAATGAGCTGTTGAACAAAAGATACTTCCTGGAAATACCATATGACATCTGCAAGGAGAGACGGAGGTAAATGCTTTTTTCGTATTATTCTTTTGTTTTATATGTTGCGTGTATAAACATACAGGCATTGCTTGTGTGGAATGAACAGTTTGAGGGTATACAAGCCACCTGACCCGCCAGGCTACTTTGATGGACACGTATGGCCCATGTACTTGAAGAACCGCCTGGAGATGGAGAGCACGGCAACGGGTATCGGTGGGTCTCCGACAGAATGACGAGGACATGGCTGTTTTAACTCGTGATGTTTTTTTTTTGAGGGGGTGCCCTATATATTGAAAACATTCTCACTCCACTTGCCTCCTATATATTGAAAACATTCTCACTCCACTTGCAGTATTTTTGGATGGATTGAAGTCAAAAGAGGAACTGCTGGCTGTTGTGTATCAAGATATTAGTAAGGAAATAAATATGCAAAGAGGTAAGTTGTCTCTAAATTACATACATATATGTATGTAAACATAATTCAGTTCTTTTTTTTTTTTTTACTTTTTATTTCCAGAGAAGGATTGAAATCCTGAATGAGTTGGAAGACCTCAGTCACATGTCTACCAAAAAGACTAATGCATTATGTGGCAATATGTTTACATTTATAGATGGTTAAAACCTTTAGAATTGATAGGTGCAGGTTCACAACACTTTAAACGATAGACATTTGAACACAAATAGCACACTATCACATGTAAAATGTTACAATATTTACAGGCATATATTCTTTATCCTCGCAATAGATCCAACAGCTTATTATAACGCAGTATCTTATGAATAATAAATGGTCAATACAAAATTCAGTTTTTGTCCACTTTTCTCCACGTTACACAAAAATCATCTCTGGTGTGTCTTTACACACTATGTCCTACTACAAGCACGTGTCCTTCCTCCTAAAGAGTCCACACTTATTAGTGTACATGTCCACGTGATTAGTCACATTTGACTTCCTCATTCAACAGAACGTCGGCAGAACTTTTAGAGCACTACCAGTGCTAATTTGTTGAAAGACTTTTGATTCATTTGAATTGAATCCAAGTTCACAATGCAATTGTGCTCTTTTCTTGGTGTTCTTTTTGTTTGGGGATACTTTTGTTCTCACGAGGCCAAGCTGATTGGACGCAAACAGAACATTGTGAATGACAGACCCGTTATTGGTAAGTACAAGAACAGCAAGTGGTGACTGCACGGTACTGCAACCAACATCGTCCAACAGGTGGCACTGTTTTCCTAGCTATTCCATCCATCCGTCCATTTTCCGAACCGCTTTATCCTCACGAGGGTCCCGGGCGTGCTGGAGTTAGATAGAGGAGATAGTTGTTATTGATTTGGTTGGAAAATTAATGTGATTAAATATTCACATTTCATGTGTGTAGTAAAAGATGGGCAAGTCTAGTAATGAAACTGCTTTTAAATGCAGGAGCCTCAAAATGTAAAAAAAACTGGATTTTAAAAAATCTCATTGAAAATTCCGACACATTAATAAAGTGAATTTAAATCCAAAAGTTGAAACATTTCAAGTTGTAATTTAGCTTGAAATTCAAAATCTTAAAAAAAAACATCAAATTGAAAACAGACACACATCTTACACATCGTATTTGGAAGTCTTTATAATGTGAGGAAAAATATTTCCAGCCACAAACATTCCATACCACAGTTGATTTTTTTATGTTTCTTTTGTTTCCCTGCAGGTATTTTGACTCAGATTGTTTCAGATGCAGCGATGAAACAATACGGGAGCACATACATACCCGCTTCCTATGTCAAGTACATTGAGTCTGCAGGCAGCAGAGTGATGCCCATCAAGTCAGTTGAGAACACATTCAAATCATATTTGAAATCTTCCATTTGGTGTTTCTTTTCATCTTTACCCACACAGACTGACGCTCACCACCCCACAGTATGAAAACATCTTTAGCAGGATAAACGGGTAAGCAAACGTTAATCACATCACCAGTCAACTGACACATCCCGCTCTGACTCGTGATTTGCATTTCAGTCTCCTTCTCATCGGCGGCGCCTCCAATCTTGAGACGTCTGACTTTGCAAGGGTGTCAAAGATTTTTTATCAACTCGCTCTCAAGGTTTGTAGCCTACTGTGAGCTTTACTTTCATCGTTACCCACCTAAAACGTGACCACGTTCAATCCTTGAGTACATTTCGGAGTCTGGCCTGCTCTACTTTTCCTTATGTATGTTATGTGGACATAACAGGCAAATGAGGCAGGAGATTACTTCCCAGTGTGGGGTACGTGCTTGGGCATGCAGCTTCTCACAGTCCTGGTGTCTGGCCACAACCTGCTGACCAGAGCCACAGCTGTGAATGTGGCACTGCCTCTCAACTTAACACAAGGTTTGTTGCTTATTTGTCTGATCGCCTCATATAGTGCATCAGTATATGGTACAAAGATCAAATTTGGGGTCCGGCTGGAGTGTTGGGTTCATTAATTTGTCTTTTTTTCCTTTCTTACAGCGGCCTTCTCCAGTCGCATGTTTGATGGCTTTCCCAAGGAGCTGATGAAAGCTTTGCAAAGAGAACCTCTCACTGGTCATTTTCATCATTATGGACTTGCAGTAAAAGTATTTTTATTTTTTTTATTTTTTATTGATATATCTTAATTTCGAACATATTTAAAACATGAAAATAGGGAAAAAATAAATAAAACAAAAAGCATTTTAAAGTGTCATATCTAAGTCCATGAAACAAACAAACAAAAAAAACAACAAATTGAAAATAAAAATGGATGCTCGAAAATGAGTAGGAGGAATCATAGCTGTTAAAAACAAAACACTCTTCCACTTATTTTGTTTAACTTAACGACTATAATTAATATAGTATGTTGTACCCAGGCCTTCAAGCAAAACAAAGATTTGATGGATTTCTTCTCCTTGGTCTCTACAAATGTTGGTGAAAATGGCGTCAACTTCATCTCGACCATCGAAGGTTTGTGGAAAAACCAATCATCTTACCCAGATGCACCTTGGAGACAGTGTTGGTGTTCCGATAATTTTCTCCAATTGGTGAATGTGAATGTGTTCATATATTGGAATTGTAGGCAAGAAATTTCCCTTCTACGGGGTGCAGTGGCATCCAGAGGTGAACCGTTTTCAGTGGGACCACACACTGAGCTTTCCCCACTCTCCTCACGCCGTCCAGCTGTCGTCACTCCTGGCCCAGTTTTTTGTCAATGAAGGTCAGCCTCCTAATGAGATCAAACAAGCAATAATCGCAGGTCGGCTTTTGACCTCGTTTTGGAACTAGTTTCACTTGCTTCGTCCAACCATCCATTTTCTGTAGCGCTTGTCCTCATTAGGGTGAATTGGAGCTTATGCCAGCCGACTGACCCGCCAGCCAATCGCAGGGCATATTCACACTGATTGACAATTGGTCTTCAAGTATTTATTGTAGTGTTCTATCATGTGCAAGCTTTTAGTAATAGAAGAATCACATTTATCTCATTTCTGCTTTTTTTTTGCAGGGAGGAGAAGTTTACATAAGTTTGATGACTTTAAGGAGGAGGCCTTGAAGCTGATTTACAGCTACACGCCCGTTTTTGCGGGAAACTTCAGCGGTTATGAGCAGATCTATTTCTTCTGAAATTTCTCTGTCATTAAAAAGGTTGAATTTCGCAAGGCATGGGCACTCACATTAGTTTGATTTTTTTTTTCCCTTAACCCTTAGTGGGTCAAAAAGAACCTGAACCGGATAATTTAACATTGCAGGTATTCCTTGAAATGCATTGTATATTATATATTTAAAATTGTTTCTTTTTTAAATCTAATTTAGAGGTAATATTTTTTAAAATGGGGCGCAGGGTGCACATCTGATTTTTAACCACTTGAGAAGCGATGATACACGATATAAGTTGATTGGAGTATTTGTCCAATTTCGAGCCAGTAAAAGGGGAAGTCGACCTCGGATGTCGGGAAACACTTCGTGAGTGCAGACGACGTGCACGCACAATGGTCCCCATGCACGTCACTGTCCCCGCGGGGGAGAGAGGGGGAGGCAGAGGGCGGGAGCTGAAAAAAAAAATCGAGACAGTGTTCCAGTCTCCCCCACAGATGCTGATGGTCTCTCCGTCCGTATGAGGAATTAGCGTGACGACGAATAGACCCCGGACGACTAACTTGACGCCCCCCACCCTCCTCGCGCTTTGCGGAGTGGTCAAGCGTGGACGAAGCAGAGGACGATGCAGCTTGGATCGTGCGCGCTTGTCTTCATCTGCTCTTGACTTTGTTGGATGACCTCATCTTAACTGCCGGGCACTTTGTTGAGGTCTGTCATCCGCTTGTTTGAAACAGCAGTCGGACGTTCCAAGAGAGAGACCCCTCACCCACCCCCCCGACCACCGATGCATTGATGCACCCCTCCCAGTGGTGCAACGGTAAGCATCAAATGTAGTGCAGCTTCAAAACAAAAAAAGAGCTGAAAAGCCATGCAGACAATGTGTTCATTGTTTTCTTAATTGTGTTCTTGCCGTGAAATGATGATAATGATAAGATGATGCTGAATAACAACCACATGAATCAGCTTGCTTCATTTTGGGCGCAGCAGTCTTGCTGCTGTTTGGACACGAACAATTCGTCCCTTTGTTTTGCTCAAGTCCCCTCCTGTTTTTAAAGTGGCAAAAGAATGACATCCTGCCCGGGGGGGGTTATTGATCCATGATCACTTGTGGTTTTATAAAACAAGAAATGTGGCACACTTATATACCAGGATAACTGCCTCGCATTTTTTTAGGTTCTATGAACCAAGCTGCTTGCGTCTTCCAAAAAAAAAAAAACCCAGCCATGCTAAGTTTAGGTGTTAATATGTGTGAATGGCTGTTTGTCTATTTGTGCCATGTGATAGGATGCAACCTACCTCTCACCCCAAAGTCTGCTGACAAGGGCTACTGCTCACCTTCACCAAAATGAGCACCAACTGGATAGATTCATTAAGCTCACAAAGAAAATCACCACTCTGTATTAAGTATGAAAAGTATTGACAAGCCAATGACCGCAAACAGCAATGTGAGGATTATTAGGATCAGAAGACACGTTTATTCATCTACATTCCCTTCACAGTGGCAACATGGCTCTGTATAAAATATCAAATGTTGTGTCAACAAAATCTTATGTCACTATGCTTTGGGTTCAACCTACTTTGTTGTAGCAAGCAAAGCAGCCTTTGACAATCCTCCTCCTCCTCCTCAAGCGAACTGTTGAATATTTGATGCTGTCTTTGGTGCTCACCCCAGCAGTTTTGTGTGTAAAATAGGACAAAACCCCGCCAGGAGCTGTTTGAGGAGATCCGTAATCACACGGGGGCTTTCCCACCGTAATATGTCTAGCATGCAAAAATGACGATTGGATCATTCTTTTTGCTAATGTTATCCCTATAGCAACGCCCCTAGTGTTGTCCATATATAGGTCAGTAAAACCACCAGGGCAAAAAAAGCTTTTTCAGGATTGGGTTCTTCACCTTTACTTTGCCCATTTAGTGAATTGAATTGAGGCTACATTCAAATCTTGCTAGTTTTAAAACGGCAAACTCCTACAGTTGAACAGATGTCGACTTAGGCCGAAAAGAGTTGTCCTGTTACATTACTCTTAATTCCTAGTCATTTCCACATCAACCATGAAAATGACCCATTTAACATTCATAGCTCCCCGTGCACGCAAACGTGGATGAAGAACATGCGTGCACTGACGCGTGTAGACAGCAGCGATAAGGTTAGAACGTGCAGTACGCTTGACCCAGATTTACTGAGTGCGTTTGTAGTCGGCTCGCAGGTGTCATCAGCTCGTCTGTTAATTTATTTGCATGTGTGCACGCCGTCGCCAAGGGTGATCGCATCCTCGCGTCGGGTAATGAAGTTGTTTCTTGCGGCGGAAGTCGGCAGCAGGACGCTGACGAGTGCTGATTAATAGCTCGTTCAGACAGAATGGAGTGCAGAGGCGTCGCTATCGATCCCCTCGGGGCTTCAATTTTGGCGGAGAGGAGGGAGTCAAATGCCACATGGAATGTTATTTTTGTTGTGAGGGGGGGGGGGGATGAGACCATGATCAATATGAAAACAGAGTACAAAGAAAACAATACCTCAGGAATGAAAAGGTCACTGTCCATTCATCTATCCTCTCTCCTTTTCATCATTGTTCATTCTGCTTTTGGCATTTATCTTCATCCCATCTATCCGGTTCATGCATCCATCATTCACGTCTTCTTCTTATCTTTGTGTCTCAAAAGGTGTGCCCCAGGGTAGGCTTTTGGGCCCACTATTGTTCATTATTTCAATGATCTCTGTGAGAACTACCATCCATCCATCCATCCATCCATCCATCCATCCATCCATCCATCCATCCATCCATCCATCCATCCATCCATCCATCCATCCATCCATCCATCCATCCATCCATCCATCCATCCATCCATCCATCCATCCATCCATCCATCCATCCATCCATCCATCCATCCATCCATCCATCCATCCATCCATCCATCCATCCTGCTTCTGTCTTTTGTGCCTCTGTCAGGAAATCAGCAATTATTGTGAACAGGCTTAGATGTTCAAACATATCACTTTTGTAACAGAAGGCCAGCTACGAATGCCTTCCCCTCCTCCCGCAGTTCTCTTCCTGTAACCTTGGCGATACGGCGACATTCTCTTTTGTTGCTTGAGCAAAGAGCACACAGGAATTGAGCATCAAAGTAAAGCGTGATGAGACAAAGGAGGGCACTTGCAATGGAAACACCATCTGTTTGTGGCGGAGTTCAAGACTTGAAAACAATGATTTGTTCAGTCTGAAGGGCTGTTGTGTGGGACAAGGCGTACACAGAGATGATTACCGATGTCGATTTGTGCATTCAACAAAACTCAATGCAGCTCTGCTTACCTTTAAGCTTTGGTATGATAACAGTGGTGTGGCTCTGTATCTTCACCCAATTAGGTGTCATTATTATGTCGATATGATTTAAACTCTGTTAGGGGTCTCTCTGTCCTCACATAGGCTGCTTCTGTGGTCTGGTTCTGGATTATTCCAACAAATCGTGCGCCATGCCACCCATCACCTTCCAGGACCTGCCGCTCAACATCTACATGGTCATCTTCGGCACGGGCATCTTCGTCTTCATCCTCAGCCTCATCTTCTGCTGTTACTTTATCAGGTGAGGACACCCGGTTGAACGTTTTACAGTTTTGTTAACTCTTTGAAGAAGGAAAGATCGGGACGGGGGGGAACAGGAAGTGAGGCAACAGGAACCCTCCCGCAGAACTATCACCCTGTGCAATGTTGACATAACTGAGGGGAAAATGCAGAAAATAAAAAAAGCGGAGGTAGTTCATACACACACACACACACACACAGAACATTTCCTTAAGGCTACAGGGTATCTGAATATGGTAAAGGATACATAATCCATTTAATTCACACAATGCACAAATGGACGGTCGCGTCAGGGTCAGGGAAAACATCACAAATACAGATGGATGGATGGATGGATGGATGGATGGATGGATGGATGGATGGATGGATGGATGGATGGATGGATGGATGGATGGATGGATGGATGGATGGATGGATGGATGGATGGATGGATGGATGGATGGATGGATGGATGGATGGATGGATGGATGGATGGATGGATGGATGGATGGATAAAAATAAAATCATGTCCTTCACCATCAGCTACACTTGTCACAAGTAAAGCTATTAAAAGCCATAGCGACCCCTCAATTGTTTCTCAAGTAGCTCCCTCATAAAAACCTTGTTTGATCACTTCGTCGTGAGTCATCAGCGGTGAGTCACTTCCTGTGCGTATATTAACATGCTGCTGGTGGAGCAGGCAAGGAGTGCGAACGAAAGCTTCATTTATAGAGCGACTGATTCATGTGATGAATGCCAGTCTTTGTCGGTCGGGTAGGGGGTAGCTTTCCCGTTATCCCTCCTTCCCAATCTCATGCGTGCTACGTGGTGGGAAACCCAGGACCAAAAAATACAAGTCTTAACACACACACACACACACACACACGTGTTTTTATCCAATAAGAACTGGTAATGAGGACATTTCCAATTTGAATTCTCTCGTACACAATAGCTGTAGAAACGTCCATCATGCCCCCTTCCACGCTTAACCCACTTCTCATGGGCCTCTCGACATGGGAACCCCGCACGCATATGAAAGCTGCATCCTCACATTGTTACGCATGGAGGTTCGCTAAAAAAAGCAATCAGCCAAAACAATAAGCCCAATGACAAAAACAGCCAATAATTGTTATTTCCCTTCTTGAAACGGTCACTCGACAAGACGGCATTTGGTCTCACAATCTTGTGTGTACTGTCTGTGTGTGTCAATAATATAAAAATAGCTGCTTAATCAGACACAGCCTGCACACTGATAAGCATCTCTCCATTGTTTCTTTTTTTTGTGGGGTGGCGTTTGGATTCCATGGATTCAATTCATCTTTTCTCCAATAGCAAACTTCGACATCAGGCCCAGAGTGAGCGCTTTGGATACAGAGAGGTAGACCCAACAGTTTGTCTTTTCCATTGACTGTCATGGAAGTATGTTTAATGAATGTCTCGTGTGAATCTACAGGTTGTTTTGAAAGGAGATCCAAAGAAGTTGAACGTGCACGGGGTAAGAATGAAATGGCCGTAGATGTAAATGGGTCGGAGCGTGCTGAGTGTGCTGTCTGTCATTCAAACAGCAGACGTGTGCCGTGTGTCTGGAGGACTTTAAAGTGAAAGACGAGCTGGGAGTGTTGCCATGCCAACATGCTTTCCATCGAAAGTGAGTACACAAGTACAGACTGTGTGTGTGTGTGTTTTTTTTTTTTTGTGGTTGTTATGTCACACCCGTCTTTGTTATAAGCAGGAAATCACCCATGAAAGAAATTTTCATTTACCTCCATTGTTATGCAAATCTATTTTTAGAAAAAGCTCATCAAAGAAGCTCAGTTGTGCTGCTTTAGGATTTCGGTAACTTCCGCCGCTAACGGCTAAAAACAGTCTCGCCGTCCACTCCCATTGTGTCTTTTATCGGGGGAAGTTTCCACAAGTAATGATGACATCATTTTGAGCTTCTCTGTAAGATGTACTATAGAGTTTGTGTATTTTTGTCCATTCACAACAGGAATTGATATGCCAAAAATTGTCTTGTATTTGACTCTGGAAGAAATGAAATAATCAAGTATAAATTTTCCATCAACTTGGTTGCTTTTGTATAAATGAATCAATGAATCCTTTGTCGGCTTCTCCGAGAACCACTTCTTGGATGAACTGACGGGTTTTAAGGCTCACCAGTTGTTTTACATACAGGTGTCTTGTCAAGTGGTTGGAGGTACGCTGCGTCTGCCCCATGTGCAACAAGCCCATCGCCGGCCCCCCTGAGCACCACAGCATCGGCACCCTTCTGGACGAACTCGTATAACCCAACAAGTCGCTTCCCGCTTCGGCCGGAGCGGTGTCGGTGAACTCACCGCCACATGACATGACGGGAGGCTCAACCTTCGACGGCTGCGGTAACAACACGACAACACTTGGGGTGAGCTGAGCACCCAGAAAAGAAATAACATGTCCCTCTTGGTGTGGGATGCTGTTGCCTGGCAACCGCCCCCGAGACTGGAACATGTCGGCTCGGCGCCTTCTGGTGTGGGGATTATGCGCGGCCACCTACGCGTCCCTCCAACTGCGCTTCTTTCAATCTTGTCCACTCACACATCATCTCATTTTCCCCTCACGGGAGGTCAACAGCAATTTTTGTGTTTTGTTGACCTAATCGATGACTTTCAAGACACTTGCACAATTATTATGTCGACATGTTGTGAAGAAGACTACCTTTGAAGAGAACAAAGCACTGGAGCAAGGACATACTAGGAATCAAAAATGAAAAAATACAGTGTTTTGTTTTAATGATAACTTGAACTACAATGTTACACAGAGGAGGTATAACAAATTTGTCCTACATGCACAACAACTTTTTTTTTTTTTTTATTAATTCAATCTTTGTAGGGAATAAACATAAATCTTCGTTAGATGGAATCTTCACGTGTCCAAAACCATTAGATTTTTAGGAAATCAAATTAAAATATGTATCATTATTATTATTATTTAGTTATTGTATTGTTTACATTTTCAATCTATTTCACACCACCCCCAGCAGGTATATATATATATATATATATATATATATATATATATATATATATATATATATATATATAAAGAAATTTGGTATTTACACATTTTATCCCACTACATTATGATATTGACTACAATTTTCTTTATTAAAGTTAGTTATTAAAAAGATACTTATTAAAATGTACTATTTCAATTTGAATATTTGAAATAATTATGATAATAAAGTAGAATTAAAAAATCAATAATAGCTTTAATTTACCATAAAATATGTAAAGACAAAATACATTATATTTAAAACAATAATAAAAATAGAATATATATTATAAAATATAAGACATGATCATATTGTTTTTTCTTACATTTAAATGGTCCCTCAGTGCTTTTGTTGTCCCTGACATGTGTTACATCATCACCATCTATAGAGATCTCATATATATATATATATATATATATATATATATATATATATATATATATATATATATATATATATATATATATAAATGGAGCATTTTTGCTCAATTTAGCAATGTTATATTGGACCTCGGTAGATTGTGCGGGTGTACCTAATGAAGTGTCCCGGGACTACAACAGCTGTGTGGTTCTATCTCGAAGACAAATGCACTTTACATAAGACAGATCACCCCAGAGGCACCCTCTCAAGTGATTACTGGTGCTTCTGTATTTTACATTCCACAGTTTTTTCCTTCAGCAAAACACTGCCTAAGCTGAGCACAAATGTCACAAAGCACGAATGAATTCATCTAAACAAGGTGTCACTGTGCAATTCATGTGCAAATAGAATTGTCCACTTTTTGTAAAGTAACTGTTGTAAATGACTGGAAGCAACATTAAATCTACGTGTCTGTCTCCAACAGTTTCATTTTGTCTGGACAGGAGTGCAAGTCGCGCCACCGTCAGATGAAAAAAATGATCTTGTACTCAGGAATCTCAGTTTAGAACTGTACTATACTGCCGCCTAGTGGCCAAGGTAGGCACATCAGAAGGAGCAGTACAATTTATGTGATTGTAGCATTAAATCATGAGACCAAACAATGAATATATTTACATCCGCTTCAGTTAATCTATGTTTTCATAAAAGTACATTTTAGACTGCTATTTATGTTGTTTGAGGGTGAGGCTGGAACGGAAGAACATTTTGGTGGGAGGTCCTGCTGGTGGTGGTAGGTGGTGACTAAATGAGAGAGGAGGAGGATGCAAGCTAACTTTGCTCCTTCAGGGTAACTTCAAACCTTCCCACCTTTATTTCTACAACCAAAAATTCTCACAACACATGCTTTGGAGGAGGAGGAGGAATTGGATGCTAGGTGATTACTTGAGTGAGTACAAGTATTTTTTTTTTTACAACTTATGAGCTTAAGAATGTGAAAAAGTGAATGTGTGTTGTCATGTTTGTCTGAGAGACACTATAATTTACTGCTTGTTAAGATTCCAGAAAGAGACTATGTTTTCTATTGTTAATTCTCAAATCTTTTCCAAGGGTAAAAGTGCATTAGAAGAACACATGCATGCATGCATCTGTACTCACAACACACTTCTCTCGTAGACACACACACACATATACACACACGGACTGGGAGTGGACGTGGAAACATAGGCAGCTCTTTCATGGGATTGGCCTCTACCTGTGCAATAAAGACGCAACTGTGCTGCAAATAAACCAATGATGGGAATACGCACACAGACACACACACATGCACACAAATACACAGAGACAAGCTTGTTTCTGAGATTCAGAGGGCAGGTTTGCACTTTCAACAAGTGAGAGCATGATTTCTAGCGCTTTTTACTGTCATTCTACACAGTAGTATTGCATTAAAAGATGGTAGACGAGCAGCCATTGTGTCTGTGTGTATTTAAATAAATACATAAATAAATAAAATTGTGCCTGTTAATATATGTTAGCGGAACGAAGTGTAAAAACAACTAATTAATTTACAAAAAAAGTTGCAAGGCTTCAAAAGACTGAGTTTTGCGAATGTGAAAATTATTTTAAAGAATATTTAAAAATAATCTAGATTTAATGTTGTTCCAATTTAAATGATGGTATTAGCCCAAAGGTTCTACACAGACAACAAAAAATTACAGAATAAATACCGTGCAACTATTTTTTTACTCAAAACAAGATGAAGATAAAAAAAAAAACTCAAGTTGTACAATTAATGAAATACAAACACTCTCCCTCAAATTGACTGTTGATTTGTAAAGTTTTGAAATGATATTTTTCTGTGATTCTAGGAGCTTCATTCATCTGTGCTGGATTCTGCTAAAAAAGTCACACTTTGCGAAGATGCTGCTCTATGAAAAAGGTCCAAATCAACCAAGTTATATCCAAACAATGATTCCAGGAGTTATAGAATGGATCAATTCTTAGTTCGTTTTTGCATATTCACATGACTTTGGTGTGGTCATATTTCAAACTGAAGGACAGCCATGTTTAAACGATGGCTGCTGGCCCTGCTGGCCCGGGTGGGCTTGGTGGCGGCGGGCCTCTGCTGCTGTGCGGCTCTGTTCTACCTGCTGGTCTGCAGACCCTCATCCAGAGACCCCCGGCGAGACCCCTTGTGGTCGTCGGGGACCACCAGCAAGGAAGGCTACATGGCGCTGCTCCAGGAGAGGGAAGACTCCCACAGGCATTACATTGACAGCCTGGGCAAGCAGATAGCGCAGCTCAAGGAGGCTCTCCAGGAGCGGACTTTCCAGCTCCAGGAGTCACTGGACAAAGCCAAAATTAAAGGCATTCTGCCTCAGGGCCTGGAGAGTCTGCACAAAACCCCCACGCAGTCCGACCTGAAGGTAGGAATGTTGGGATGGAGCCATATTGACATGGAAATAGCATTAATTCATCGTAGGTGTCCCACCCCCATTAGTTTGTATTTTAATGAGGAGAAATAGCACTCCATAATATTGAGCTTAAAAGGAATCTACAGTAGAGTCCAAAGACTTAACAGTTTTTGTTACACTGCATAAAAATGAATGGCAATTCTGTTGCTCTTTCTGGTGTGTCTGCCTTGGCCACCAGGGGGCAGTCTCAGACAGATGTGTACATTGAGAAGTCACAGCTCATCATTAACATTAGTCATGCTCCTCTGAGGATAAAGAATATATGATTGTGAGTACTATTATATTGTTTTTGTGTTCAGTCCATTCCCTCCATTGTCCCAAATGTGTCCTTCCAGGAGTTCTTCCGCTCACAGCTGAACCATGCCGAGGTCAACACGGGCGTGACGCTACTCAATGAATACGTCTTAATCCCATTTGACACTTTTACACTGCGGAGGTAAAGTAGGAACACCTAATTAACCTGGCAAGCATATTGCACTGTTTTTAGCTTTAGAATGTAGCCCCACTTGTGTAAAAAAATATATTCTAGAAGAAGATGAATCATCCTTTTTCATCAAAATGGTAATCCGGATTACCATATTAGTGTATGGTAAATGGGCATGTCCCCTCAGGGTGTACCAGTTGGAGACGGGTCTGACCAGGCACCCCATGGAGAGGCCTGTGAGGAAGGACTGCAGAGATGAGCTGATAGGCAGCGTGGAGACAGCACTGCATGTCCTCAATGGACCTCAGCAACACGTGGACACCAGCAGGAGGAAACGCACTTTCTCCCCGTCAGACTTCATCGAGGGTGATCATCTATAGCGTCCTAAATGATCCTTTGTTCGGTGCAAAAGTGTTTTGTTGTACTCACAGGGCTGACCCGCACCGAACGGGACCGAGGTACTGTGTACGAGTTGATGTTCAAAGGCGACGGGGCGCGGGAGTACGCCAAGACGGTTCTCTTCAGGCCTTTCGGGCCTTTGGTTAAAGTGAAGAGCGAGCAAGTGGACACACGCAGCATGCTCATCAACATCATTGTACCGCTTTCCAAGAGAGCGGAAACATTCCGCCATTTTGTTCACAACTTCAGGTAAATTGCGGGAAAATTTCACATCAAATGTCATTGTTGATGGTGATTATGTTCTTGTGTGTGTACTTGTGATTTTTTGTTGTTGTGCAGAGAGGTGTGCATCCAGCAGGATGGTAGGGTCCATCTCACAGTGGTCTACTTTGGCCATGAGCAGATTGACCAGGTGAAAGCCATCCTGGATCAGACAACCAGGTAGCTTACGTGACATAAACTTCACCTCTTTTAGAGAAAACCAATAATTGGATGTTTGCTTACATTTGGGCAATAGGTCTTAACACAGTTCCCAGTTCTGATGTAAAGCTTCCTTCTCCAGGGAGACCCGCTTCAGAAGCTTCACGCTGATCCAGCTCAAAGAGGAGTTCTCACGTGGGCGGGGCTTAGAAGTGGGTGCCAGAGCCTGGAGGCGAAGTCAAAACGTCCTGATGTTTTTCTGTGACGTAGACATCCACTTCACAGCGGACTTCTTGACTTCCTGTCGCCTCAATGCAGAGCCTGGTGGGTGCTCTTTGCACATTTGACAAAAAAAAAACTTGAGTCTTTAATAAGTATTCTTTGTTTCTGAACAGGCAAAAAGGTGTACTACCCAGTCCTCTTCAGCCAGTACAATCCATCTATCATCTACAGTAATTACACTCATGTACCATCTATCCAGGAACAACTGGTGAGTAAAAGACAATGGATGAGAAAGGAACCATGCCCCGCTTCATTTTTGGAGGTTATGATCCAATAACTGAAAACCACGATGTACAAAGTAGAAATACACTTTTTAAACAGACTCTGGGCATGTTTCATAGCATTTATGGCACTTGTTATTAATATTAATATTATTATAAGTCTCTAAAGACAATGAGAAGTTGATTAAGACATTCAATAATGCTTTTCTAATATCTACAATAAAAAGGAGGTGATCGGTTTATCTATTTATTTATTTTATTTTATTTTCACTCCTGTTTTTTTGTCTCAGGTGATAAGTCGCGACACAGGTTTCTGGAGAGATTTTGGCTTTGGGATGACATGCCAGTACAGGTCGGACTTCCTCAACATAGGTAATGACTCATCAACATGATGAAGAAAGGCTACATTACCGTATTAATGTATTTACATGAAATGGAAACAAGAGTGAATATTTATTGACAGTATATTGATATAAAAGAAAATGACTGTATTCCTCATTTATAAGATCAAGTCATTTATTAGGGTGGAAGACCTTAGGAAAAAAAAAATTTAGAACAATAATAAATATCATTACTACTCAATGTCCTTGTTTCCTGATGTCATAATTGATTTCATAAAGTATTGCAGGTGACAGTTAAAGCACATTATGAAACGACTGCAGGAAATGTGTGCAAACAATAAAGGAGAAATAAAACAAAGTAACACGGACAGGGAAGTCAATTCATGCCTGTGGTGCTTGGGGACTTTCCTGTTCACCGTTTAAACGCTCACATCCTTTGCAGGTGGTTTTGACCGCAGCATTAAAGGTTGGGGGCTGGAGGACGTGCACCTCTACAGGAAGTACCTGCACAGCAAACTGATGGTGGTGCGAGCCCCGTCACGTAGTCTCTTCCACTTGTGGCACGAGAAGATGTGCAGCGATGAGCTGCCGCCGAACAAGTACCAGATGTGCATGCGGACCAAGGCCATGAGCGAGGCCTCGCACGGCCAACTGGGAGAGCTGCTCTTCAAAGCTGACATCCAAGCGCACCTCGAAAGGAATGGAAGACGCTCATGAAGGGCTGCACATTGAACTCTTAATTTTGTACTCGGATTAACGGAGATGTGTGTTATATAGTAATGCTTTGCGAGCCAAATTGAATTTGATTCTCCAATCATCTTTCACCATTAAAATGAATGGAAGCCTACCCCTGAAAAACAACACAAAATTCTGTAGTGTTTTTAAATGAGATAATAGCATTACTTTACAGGTATATTTTAGTTTATAAAATCAGAACGCAAAAACGCAAATAAAACATGTTCAGGATGAAAACAAATAAAAAACAGAATACTGCAGGAAGTGATTAAGGTATGAATCAGGGTTTCTGCAACGGTGAATAGGGTGGAGGAGAGCAATGTTTTTCCCAAGAAAGAAAGCTATTTTCAACAGATTCCTTGAAGCCAGGAGGGGTTACGATTGGAGATTACAATGTTGTGGCAGTGGAGGGGTTGAGTTTGCTTTGCTTGCATCCAAGATTTGATTTCACAGAGAAGGTTTGACATGGTAGAGTAGGTGGAGGAGGATACGGGACGTAATCAGTGTAGCAGTGGAACTTGAGAGCTTCACACCATGATTTGGTCAACTGGGACACGGTAGCGGAAGAAGTCACAGGGACCAAGTATTGAGCCCTGGGGCACACATTGGGACTGGGAGGTGGGTAAGGAATATCTGGAGCAGTTGTTGATGAAGACTGTAGCCAGATGAGGGCGGTGTCAGAGATGTTGAAAATATATTGTAGGCCGTGAGGAGGATGGGATGGCTGATATTGTCAAAGACAGCTAGAATATGTAGGAGGATGACCATCACTACTGTTATGAACAAACCAGGGAGGTGGCTCAACTTGGGACAACCAAGTACATCTTTGTGTGTGTTCAAAACAAACAGGGAAAATGAAATAGTGAAAAAATATTTTAATGATGCATCTCCTCATAGTTCTCATTCAAACTGCTGTAGAAAATCTGTCATAAACTAAGGGCCTCTTATGCTTTTAACTGACACTGGAAAACACGATGGAAAACACGAGTGGAATGCCCTCGAGGTGAAATCTAATCAAACAAAGTGCAACGGTAGCATTTTTTCTAATAACACTGTGGCTCCTCTAAACCTCATTACAATAGCTCAGAATGAATGACAGGCAAGGAGGGCGGGGCCTCGTGTTCGCCATCGTCCGAGGGCAGGACTGGCAGCCGATTGGCTACTCTGACTTCCCATTTCCGTATATTGTGTTGCCTTCAGTGCACATCAAAAAACGGAAAGCTCAGAACAATATTTTCTTCTTTTATTTGTTCAACGTAACAAATTAGATTTGGGCACGGAACAGGAATTGATAACTGGAGTAATATCTGTCACGTACTACATCTAGAATATCCAATATATGCCCTTTTTTTTACTTTTAACGTTACGTGTCTGGAGTGACTGTCGCGAGTTTTTGGTTTCCCAGCAGAACGCGAAGGGGTCATTAATCACAACGGTAGTAAGGTGCTGCTTTCTGTGGCACACCGGTAAACGCTCCCTAAAGGCGACCAGGGAAAGATGCTCCGGGACAACTTTGAACGGCGTGAAACTGTCCACGCGTCGGCGAGTTAACTGAATTACTTTGGTTTTTGTGTTTATTGAAAGCGCCCTGTTTTCGTTCGGATTCCACCATGAAGGTGGTGGTGTGTTCTATCGAATAAGACTACAGGACTTTAGTTTTATTCTTGATTTTTTTTCCCTTTTAATAACAAAAAGAAGGCAACATGTTTGAAGTTTCTGGGATTCTATACATCTTGCTGGACATGACTTGTCTCATACTCGGTATGTGAATGTGATCACTTTTTAATTTACCCTTAACTCTTTTTCTAGAAGTAGCAAAGAAAACTACAATTTCTCCTAGTATATTTTAATAAACTGATCGGCGTTAACAGCTTATATATAAATACACAGCTTGATGTGGGGAACTGCAGACACGGAAGTGGAAATGTTCCGCCTCTGTGAGTTTTCCAGGCCCAAGTTATATTTTTAGTCCACTACTGTATTTGCTTTGTAATCATAAGAAACCTGCAGCACCATCAGAATGGATGCACTGACTTTACTATGCGCTGTCTGTATCTACAACAGTCAGTTTTGTTCCATGTGACTAATTGCTGTTATTTCCCTCATTTGTATGTACTTGTGTATTTTGCTGTTAAATCACGTCATCCAATTTCTCATTCTGTCATCAGATGTTTTGTAATATCACCGCAGGGCCAAATTACCACCACACGACTCATTTAAAGCAGAATTTCTGTGTTGAAAGTGGCCCGCATTTGTACTAAACTTCTCTACATTAGATTAAAGTATCTCTGAATGAAAGCCAACACATTAGATATTAAGCAGAATTTAACACAACAAATGACATAATTAAATTCACCCCACGTGCTTAGCAAAGTTGGAACAGCACACCAGGAAAATGTCTTAATTTTCCAGTAAATGTTCTATAATCCATGTTTGTGTCTCCTCTTGTCCTCCATCAGTGGGACTCCCATTCTTCATCCTCACTCCTCAGCATAGCCCGTTCAAACGAGGCTTCTTCTGTGATGACGAGTCCATCCGCTACCCCCTCAAAGAGGACACCATTTCCTACCAGCTCCTTGGGGGGGTCATGATCCCCTTCACGCTCATTGTTGTAAGCAGAGAAAAATCTGTAATTTTGGTGGCAGCATCCATTGTTCCCCTTGCGCTCATGTTTTCTTCCTAGATCATCTGTGGGGAGTGTCTTTCTATCTACCTGTCCCACACCAAGAGCAAGACGCTTGGCCACAAATACGCAACGTGTGTCTACAAGGCCATGGGCTGCTACTTATTCGGGGCGGCGGCCAACCAGTCGCTGACGGACATCGCCAAGTACTCCGTGGGGCGTCTGCGGCCGCACTTTCTTGCCGTGTGCAAGCCCAGGTGGGATCTCATCAATTGCAAAGCTGGTGGATACGTGGAGAACATCACCTGTACCGGGGACCAGTTCCTGGTGGAGGAAGCCAGGTATAAACATCACTACGCTCTCATGACTGCATACTGTATATGTCTTCTAAAGTTGTCTCCCAATTACAACGTGAGCATTTTCTCATTATGACATTTTTCTTGACTTCTTTTGTAGGCTGTCCTTCTATTCTGGTCATTCATCGTTCTCCATGTACTGTATGCTGTTTCTTGCCGTAAGTAAAATCTCTTGTATTTAAAACAAGTGAGAACCTTTTGGTCCACTATATGGGATGTAATAATACTTCAAACACTGATTTTGGAGTGATGAGTGTGCCAGATCAATTTCTACATTGGGTTAGGGCCACAAATAATAGTGCCCTTCTTGTAAATGAAAGCACGCCTGTATTGACAATAACGTTGTATGTCTAATTTAAAGCAATGAAATGACTTTCTGCCATCGCCAGTTGTACATCCATGCCAGGCTGAAGACTAAGTGGTCGAGGCTTCTACGGCCCACCGTGCAGTTTTTTCTTCTCACCACCGCCGTCTACGTGGGTCTGTCCCGCGTGTCCGACTACAAGCACCACTGGACCGACGTACTTGCCGGCCTCCTGCAGGGCGGCGCTGTGGCCTCCTTCACGGTGAGTTCCACCCCTTTGTTGTTTGACTTTTGTCGTTAAGCACATTTCAGGACAGGAGTAGAATCAGTCCTTTAGTCTTCTGTTTGAGTTCAGAGTACTGAGTGTTTTGGGGTTGACAAGTTGTCTTCCTGCAGGTGTTCGGTGTGTCCAACTTCTTCCAGCAGCCACTCGCGGCGGGCGTGTCCCAGGAGGAAGGGGGCCAGCACACCGGTTTACATGACAACCCAGCCAATTCCAACCACTATGGCAGCACTGACTGAACGACCCCACCGCCCCTCACAGAATGACCCCGGCAGGAGGAACGATTGGGTAGGGAGGCAGCACATGCACTTTTATTCACTTGATGCTGCCTAGCAGGAGGGACTTTTTACAACAGCGTGCCATGGCATGTCTCACGGAGGAATGAAATTCCATTTGCTGTGAATATAATGGGACTCTTGTGTGCTCGCTGCAAGCAGGCTTGTAAGGGAGACCTTGGCACCTTTATAAAACTCCACTGTCCATAAAGGAGGCGTACGCCATTCATAAAAAGGGGTAAGTCCGGTTTTTGGGTGTAATTTAAGGACGAACCTAAAATGCACTGCAACTTTTACAGGAGTACCTAACCACATGTCCAACAGTTTGATGTTTCAATACTTGGGGCACAACTCTTGCAAAAGTCAATGGAAATTTTCACAACAGGTGTTTGGTCAGTGTATGGACCAATACTGTGATTATAGTGAACTTAAGATGGAGATGATAATAAAGCATCAACTCCATCCATCTAGCACGTACATCACATCGTGTGACAGACACAATTGTGTTCACTTGTTAAATTATTGTACACAAAGAACTCACCAAGGCTCATCAATAGTTGTATCTAGCATACTCGCCAAGATAATGTTATTTAACTCACCTTTTGGCCTTTATAGACAATAATAAATTAAGGCAAATTTCAATCAAGGATGGAGACTTCAGTTAATTGTAGCTGCATTGAGAAAGAAGCAAAAACGGCAAGTTGTGCAAAAAGTGCTGAAACGTTGAACAGGAGGATGTGTACTGTATTTCAATAGATCACCTGCAAAGTACAATTTAGGTTGATCTTGATATTTCATTTGAAAGCTGACTCGCTTTTACTGCATTTTATCCATAATTTAAATATATAAATAACATGTCTGTGACATGCGTTCGTTAAAAGATGTGCGCCAAAGACCAAGAATGGTATATTTTATACAAAATAATTCTCAACTTGCTGAAAGGAAAAGCTCCGTTTGCGTAGGGGGTGGGTGAGGAGGGGCTCAACTTCTGGATGTACTTTGTGTAGGCGGTACATGGAGACATCGGCAAACCCAAAAAAAACAGCGCTCCCACTTCACCTGGTTGACGATAAAGTGCCGCTTATTAGGTGCGTGCATGTGTGTCTTTATTATGTTTTCATTTTCTTCAAACTTGCATTCAAGTTGCGCAAATCAGGGGTGCGAAACCTTTCAGTTTCAAGTCGTCCGAGGACTACACTAAATTCAGGAAAATATGTTGCGATTTACGATAAAAGTATTTTGATAGTCATTTATTTGACACTTGTGGATTTTTTTTTATCCCAGTTTCTCAAATGTTTTATTTGTGTTTAAGAATTATAGGGCAGACCAGATTAAAACGCTTTTGATGGTCCATAACAGGCCCAGGAACCGCAGGTTCCCCACCCCTGATCTGAACAGTGCTGTTGAAAATGTGAGAAATAAAAGAAGTCTTGTTTTTGTTAAAAAAAAAGTCTACCTAAAACCGATTTTTTATTATTATTATTACCTTTTTTGGGATGCTCTTCCAAATAAGCCCCCAAGGTGTTTGACCTGTATATTGTTTGCATAGGTTCCCCACATAAGATTATCAAACTAATGTAAAGATAAAATAAATAATAGACTATTTTTGATAACGTGGAAGTCAGCCTAAAGATGTCTGGAACAAAATGCCATAATCCTAAGAAATTCACAGCAGTCTCATTGAGGAGGTCACATTTACAGGAACATTTACCGTCTGTATGTTCGTATCTTCCCGACTTGGACTGAAACTAGCTTATCTTTGAAACGTGCAAACATGCAACAATAGCTTCCGAGAGTACACATTACCGATCCAAACCACAGAAACCGCTTTGAAATCCTTTCTGCGTGACTGACTGTAAAACGGATATGGCAGTAAAAGACAAAATAAGCATAAAAAATGTATGCGGTAAAAGGCAGAGATGGAATATTGAAGTGAAACCTAATTATTTTTGCAGAACAGAGATGCAAGTTTTATGTGAATCAACAAATCCTAACCGACTGTTTTCTCTGTGAAATTTCACTTCCATTTCCTATATGTGATTAGATTGATTCACAAATGCTGTCATGTTATCCTTCTGAGCGTGTAGTCTGGTGCAAATGTGTGACTTATACATGTCTGGTTGTTATTCAACTGGGTTGGCGCAGTGGAACTGCTAATTAAATTTAAGTGCCAAACAGTTGAGACAGTGACCAAGTGCTTTGCGAGACGATCGACTCATTGAGCGCGTGTGAAGCATCTTTGTGTGGTCATGTGCTTCTGCTTGGAGATCTCTCTTGATGTCACAATTGCACTATGAGCACAGCTCCAGTCACTACGCCGCATGACTCACTTCATGAGTGATAGTTCCCAGTGCACCGCATAAGTGAAGCAATAACTTGAAAAAAATGTAAAGTATTGCGATTTTAGTGGTTCAAGTTAGTGAAACTCATTGATTTGCTATTTTGATTTGTTTTGCTTATCTTATAGCTCCAACTTCAAAATGAATCTCAAATTGAAATATAGTACATTTTCTCAATTAGTAAAATGAACTTTTCATGGCTATTATGATTCACCTCCAATAAAGGTAAGTTATTCTTAATTAAAACATTGAGTGGTATTACACTGACTATTTCCTTAAAGAGCTGCTTCCATTGAAATACAAATTATTGTAATTGTGTAAGTGTACTTAATGATGTGGCCAGTGTATATTATGTTTGTTCAAACAAATTCTTAATCATGATTAGTGAGCATATTCATACCATGACATATGTACGTGCTGCCACCTGCTGGACATTATGCTACAATGGAGGTACCTAGTAATTTTTTTTGCATTTAAAATAATTTGTACACAAAGAAATTGTATTATACACGATTTAAAAAAAAAAAAAAAGAATTTCAAGCTCATAGGAAATCTTCCACTCAACCTTCATGTGCTCGAGAGATGATATAAAACCACTTTCATTTGTTACACAATTTATTCTCATATTAAACATGACTCAAACCTGACATGGGTCCTTACATACTTTAAACAGCAAAAAGTCGCTACCCCCCCCTCTCCCGATTACTACTGTGAACAGCAGGACTCATCACTAATGCTGTGAAATGATCTACATGTATTCTAGATTTTGTTTGAGCCAATCAGAATACATTAACAACTCGAGAGGTTTGTAGACATTTATTGGGACAAATCTGTACATGGAGGTTTTGGCATTCAGCGTGTTCACATACGTACATAATGGTGGGAGGGGGGGGGGCACTGAATATCAAGTGCTAAACCTGCTTACTCAAAACTGGACAGGAAGTTCAGAACTAACTGCTTCAGTTTGGCATCAGATGCTTCCGAGATCATGCCGTCAGCCCTGAAACGTCAACATTAACATTTGCATGTTTTCAAAAGCAAATAAAAAGTTGCTCATTTGGGACAAACAAGATCTTACCTGATTGCAGCGAGCAGGTCTTGATGCTGACTGAGAATGTGCTGCAGGAAAGCCTTCTCGAATTTTGTGATCTTGCTTGGCTCCATTTTGTCCAGATGGCCCCTGACGCCGGCGTAGATGACTGTCACCTGCTCCTCGATGGCCATGGGACCTTAAGGACGAAAGGAAGGAGAGACATGAGGGGCCCGGTTGAGCCAAAAAGAGGCAGCTAGGAGGAGTCGTTTGGCCAACACTCACAGTACTGTCCCTGCTTGAGCAACTCCGTGAGCCTGACGCCCCTGTTGAGGAGCTGCTGAGTGGCAGCGTCCAGATCGGACCCAAACTGGGCGAAAGCTGCCACCTCACGGTACTGAGCCAGCTCCAGCTTCATGGTACCGGCAACCTACAACAACGCCCAAAACAAACACAAAAAAAACTCTTATCCATCTTGCTCAGGGTTGATTTTAATCCATAATTTGATTTCAAGAATCGTAATTCCTAAAAAAATACTAAATAACAAAACGACCCATCTTACTACTAAATGAGAGCCATCATGTTATTCCAGAGAAGTTATTTTGGTGTTTACTAACCTGCTTCATAGCTTTGGTCTGGGCAGCAGAACCCACTCGGGACACAGACAGACCCACGTTAATGGCGGGCCTGATACCCTTATAGAAGAGCTCAGTCTCCAAGAAGATCTACAGCAGAAGCAGGACAAAAAGTTTACTAAAGACCCAACAAAAACTTAAGTGACGTCAGAAAGACTTACCTGTCCATCTGTGATGGAGATGACATTGGTGGGGATGTAGGCGGACACGTCGCCGGCCTGGGTCTCGATGACTGGCAGAGCGGTGAGGGAGCCGCCGCCAAAGTTGTCATTCATCTTGGCGGCTCTCTCCAGCAGACGCGAATGCAGGTAGAAGACGTCGCCGGGGTAGGCCTCACGACCCGGGGGACGACGCAGCAGCAGGGACATCTGACGGTAAGCTACGGCCTGAAAAAGACCCAAAATGTTGGAGAGCTGCTGTTTGGAAGAACTCCAAACCTACAGACTCATCATCCCTTCACCTGTTTGGACAGATCGTCGTAGATGATGAGGGCATGCTTGCCGTTGTCGCGGAAGTACTCGCCCATGGAGCAGCCCGAATACGGGGCCAGGTACTGCAGGGGGGCCGCGTCTGAGGCGGTGGCCGACACCACGATGGTGTATTTCATGGCGTCGGCATCCGTCAGCCTCTTCACCAGCTGGGCCACGGTGGACCTCTTCTGGCCGATGGCCACGTAGATGCAGTAGAGCTTCTTCTTCTCATCGGTACCCTCGTTGAAGCGTTTCTGGTTGATGATGGTGTCGATGGCAATGGCCGTTTTGCTGTAGAGGTGAAGTAATCATATTTTGTTCTCAATGAAAAATACTCAAATGGAGCAAATCCATCCCTGATTGCTAATGTGATAAATTTTAAGGCTACTCAAATGGCCATCGCTGATTGCTAATGTGATGCATTTTAAGGCTACTCACCCAGTCTGCCTGTCACCAATGATGAGCTCACGCTGGCCTCTCCCGATGGGCACCAGGCTGTCCACAGCCTTGATGCCAGTCTGCATGGGCTCCCTCACAGAAATGCGGGGGATGATACCCGGAGCCTTCAGACCCACACGCCTACGTATCTTGGAACCCAGAGGACCCTGCAGAAAAGCAAACGTCCCACTTGAGACCATCCTTTATGATGTTTTTATTACTACTAGAATAAGTAATACGTGGCTTTTTTTACCTTTCCATCAATAGCGTTTCCAAGAGCATCCACCACACGGCCGAGCAGCTCCTCTCCGACGGGAACATCCACGATGGCACCGGTCCTCTTCACAATGTCGCCCTCCTTGATAAGCTTGTCGTTACCAAACACCACCACGCCAACGTTGTCAGGCTCCAAGTTCAGAGACATTCCCTAGTGGGTAAGAACAACAGAGGATTCATTTTATTATTGATTATTTTGATGGAACCCCACCCTGTAAGACCACAATATTTACAATATGTATAACCTGATTGTTGTTGATTGTAATACAGATGATCTTGTTACTCGTTTGTTAAACATATGGGGAGTGAACCATGAAAACAATTATTTAAAAACTATTGAATCACAATATTGTGGGGTCTTGAGATTTTAATCTGGTAAAATAAATGCAAAGATATGCCTTCGCTCTTTACAAACATACTTTGAGTCCAGATGAGAACTCCACCATCTCTTCCGCCTGGACATTCCTCAGCCCGTACACCCTGGCAATACCGTCACCGATGGACAGCACGCGACCGGTCTCCTCCAGGTCGGCAGAGGTGTCTGCTCCCATGATCTTCTCCTCCAGGATTGAGGACACCTCAGCCGTGCCTTTTTAAAACAAGAGAGACTCAAGGTAACCGTAGGTCAACATTACTGATGTTAGTGCGAGTTCAAAACCAGTTAGGGATAGGTGATTGTTTCGCTTCATTATTGTTTACAACTTCATTAACTATTTGATTTTTCAAAGTATGTTGCCAGTGACATATATTGCTTCCACATAAATGAGTTAAGACCGCCATACAGATAGACTGCTCTAGCAATTCTAAACACCACTTTGGTGATGATTGTTTACGTGCATGTTTTGAATTTGGCCAAAGAAAACAGTTATTTTCATATATGTAAAGAAAAAAACGATTGCATGTTTTATGTAACAAAAAATAAATAAAAATAAAGGGATGAGGGGACAAAAAGGTAAATGTTTTGAATAGTTATTCAAATGTTCTTACCAGTCTTTTGCAGCCATGGTCTGTGTGTGTGGAGGTGGTTGACCCCAACGCAGGCGGCTGGGACAGCCTTGGACACCTGAGATTAAAATGAATCGTACTCATTTAATTGCAAATAATTATGATGCTAAAAGTGTTCCTGTTATTTGTTGCAGAACGCGCATGCTAAATGAGGAAGGGGCAAGTCAGTGTCAGCCCTGTCGGCGGCTGTCAGGTTAGCTGACCTTCAAAGCGTGGTTGAATGGGTTGCTAACGAAAAGCTACGTTAGCTCGCGTGCTAACTCTACCACAGCGCACATCCATTGTCACAAGGGCAAAAATCAACAAAATCATACGATACAATACAAGGAGGGACGGACAGAATTCAACTTTTAAATGCACACGGAAAATATTTTAGAAGATCTTTTTAAATGGAAGTCGAGCTTGCACGAGGCCTGCTGCGTTGACATTTTATTCGGCGTTACCCTTCACATATGCAAAGTTAATGCACACACTAAATTAAGCAGTCTGATAACATTTGAGCGATATGGATTATTGTAATGAAATACTTACTAATCCAGCCCTTCTCGGCAGGGTCCTGGCCAACGCTGCTGCAACTCGCACGGATAACATTTTGCTTGCTTGGTAATGACTTGTCCTCCACCACTAGCGGGTTCGACCTGGCTGAGGGAGAATGTAATGGCTGAATGACATCTTCTTCGATTTATCTGGCGACTTCGTCAGACCGATTTAGCTCAATACCGCTACCTGTTGGTGTATTTATTGTACTGCAAGCAATGGCAGCAGACAAAAGAAATACAGAGTGTAATCACAAATATGTAATGCTTTTTATCAATCGAACCGTGAAATTATAATTTAAAAATTCTTAAATATTTTTGGGCTCAGAGAAGCTGTTTTGATTTATTTGAACTAAATAAAATTATTAGATAAACAGTAATAATCATAATAATATAAAAATAAAATGTACGCGTATAATTACCAGAATCTTCTAGATTAAAATCGTCTTCGTTATCTGGTGTGCATAAAAGTTACCATCGTAGGTCTCTCGAGGTCACGCCACGAGGAAATAGCGCCCCCTTGGTCGGCTCCGTAGAATGACATGTCTGCTTTTGTCAGTCATCACCTGGCAGGCAAGGCAGTCGAGTCCGTCGAGCGCAGGCATAGACGCAGAGCTCCAGTACAGCACAGCAATTTAGTGAGTGAGTGAGTCAGTCGGCGAGACAGACGCTTCGGTTGTACGGCCCGCGTGCTGCTAGCCAGCCTAGCCGCCTGAATGTAGATCCGCATGGGCTACTTCTCCCACCGCACTCTCATTCTCCAAATAAGCCAGCGGTGTCATAAGATAAGGATCCCAGGATGGTGTTGGTGCATGTCGGATACTTGGTTCTCCCCGTATTCGGCTCAGTAAGAAACCGAGGTAAGGTCGTGGTTTGTTGGTAAGCACGCTAAAACATGTGCCCTGTTTATCTTAATATTCACTGCAGCTGTTGGCTAGTTAGCTCCCATTAGCCGCTGGCTTAAGCTCGCGTCGGCTAGCTCGTCGTTTCCACTCAAAACTCCTCGCCAAATGCAATTTGACGTGTTTGCTTTGTTCGCCGTTGACCGTAAAGCATCGACTGATATGTTTCAGCGCCCGTAGTTGGCTTTAATTAAAATTCAGAAACTAGCACTCGAGATAGCTAGCAGGCTCGTGTGGGGGCTGGCTACATCCTGAAGCAGAATCAATTGTCACAAAGGAATCGGCAAGCGCCGGTTGTTGTGATCAAACAACATTCCCGTACAGAGCCCGGTGGCTCGTTCCACCCATTTTCCGCTCGTGTCGTTTGGGTTACATTGCAATGCGCACCTTCTAATTTTACACGCGCTGGTGTTTTTGCACTGTAAAAATACTGCAAAATAGCCGTAGCCTTCCCCAGGCAGTCGTTTTATCTGCGCCTGGATGATGTCATTTGAAGATCATCTGCGTTCGCCACCGCGATTATTTATGACTCTTTGCGTCGGTGGGCAAAATTGGTAATCGATACGCAAAAGAATCGGTTCTGGCAAACATAATAAATCCAATTTGCTGAAAACTGTCAGCTTTTTTTATGTTTGGAGTGCTGCAACAATATTTGCGCACAGACGCGAGCGAGCGGCTAAAAAAAGAAGCACACGTGAAGCTACAGTGTAAAATTAATTTGACAACAGTGGCATCAGTGATTTCATTGTACTTTTATTTCTGTTCTTATTTCCCTGTTTCATAGTATGGAGGCTGGCTCTACATTCTGCATTTATCAGATCTTTGTCGTCCCCCCCATTGTGTAGCTAATGATCATCTGCTGCTGTGTGGTGTGGCGTGGCCTCTGCCTGTTCTCTGCATTTAGCTGTATTGTGAACCCCTTCTTCATTTCCTCTTTCCATCCGAAGACGACATTGGTATTAAAAAACACCCCTCCCCCTCTCCTCCTCCTCCTCTTCCTCTTCCTCCTCCTTCCTTCAAGATGTATTCCAACCATGTCAAGCCAACTAAAAAAAAAAAAAAAAAAAACATAGCTAACATCTTAGAGCAGAGCACCTTTTTGTCTTTTGTTTCTGTCAAATTTTTGCTGTAGCACCCGAGTGGACATGTAGCTCCTTTTTTTAATGGAATGTCATTGTGTACCTCCCATCCAGTCTTTTGATAGACTACATGCTGTAAATTCCTGTCAAGTGGATACATTTTTGCATGATTTCCAAAACGGCTGCACTCGCATCGTTGAACACCAGAATTTGGCTCATCCTCCTTTTTCTTCACTCAAGGTGCAGTGTACATGTTCTCATGTGACAATTTGAAAATCAGCGTTTCGCTGTGCAATGGGATCTCCTAAGTCCAACACAAGCCCTTCAGTGATGGCCATTAAATACAATGAAAAACAGTAAGCATGACTGTAACTTTACTGACCAAAAAGATGCAGTATAGAGAGAGCATTTTTCACTCCCAGTTGACATTAACTCTAAAACTGACCAAAAACATGGGAGAATCGAAATCGATCATATATTTAAACACAAAATGTGCAATCAAACATAGTTTAATCTCATGGAAAATGTTGTTTATTACTAATCGGATATAATGTGAAATTCCATAGACGGCTAGTAAAAATTAGCATGAATACTTGGGTCATTATGAAACTTCAAACAACTGCTGCTTTAACGAATGTTGTCAATAATTGTACAACAAAACAAAGGGCACCCCTTGTTCGCCCTTATAGGTGGATAACGGGGGGAACAAGATGCTGGTTTGAACTTTTGAGGCATACTGTCAAAGAAAATTATTTGGGAATTTGAAATTATATCTATTTGGGTGTGCTGGACTTTGGAGTTTCTGCTGGAAATGAATGGAATGAAGGTACACTGCGCCTGCACACGACAACCTGCCATAACTGTCTCCATTTTGTGTAGTCCTTTTGTTCCCCCTTTTGCAAAAACAAACAAACCTTTGAATCACACTGAATTGTTAGGGCTGCTTGCCCTACATCTCTTTTTTAACAAGCTCCAAAAAAAAATATTGCCAGTGCAGTGGTACCTCAAAGGTTGAGCGCTCTCTTTACGGTGACTATAATTTGTTTAGCTTGGAACGTAACATTTCCCATTTGAAATGTATTTGTGCTTCCAAGTGTTGCTTTCATACAAAGTCAGATCCAAGTATAACACAACAACTTGACCAGTTTATAGCAGTTAGTCCATTGCTATCCAAAAGCCTCAAAGCATGTTAAAAAATGTTATTCAATTCATATTTTTCTTGTTGTTAGTTTTACGCAATATCCTTTGTTGGAAGAAAAAGAGAACTCAAGGGATTTGCTATCATAATAGGAACACAATAAAACCAGTTGAAATTTAATGCGAGGAGAATGAAATGTCTAAATGTTATTTCAACTAACATGTCTGCCAGCTAAATGTTAATTAGAGGAGCTAATGACAATTAGCATAGATGTCTGCCAGCTAAATGCTAATCAGATGAGCTAATAACAAGTAGCATAGCTGTTGGAAAACTAAGATAACTTGTCAAGCTGTAAACAACCGCTACTCTAACACCCAAAAAAAAACGGTATTGGTACAAAGAACTTTGACATGATGACTGCTGATCATCTGTAACTATGATGACTGAAAAGCAGAGCAAAAGTTTTTTTGGAAACAAGAGCCTTTTGACTTTAGAACGAGTGTCGTAAAAAGCAGGACATTGAAAGCAGATTTTTCCTGAACCGCTTTTCAAGCTTGAAGGCAGCGAGCGTTTTGACTTGAGAGGTTCCACTGTATCAGCAGGCAAAACAAGCTCACTGGTGGTTCACCACTTTCTAAAATCCCCCCTGCCCCCCCTCACTAACTACCGTAAGGCCAAAATGCTATCCATTTCACAGGGATGCTTATTTTCCTGCACTGCTAAAAGAGATTCTCTATTAGTAAATAACGTCTCTATTGTTTGGTTGTGGTCTCTCTTGATAGTACTTTTTCAATGCATGGTCACATTTTATGATTCATATTTTTTTGTTGTTTTTTGGTTTGACTCTACATTGATCTGTGAGAATCCAATGTAATCTTTCTGTAGCAAAGATGTTACCCTGCTGTACTTGAATCATGTGCTGTAGCTCATTGGATGCTGCTTTTGTTCCTTTATTTAACCCTATACGGAGCATGGTGGGCCTTGCCTTCAGTCTATGTGGTTTATTTTTGGTTGCATGGATTTTTATCTACAAAAAAGAGAGAGAAACAAAAACACAATTTACTAATATTTTTCAATAAAGAATATAGTGTTTTTCCTAACCTTCAGTGTGCTTCTTGCTGATTTCCATTTATTGTCCTCCCTCTACCACCCCTCGTCCCACCTCCCCCCACCCTCACCCTCCTCCTCTCCTGCTGTGACAAAAGATAGACGATTCGCCACGCTTCCTCCATCACAGCGCCCGTGCCAGCCTAAATGCTCTCATTCGTGGTTGGCCGTCACCCCCCCCCCAAACGTCCTCTGTGCCCCCATCCCCTTTGAACTCTGCCTTACGAGGTCGCAACCTGTCTGCCGCCTGGCTGCAGTCACCAACCCGTTTCTTTTGATTTCTTCGCTTCGTGAAAGAAAATGCATTATGAACTAGCTATTTAAAAAAAAAAAAATACAAGCACATGACATTGTCTTTGTAGAAGATTAAACTCTGCCAAATGAACGTCACTAATGTTCATGCCGCTAAAAAAAAGCGTTTCGAAACACGTGCAATGCATTAAAAACGCGGCTGCACAAGGAAGCCCGCTGTCTTCCGACTGTCTGCGCGCAACGCTCGCCAAATAGTTGTGGTCGGGACAAGTTTATATTCAAAGAAAAAAAACAACCAAATTCTTTCCTGGAAACTGAATATTGAGAGGGAGAAAAGAGGGCTTAACTGTAAATACTGATATTTGACAATGCGTGACTAGAGTGTCATAAAAAGTGAAATACGTACAACGCAAAGGATGAAGCCCATCTATTCCTGGAGGGCGATCCATTTTTTATTTTTTTAGGGGGGATTTCAAAGCCATATGTCATACCAGTGTTGGAAGAACCTAACCCCTAACATCAGTAAAACGTCAAGTCGCCTTTTGATACTGTGCAACTGCAAAACCAAGTTGTCTTCCTTAACCACAGCAACATGCTATCACATAGCGTGAACCGGCACCTTTACGACGTTATTGGAGATTTGTGCCATTTTTTTTGTAAGGCCTAAAATGGCACAGAAATCCAACAACAATGATCATTTCATAGAATATAAAATACATTTATATATATTACATTCTACTGCACAGCCAGGAAAGAGTCAAGTCCGCACTTAGTTAGTTCCACGGTAGTTCAGAGCTTCGTCCGCTTCAGAGTACAGGAAAGGATCCCGAAATGGCGGCTCGTGTATTTTCATGCCGGAGCACATTTTGGTGTTTGGTTTCGGTGACACTTGTGGTATCCATCATTGTCCCACCCCCACAGAAGCATTTTGTCACCGTAGGTATGAGGTAGGGCTTCATTAACATGCTATGTCACACACACACATTATACACTCACACACACGCACACATCTTGTATATATACAATGACAGCCATTTTTTCACCCAGAATTAATTCCTGCTCATTTTGGGTGTTGACGTGTTCTGCTTCTCCCCCCCTCACTTCGCCCCCAGGATCCCATTTCACCCGGCAACAGCAGCAGCAGCACAGCCATGCTACCTCTTGCCGACACTTCCAGCTAGGCCCCCAGGCGCCGCTGCCCATGGACTTCCCCATGCCCCAGCCGCAGTCGGGCATCAACCCCCACCTGGCCCCTCCTGGCCACCAGCACGGACCTCCGCTACATCACCCGCCCCTCAACCCCATGCCCGCCCCCCAGTTCCAGGACATCCCCGCCCCTCCTTTCCTACCTCAGGCATTACACCAGCAATACCTCCTGCAGCAACAGATCCTCGAGGCCCAGCATCGACACATCCTGCCACCCAACAGGTACAACCCAAAGCTACAAAGAGCCCAAACCACAATATTAGGTTGAGAGAATTTCGATGCTCCACATTCAGGCTTTGTTGCAATGCATTGTTTTAGGAACCTTAATTGAAGTCAATATAAAACGTGTCCCTTTTTTGTGTCAGTAGACGCACATCAGAGAGGGTTCCTCACCAGCCCCACAGACTGCGTCCAGGCTACGAGTTCCCCCCGCCTCTGCACGTTCCACCGCAGCCTGTGGTGCAGCAACCCCGCTACCTGGCCGAGGGCACAGACTGGTAGGAAAAGCACACGCCAAAATTATGTCTTCATGCAGCCCAAATCAATGTCCTCAAACCTGCAAGGAGATCCACATTCACAAAGCACTTTTTAAAAAATGGGACAAACACTCAAATACAAAATGACAAAACTAGAAAGGATCTGCTGTAGGCCACAACTCACGGCGAGATGCTCACACACAGACATACCAGCTGGCCCAACTCGGGCTGTTGACGCCACAACTAGGCCACGCCCCTTAAAGGCACACATCCATCAAAATTTCTATGATGACTATCTCACCACGGACCTTAAAAGTTTTGACTTCCTCTGCTTAGGGATCTAAGTGTAGACACCGGACTCCCGCCACACCAGTACCACATCCACCCACTGCCGCAGCACTATCAGCACTACCTGACATCTCCCAGGATGCACCACTTCCCCAGGAACAGCGCCTCAACGCAAGTGGTGAGCTGCTGCAATCTCGACGATTCATCATTTAACCTCAGGGACTGACGCCGCCCCGCCGTCCTCTTCCAGGTCGTCCACGAGATACGAAACTATCCGTACCCTCAGCTGCACCTGCTGGCGCTACAGAGTCTCAACCCCTCACGCCACGCGTCTGCCGTCAGGGAGAGCTACGAGGTGGGTGTTGGATGAACCTATTCATTTTCCCGGTACAAGATTGAGAGCCTTTTTTTATTCAGTCTACAAAAATCCAGATTTTAGAATGAAATGATTGACAACAACAAAATATTGAATTTAAAATTAAAACCAAAACATATCACAGCATATCGATAGACAATTTTCAATTCTGCTGCTGGAGTTCCCATTAGTCTGAAACTCAAATTTGACTATTGCCTAATTTATTTAGAGAAAAACACTATTCATGCCCCCCCCCTCCTTTTTTTTTTTTCTTAAAAGCTTTCACAAAGATTGCACTCGCATACTGAGGTATCGTGAAAGTCAAATTTCTTTGATAAATAAAGAAAATCCATTGTAAAGTCTATCATAATCCTCGTAAGACTTAAAGGGCAACATAGAACAGAAAGAATGTGCAAAGTTTTGTTTGGTTTCCTCTCGCAGCCCGTTAAACTCTTCAACTATGTTGTTTGCTGCCAAGTTGTCAATTGCTACCGCCCCCACTTATTCACACTCAACCTTCTTCAAACTTTTATGTTGTGTTTGATTTTTCTCCTTCTGTTTAGGCAACAAACCAAAACCGGAATTTTTCGCAGGCTCTGCTGTTTGCGGCAAAGCACTTAAATCTTTCATGCACTCAATATTTTGCCACGTAACAATTCCCCCCGCATCCCATCTAGTCAACAAATATAACATTTGCAAATTCTCATGCAGTGACCATGTTTTTTTTAAACAGGAACTTTTGCAGCTGGAAGACCGACTGGGCAGCGTGAATCGTGGCGCGGTCCAGACCACCATCGAGAGATTTACTTTTCCCCACAAGTACAAGAAGGTAAGCGTACTGTATGGAAATGAGCTCCACGGTCAAACTCGTTTCCAGCAGCAGACTTAAGTGAGACCAGCGTGCAGATTGCAGCCTGCTCCATATCACCGTGAGGGATGACTCATTCCAGTGAATTTTAATAAGCGCATATAGCCAACGTGACCCAAATACTTGGAGAAGAGTGTCACATCATTTGGCTCATAGAAGACATCATTGAGTCTTTTTTCCCCACTCAGTCTGGCATAGGCTAAAACAAACAAACACACACAAAATGACAAAGAGTTTTGGTGTTGCAGAGATTCCCCCAAGACCTGAAGATGTGTTTGGACGACGAGGAACTGGACACAGACGAGAAGTGCACCATTTGTCTGTCCATGCTGGAGGACGGAGAGGACGTCAGGTAGCGGTGCATTTCAACAGGCTTTGACATCTGACGATGGCTTTGAGGTTGACTCCACTGGTCTGATGTGTGTTTTTAGGAGATTACCCTGCATGCACCTGTTCCACCAGGCGTGCGTAGACCAATGGCTGGCGACCAGCCGGAAGTGCCCCATCTGCAGAGTGGACATTGAAACCCAGCTCAACCCCGACAGTTGATAGCCGCTCCTGCCGCACGCAAGCCTCATGATCCTCCACTCTATCCCCTTCTTGGGATTTGCGGGGTGCCTCCTCACTTCCCCTCTTGTTAGTGGGAGGATGGCAAGGGGGCAAGGGTAGGAAAATAACAAAGCACACACACACACTCAGACACAAGCAGGGATGCATGCGGTGGACACAGTTTTAAGACTGGGCTGGATGGATGGATGGATGGATGGATGGATGGATGGATGGATGGATGGATGGATGGATGGATGGATGGATGGATGGATGGATGGATGGATGGATGGATGGATGGATGGATGGATGGATGGATGGATGGATGGATGGATGGATGGATGGATGGATGGATGGATGGATGGATGGATGGATGGATGGATGGATGGATGGAGAAGAAAAGGGCAGGTGCAGCCATAGACTGATGTGCTGAGTCATGCTCTGTGCACCCCCCACACTCCACATACACACACACACACACACACACACACACACACAAGCACATCTGTATAGGACATTACTACACAAAAGCATGATTGGTGTGTAGCCCGACGCTTGTGGTGTGCTCTAGTACTGATTGAGTATTTACCGAGTAACAGTGTTGTGTAGCAACTTGAGAGTGTCAGATAGCCTACGGTTAGAAAACCGGGTGGGGGAGGCTAATCGCGTGCGTTGTATGTACAAAGGCCAAAAATAGCGGAAGACCCCCGCCCCACCCCCCACCCCTCTTGAGTGTTGTGTTTCTTTTGGATTTACAGTGAACCCTCGTTTTTTCACGGGGGGTACGTTCCACAACTGCCCCCAATTGGTAAAAATACACCTGATTAACATATGGCATTTTTTCAAAGATTATATATTTTTTTTTTTTGACATCTCAATGTCTGTTGTCAACAAATGGGAAACTATTGTGTAACATCACTTTAAACAATGAATGATTCTAATGCCCTACAATTTTTGGAAGCCTTTGCACGTCACTGACTTGCTTGCATTTTTCTAAAAATGAGAGGCAAAGCATGCTTGCTTCAGCTGTATTTGCTACTCACAGCTGATGTTTGCTCTCAGACAGAGCCGCAAAACAAAGACAACCAAACCTTAGATTTGAATTTTTCATGCAAAACCAACCAAACCATATCATTTCATCGAATAAAAAGTCTGCTAGCTTAATGCTAACATTTAATTGAAAAGGCTATATACGTGCTAACTGAAATTAGCAGCTATGTTACAATAAAAAATGTGACTTTAACACTGAGCAGCAACAATACTCACTAGCGTATATTCTCTCTGCTCTCAAGCAACAAATATTATCGGACATCCTCTTCTAGACATGTTGCGGCTGAACGTGGCATCACACCGAAGGAGCGCAACTTTAAATTCAGCCTTTCCTGTGAAATCCTACAATCGCGTCATATTATATAGCAGGGTTGTGAACCGCGATCCAGCGGGGGAACACTGTAGACGCCATCCACGCTAATGCGGCTAACTGCAGGCATGGCTTCCAGTGACGTGTGTGTTGTGTCATAGTGGGCGCCGATGGGCAACTGACCGGCCTCCATCATCAGATGTGCATGCTTGTGTGCCAGGCTTGTGGTCGTAGTGGTGCAAAGTAGACGCAGGGACCCCCGTGTGCCCCCCACCCCTCCCCATCCTCTTCAACACACGCACTCAGACACCAATCTCGGACCCCCTCTACGGGCACCGTGTGTGACAGCAACTCCGCCATCTTGCCTCGAGATGAGTGACATTTCTCAGAACCTTATTGCCTACCGAACAAGCACATGTGACTTTTTGTATGATTTTTAATTTTGTCGCAATTTGTGTGCCCATTTCAGTTTCCGTTGCGCCCACTCACATGCAAGTGGTGTTATAGGGGAAAACAAAACAACAAGACACTAGTTTGCCTGCGTTAGTTTGAATGCTCAATTCCTTCGTGGTTATACTGTGATGGCCTGTGTGTGTGTGTGTGTGTGTGTGTGTGAGTTAGATGCATGTAGTCTTAGGACGAAAGGGATTAAAAGCCATCCATTTTGAAAGAAAACAACAACCAAACAATTGTTCTTAATTGTCTTGCCATTTTTTAGTTGACATGTCATGACATGGTACGAATACCCTACATCTGTTCCATGTCCATGTTAACCACAGTGAAGAGAAATAGCTGCAACACTGCAAAAAAAGACAAAACATATTTATTGTAATGTAGCGTGTGTTTTTTTTTCTTTCTTTTTTTGTAAATGCACTACCATGTGGAGTTGCCTGTTTTTTTGCGTTTGTTTTGGTGGCGTGTGTGGGTTCTTCTTGTCTTAGGGGTTTGTGTTTTGGTTGGAATCCAAATATTTTCACACTTTCCTGTGCGTTCTCTACCAAGAAGTGATAGGGCCACGTCGGAATTCCAAGAACACAAAAGGCATAAAAGTAATTGGACTTATTTGTCCCCCCCCCCCCCCATCAGCGTGGCACTAGCACTGCTTGATTGTTATCGCAGAATAACTTGATTGTGTTTTCATGTGAGACCTCCATCCAAAAATGAAAAACAAACAAAAAAAATGTGCTGAAATGACGGGAGGTTCTGCTAGTTCACATAGAATGCTGTGATTTAAAGATGCCTTAAGTATTTAACAATCATTATTTATTACTAACTGTAGCTAGCTAGCTATCGTGGTGGAATATTTAATGTCTCATAACTTTGCAATTCAATGGATATATTTATTTAAAATAAGACAAAAAATATGACAAAAAAAATACCTCATTATGCATTGGGTCGGTGGGGATGCTTCTGCATGCCGTCTGTGTGATTATGATTTTATTATTATTATTCCCCCCCCCCAAAATAAAAGAAAACAAAGACACATCTTACACTTTTGACACCAGCATGGTGCTGTTGATCTAGATGACATTCCCTTTAGCTTTCCCTGCTTTTGATCGGAGACACGTTTTGTCTTAGTAATCGCTCTTTTTGCCATACGATGCTGCTTGGTAATTGTTTTTTGACTCCACATTGCTGACACTCATATCTGGAACCCGAGGCCACGTGTTGCCCTACGTATTGCTGGCTGTTTTGCTTGGTGTATTTGCAGCGGGGGTTGTATTTCACTTAACATGCTAACTTGAGCCATCGTCGACAAATATATATTTAAAATAAAAACACAACTATAAATGGAGTGTGGATGTAATAAGCTAACTTTTCAGTGTGCTTGTCCTCTCAATGCTAATAACTCTTTTGGAGATTAAAAAAAAAAAAAGGGAAAACTCAATATTGGAATTGAATGAAGCTGGCTGGCTGGTCTTGACTATTTATTCTGATTGTTTTATTTTTGTTGGTTTAGCATTTTCGAATGACTATTTGCGTGCTCTCACTGAGCTTAGCCCGCGCGCCTGCCACAGTGTACCCTCGCGTGTTGCTCCCGAGCCAAGCGGAGCGTAGCCATAGTATTAAATAAAGTCCAGCCGAGGAAACAGTAGAACTTTGAAAGCACAAGCTTTTTCAATGCATGTCCTTCTCAGGTTTTCCTATGTGTATGTGGGAGTAGCTCTGTTTAGATGTCTTTCATATGATGCTGTATACCTTCTTGAATATTCCTTTCTTTGCTGCTGACAGTAAACAACAATGAGAAAATGACAAAAAGACAAACAATGTGGATTCTGATGATTATTATTAACCTGCCAGTGAAAAAGGGAAGTGGCCATCTTTGTACAACACACTGCTGTTTTGCTGTAACCGCGCAATGTTTTATGATCTTGAGTATTTTATAGAGAAGTAGAAGTATGTATCATCAATAATATGAAAGCAATAGCTAAATCATAATGAAGAATAACATTGATCAGTGATGAATATTGTGGAGACAAAAAAAAAAAAAAGAACCTTTAGATTCACTCTGGGTGGATTTTTGTACTGTATTTATTACTAATGACAATGCAAAAAGTTGCATAGCTTAACCCAAACTGTTCTGTCTCTTTTTTATTTATTGTCTTGTATATGATCTTTTTCTATGTGTTTTTCAAATAAAACGCTTAAAATGCTGACGACAAATGCACCTTTTCTGATGCTTTCATTCACGGTCCCTGAATGAGAGTCTCAAAATGGCAGGATACAATTTGTACACATATTCTCGGTCAAACTTATGAAAAATGTTAAAGCTAATAAATATACAGAGTCTGATAAAACATCAGAAATATTGAAAAAATATTTAAATGCTTTTTTAAAAAAACATTCTACAGTTGGTGGAAGTAAATGTTTGCGCTCTCTCATTTGCATATCAATTTAACTTGCAAAAAATATGACACTTTATTTACATGAAAGTGTAATGATAAACATTTATGATATTTGCTGTCAATAATAGGAAACATACTGATCAGATGGGTGTCCCCTTGGCACAAACTTACTATTAAATTTTAAACCCGAACCCTCACTTTGAATCCTACTTTGAAACCCTAACCATAGTATGAAACCCTACTTTGAAACCCTAACCCTAGTTTGAAACCTTACTTTGAAACCCTAACCCTAGTTTTAATAAGTGACAGGTTAACAGAACACAGTCACATCCCCAGAGGGTGTGCACACTTGTGCAAAAACATTATCTCATTTTAGTTATACTTCCCCCACTGTAAAAGATTTGGAAACCTGGCATTTGAACACAGGGTGTGTAGACTTTTTCTATGGACCATACTAGTACTTGGGGTAGAGGATCCTCTCCGTCCGGCCGTCGGCCTTGCCCTTGTCCAGCCACTTGGCGCACTGAAAGATGGTAGTGACCGAGTTGGCCATGTTGGTCACCTCCACGCACTCCAAAAACCATCCGTGGTTGGAGCCGCTGTTATCTTGCTCTACCTTGACTCTGAGCAGCTCCCCCAGATCCAGCATCTCTATCACAAAGCGATCCGTGCGGCCTCGCTCAAACAAATTACGGAACTTCTTGCGCAGGTGACGTCGGCCCGAGTCGCCGTTGACGCCGTAGATGGTGATGTGGACGTTGGCGTCCGTGCCGGCGTCCTTGATGTCGCCGGTGATGACGATGATCTTGTACTTGACGGGCACCAAGTTGCGTACTTTGCTGGCAAAGCTCTCCACTGACTTGTAGCACTCGAAGTTCTGGAACTGATCCTTTTTGGATGCCAGGGGTACTCGGGCGTCACATTGGAAGAAATACCTGAGGGATGCCACTTATACAATAAGCCTGCTGGTGCCTCTAGCACTGGACGCCTCATTAGGTACACCTGCGGGATCTAATGAGATCCAATGCAAGCCGAATTTCTGTATTATTGTGGTGCGTCTGATGTCACTCACTTGTTTCCCAGCTCTTTTTCGGTCACCACCACCTCTGCCACGTGCCAGGAGGATTCACTCTTCACCTTCTTTCCGTCTTTGGTGATGTGTCCGATGCAGATGCCGGCGATCTCGCCCACGTGCTTGGACGAGAACTCAAAGGTGTCGGTGGCACCGCTGTCAAGTAAGACCGAAAAAATAAAATAAATACGTCTGAGTGAATGCTGGCGGATTCGTTTGCGCTGAAAGACCAACCGTGTGAATTTGTGTTTTCTATTCTCCAGAACAAATTCCTTGGAGCGGGCTTTCCTTCCTTCCAGAACAATCCAAACGTTTTCATTGGTGGACGCGTCCTCAGTGTTTGCGGTGGTTATGGCAATTTCATATTCTGTTTGAAAGCAAATACACACCATCACATGGATGTTTTCTTCCTGTCATCCCAAGTCACTGACTTGTTTTGTCGCTGAGGTCCAAGGCGTCATTGCTGGCACACGCCAGCTCCCTGATGATCTGGCCGTCGTCTTCGTTCTTAGCCAACCAGCGGTCACACGGGAACCTGAACGTTTGATCCATACTCTCATCTTTAATGTCGATATAGTCCAAGTGCCAGGCGGGTGCCACACCTTTTACCCCAAAAAAATATTTGCTCATCTGCGCAATCCGATGAGATATTACGCATCGTTACCTTTGTTGTCGTGCCAAACTCGCACTTTGGAAAGCTCGCCCAGACTGAGCATGTCGGGGAAGCGGAACACGTCTCTCATTTTGCGCTCAAACTTATTCCTGTTGGCGCTCTCCTTCAGCGGTAGCGTCCCCGTGTCGCCAAACTCCCCGAACACAATCAGGCACACGTTGGCGTCCGTGCCAGCGCCTGAGTAGAGTAGATATTGGTGACTATTTATAGTTCAATTGATTTGACATCTTTGATGAAGTCATCTCACCTGTGACATCACTGGTCTGGACTTGGATGACATAAGTGGTTTTCTCCACCATCTCCTCCTCATCCACCACAGCCGCCAGCTCGCACACTCGAGTCCTTCTGGGACCTTTGCTCTTTGACAGCCAGTTCTCATAAGTGAACGTGTACACCTCCTCGGTGGTCAGGTTCCGCAACAGGATCTGAAAAAAGAATTTCCCTGCAAACCGTAGGGGGCTAACAATGTTTTTGGGCTATCATTTCCTTATTCGGAAGTTACCCTGTCGAGGAACCAATCTGGACGACTGCCGCTGCCATCAATCCTCACTCGTATCTTCTTGAGAGGAGCAATGTCGTCGACTTCCAGGGTGAATGTGTCCTCTTGGCCTCTCTCAAACCTGCGCAACATTATTTCAAAGGAGACATATTCTGTGACGTGTTTTGGTCAAGTTTTGATATTGATGAAAACTTGGGACTTCTTTATCATTAGCGCAATTTGACCACGACACTGACCTGTCCTCATTCTTGGGCAGGAGAATTTCCTCTGTGCTCCCATTGGCTCCAAACACAGTCAGGAAAATGTTGGTGTCTGTCCCGGCGTACTGCGTGTCGCCCGTGACAACTGTGGTGGAATAAATCACCTACACAAACGGGTGAATTTTTCTCATCATGGATTCTCCACTTATGGAGACACGCTGTCGTAGCGGCCGCCACTCACTTTGCGGTTGATGCTGATGGTGCTGGCGTCCAGCACGTTGAACAGTCGGACGGTGAGACCGTCCCCCCTGTCTTTGGCCAGCCAGCACTTGCATAGGAAGCTGTACTTGATGCCTTTGGTGGGCACGCCGATCGCCAGCTCGTCCACCAACCAGCAGCTCTCCGGCGTGGCGCCGTTGTGGCCGAGCTAAAGAACGGAAAGCCAAATTCATTTTGGATGTTCATATCTATCAAGATGCTGCTGCTGTGTGACCAAAGTCCCGTCTTCTCACTTCCACCCTCTTGATCTCTCCCACGTCGGTTCCATAGCGCACAAAATGCTCCATGCTGCCAGCTGCGAAGGATTTCTTCCCATCTGGCAGATCCAGCCACAGCCGATCCGTCTCCAGGTCTCCTGGGCCGATAATGATGACGTAGACCCTGGCGGTGGTGCTGGCATCTCGCTCCAGCCCGGTGGACAGAGTGAAGTGGTAAGGAATGACTGGAAAGCCGCACATGAAAAACGTTGTATAAAAATGCTACAATGGAGTGAATTATTTTTCATCCTTACTTGGCCCTTCTTCCACCACTGCCATTTTCTTCTTCTTCTTTTTATTTGCATTGCGATCCAGTCCCATTTTAGCATGAGCCGCCATCTTGGAATTTGGGTCAGTGTTTCTTTCACCTTCATAACCCTGAAATGCAAACATGGGTATTGATTGTTTGTTTGTTGTTGTTTTGCCTCGTCACATTTAGTGAACCTTAACAAAGAAGGTCCTCTCCAAGCGTTTGTCCTCCTTCTTCTTTGACAGCCAGCGCTCACACAGGAACATGTAAACCTCCTCCGTGTCCACATCCAGCACCTCCACCTGATCCAGATACCAGTCAGCCCCCATCATGGAGTTGTCATGACGAATCCGAATCTTAAAGACTTGGCCAAGGTCGACCGCTTCAATGGTGAATTTATCCACCTAGAAACCAGCCAGCATTAAAAGGTGACGTCAACTCCCTCCCTCCCGTTGCAGTATCACACTCTAATACCTCTCCTCTCTCAAACTTGTTCCTGTTGTTGTCAGATCTGGACAATTTGCGCTCTCCCGTGTCCCCGAGGTCTCCATAGATGGTGAGGAAGACGTTGGCATCCGTTCCTGCTTTGTACATGTCACCAGTGCGCACGGACACCTGGTACTGGTGAGCTGGCAGGGAGCAGTGAACAGAAAGAAAAAGATTTTTGTTCTACACTACTGTAGAATCTATTTTCTATACCGCTTGTCCCCACGGGGGTCGCGGGCATGCTGGAGGTTATCCCAGCAGTCATCGAGAAATAAATATTTTAAGCTCACTTTCCAAAGCATCCTCCACCTCGGTTTCGGTGCGCTTCAGCGTGCCCCCCTTGAGCAGTTTCTCTGTAATGATGTCCGACGGGACCAGCTCTCTCACCGTCTCCCCGTCATCCTCGGATTTGGCCAACCAGCGCTCACACGGGAAAATGGTCGTCTCTGAACCCTGCCGAGTAAATATGGCCCAAAGTGTGTCATTCGATTTAAGAGTGCGTTTATGGACAGTTTTGTTTTGTGCTACCTTTCCTTTCCTCAGCAGGCGTCTGATCTCAACTCTGTCGAGGTGCCACCCAGGATTGGAGCCCCTGTTGTCGTGACCGACTCGGATTTTTTCGATGATGTCGCCGACGTCTTCTAACTAGCACAGAGTACATAGAGTAGATTTAAAAAGTCTACACACCCGTTTGAATGTCAAGTTTTGCGAGACTAAAAAAGCTTTTGATTCAAGTGACCCTTAATTTGAATTGAAGCTACCTCCACTATGAACATGTCCTCAGCTCCCCTCTCAAAGTACAGCCGCCTCTCCCTCTTGTTGACGCATAGATGCTTCTGCAGAGTGCAAACTCCTTTCTGGCCATACAAAACGATGAACACATCCGCATCTGTCCCCGCGCCGAACACGTCGCTGGTGTAGATCTTCAGCTCGTAGGGCACAACTGACAGGTCAAAAGACAACGGACAAAGGGTTTGTTGTGGAGGCATGATTGCTCACTGGCCAATACATTAGGTACATTAGGTACTGGCTCCCCATAAAACAGCGCATACATTTCAAGATCCTTGTCACCACGTATAAGGCCCTAAACAACCTTGCCTAACCCTAACCCTAACCCTACCTATCTGAACTCCTGCACCGCTATACCCCCACCCGCCGACTCCACTCTGCTGACGCCAACTTGCTCACCCCCATTACCTCAACCAAATACCGGGCCATTGGGGATAGAGCCTTTGCCATCGCTGCCCCCACTCTCTGGAACTCTCTCTCCCTAACCATCCGTAATGCTGAATCCCTGCACTCCTTCAAACACCATCTCTTCAACTCTGCATATAACCCATAAGGCCCATTCCCCTGCAGTGAGTACCAGAACCTCTGCTAATGTAAGCGCACTTGAGAAAACTCATTCCCTGTCTGCTGAACACTCACACGGTGCATACAGCTCAGTCTGTAACTCGGCTGGATAAAGATCCCTCACTATGGCGCCGTCATCCTCTCCTCTGTCCAACCAGCGACCGCATGGGAAGCGCAGCCTCAGACCCTGGGAGGGGGCGTCAATCTCCACCCAGTCTAAGAACCAACCGGGTGAACCTCCTGTAAAGAGTAAAAAAAATCTCAAGTTCTATCCGCATTAGTCATCATCACCGATGGCTTTTGTTTTCCCGCACCCGAGTTGTCATGACCAATACGAAGCTTTTCCAACTCGCCCAAGTCCACAGCCTCCACAATGAACTCGTTGATGGCGCCCTGCTCAAACTTGTTCTTGTAGTTCTTACAGGCCTTCAGGTTGATGATACCTGTCGAGAACAAAACAAATCTCAATCTCAGGGAGTTGAAAACAACACCCTGGAACCTTGACGATTCTGCTCACCCGTGTCATCATTCTCTCCAAATAATGAGACAAAGACATTAGCGTCGGTTCCTGAGTACTTCTTTTCTCCAGTTTTTATTTTTATTGTGTATGTAGTCGACATAGCTGAAAGAAAAATTAAAGCTCAGATCAAGGATTTGTAAAACCGATTTTAGCAGTGAAGAGATGTTTCAGGCAAAACAAATAATTGTTGTCAGAATATGACTGGCCACTATTTTAAGAGGGTGACAATGTTTGACAAAGAGGCAGTGTCCTCTTTTATCTTTCTCTCCTGCATCAACTGAGGAAGCATTTGAAATGAGTTACCTTTCTGCTCGAGCCCCAGAGTAGCCCCGCCTCCCTCCTCATCCTCATCCTTCTTCATGAAGGCCTCATCCACAGGAACCAGCTCTCTCGCGATCTGCCCGTCATCCTCATCCACGGCGAGCCAGCGATTACACGGGAAGTAGTACCTGAAAAGCCACAAAAGGGGCGCAAATTTTAAAAAGCCTAAACGAGTGAATAAAGTTCGGGCGAATTCCACCCACGTAACATCATCCTTTGTGTCCACTATCTCCACACGATCCAGATACCACGACGAATACGACCGCGTGTTGTCATGACGGATCCGAAGCTTCTTCAGAGGACCCAAATCAATCGCTGTCATGATAAACACGTCCTCCTGCAACGTAATTATAGGTGCTGGAATATTTACTTTCCATACAAAAGTTCTTTATATGCTAATCTCGCCTGTCATGGATAAGAAAGAAACTCGGTGTAATTGGGTGGGAGTTCCTGGAACAAGGGTGATGGCGGGATGAATAATTCATGCGAAGGATTCAAGTAATGAGTAAAAGTAGGACAGGTTCAGCGACACAGTAGATGCACCTCAGCTTCTCTCAGTCACAGCTGGCTTGCTTATTTTAGGAGAATGTCGGTCTTGTTGGAGATAAAACGCTGCTTAATTTGCAGCACAGACAACATTCTGCGAAAGATGAGACGGCGTACCTCGCCTCGTTCGAATTTGTTGATGTTGTCGGAGTTCTTGAGATAACGCTCTCCGGTGTCTCCGTTCTCGCCGTAAATATTAATGAAGACGTCGGCGTCGCTCCCGGCTCCCAGCATGCCACCCGTGAAGACGCACACTTCGTAGGTGTTAACTACCAGACAATGGAGGGGATGAATTACTAACCCCTAATTAACCTTCTGGCCTACATTGTTGGCAGTAAACTTATGTATGTGTTACCATGTCAATGTAAACGGCTTTTACCTTCCAGTTCTTCAGCTCCGTCAGGCAGCAGCTCCACCTGCAGCTCGCCATCCTCTTCTCCGCGGGCCAGCCAGCGCGAGCAGGGGAAACGATACGTTACCACCACCTCCTGCATTTCCTCTGCCCCTTCCTCCTCCTCATCCTTCTTCTTTTTCTTCTTTTTCTTATCCTCCTTCTTCTTCTCCTTGGGCATCATAACCATTGCGAGGTGCTTGACCTCCACCGTGTCCAGCAACCACCCAGATCCGACACCCGAGCCGTCGTGGCCGATGCGGATCTTGAACACTTTGCCCACGTCTTTGGCCTCGATCTTGAGAAGCAGCATTGATTCTGGTTATTCTTTTTTTTTTCACACTTTTAAGCAGAGGTGACAACGGTACCTTGAATATGTCTGTGGAGCGCCTCTCAAAATTGTTGGACCGGCTGTCAAGCCTGATGACCTCTGTCTTCCCTTTGCTGCCGTAAATCTGAATAAACACTTTGGCGTTGGTGCCGGCAAACATCTCATCCCCGGTCACTAATGTTACTTCATAGTTGATCACTGGAAAGAAGAAATAACAAATATAACAAAAAAAAAATGGCCGACTCCCACATCAATGTAAATGTGTTTCATACGTTGTTGCGTGTCCAGGATCTCGCTGGGGTAAATCTCCACCTCCGTCTTCCCGTCGGCTTCCCCCTTGGAGAGCCAGCGATGGCATGGGAACATGTAGTGCTTTCCATTCACGGGGACCAAGATCTGAACGCTGTCCAAAAACCAGCCAGCCCGCATGCCTTCATTGTTATGGCCTATCATCAGGCGGTTGATCTGGAGTGAAAGATCAAACCAAGATCAGGATTGTGGCATTCCATACGAGAACATGTCTCACCTGTCCAATATCTGAAGTCTCTACGGTGAAGATGTCAATGCGACCCGTCTCAAAGTAGTTACTCAGGTTGTTGTCAGAGACCACCAGCATCATTTTACCGGTGTCACCTTTGTCCCCGTAGAGTTTGACATAGACCGTGGAGTCCGAGCTGCCTCCAGGAATGTTGCCAGTCTTCACCGCGACGTGATAGCCGACATCTGGAGCGAGCACACCGACACGTCAGTGTCAAGAAGCACGGACTCCTCATGTAAGTCAAAAGTTGCCTTTCTTACTGTAAAGACGCTGGCCGTCCGATGACGGGACTAACTCTCGAACGATCTGTCCATCATCTTCATTGCGATCCAGCCATCTGCACAAGGTATGCGTGAAAGGGTTTTGTAACAGCAATACTGATGTTAACCTCTCACCTGTTGCAGGGGAACTCGATGGCGTTCGCCTCAGCTTGTCCTTCCTCTCTCACCACGACTTTCTCTAGAAACCAGCCGCAGCCTCCGCCTTTGCCATCGTGCCCGATCCTCACCCTGCGAATTTGACCGATGGCGACGGCCTCGATGACGAACTCGTCCAGCTGAGGACGGCACAGCACAACAGTGCTATCAACACCCAGGTTCGTTCATAATTCTGCCGGTGATGATGACTCGGATTCTTTGCGGTAGCCGCCGCATTCACTCACATTCCCTTTCTCAAACTTGTTCATGTTATTTTTGCAGTTGACCAGCGCTCGATCTCCCGTGTCGCCGTGCTCGCCGATGAGATTGAGAAAAACCGACGCATCCGTACCACTGCCGCCGATGGTCCCGGTACAAACGGTCACTCTGTACTTTATCACTGCAAAACACCGTATCCAGTCAGTCTCTTACCAGGAAGTACATTAAAAAAAAAAAAAAGAATACATACAAGGCAGTGGGTCAGCAATTTGCCGGCCCATGGCAGGAAGCTCTCTCACCACCTCGTTATCGTCTTCATTCGTGTCCAGCCAACGCTCACAAGGAAAATTATATTTATCCTTTGTTAGTGTTTTCATTAGCGTTGCCTAAAAACAACAAATGGATGCAAATGTGTTCACGGGAAGCAAAAACTCCTTGAGAGTCATCTATGCGCAAGTAAATGAGAAGCTATGACTATTTTTTGATTGTTAGATTTCTTAGCTACGACTCACCTTACTTAGATGCCATCCCGCAAAAGGATTTCTCTTCTGATGCCAGATACGCAGTTTGGTCAAAATTCCCAAATCAGGCAGCTCCACCTGTAGCAGAGAAGCTGCGATCAAGCCAAGGAGCCTTGCAGCACTTTGTGAGCGTTTCATCGAATGGACTTACCACAAACTTGTCCACTTGTCCTCTCTCAAAATTATCGGTTTTGTTGTCTAGTCTGATCTCATCCGACTTGCCCTTGTCTCCGTACGCCTGGAAATAAATATCTGCGTCGCTTCCGGCATTGGCCAGGTCGGACGTCCAGACCCATAAGGACCAGGGATGCTCTAGAGGACAACCGCATCACTGAGCGTTGTTTGTTTTGAATTCATCCGTTGCCACAAACTGAAGACCGGAAACAAACGGGGCCCTATTTTTGTTTGAGGACGAAAGATTGAACCTACTTTTTTGCCGTCTCTGCCTGAGTGAGACCATCTCGTAGAGTTCTCGTTCAATCAGTCCGTCTCCTTCCTTCTCGTCCAGCCATTTAGAGCACGGGAAGGTCTGCTCGATGCCCGTGAATGGACAGTAAACCACCACCTACAAAACAAGCATCAGGCCTTAAAAAAAGGAGCTCACACTTTATTTTTATTGTCTTTAGATGTTTTTTTTACCTTGTCACAGTACCAGCCGGCACTGACCCCGTCGTTGTCATGTCCGATGGTGACCCTGCTGAGCGGACTGAGAAGCGCAGCGATCTCCACGTTGAAGATGTCGGTAAGACCACGCTCAAATTTGCCTCCTTCCAAAAACACCTGAACAGTAAAATGATCTCTCGGTTCGGCTTTTTTCCACATCAAGCAAGCAAGAGAGTAATGGACGGGACCTTGCCGCTATTCTTCAAGCCTTTACTGCCATGCATCACTACGTGGATTTTGGAGTTGGTCCCAGCTCCTCGGATGTCTCCGGTTACAATCTGGACGTTGTACACGATCCCTGAGAGAAACAGTTACATGTGTGACTACCTGCTGTGTCACTATGGTTCACAGAACTGAAAGCAACAACATTAAATAATCATGGCGGCTTTGTTGGAGCAAGTAAAATATTTGCTATTCAGCTGATTTTTTTTTTCTCTTACCTGTGGGTTGGCTTCCTCCCACTAAAATATCTCTCTGTATCTTGCCATCGTCTTCATCGATGGCAAACCATCGACTGACAGGAAATTCATACACTAGTTTGTTTCCCAGATCATCCACGACCACCTTTGAATAACAGCAACGAGAACAACATTTTTACGGTAGTTGGACAATGAATGAGAGAGAGACTTAGGATGGGCGAGTGAATTAATTCCTCACAGAAATGTCCCATTATCAAACATTTATTCCCCCCCACCCCCCTAAATCCCACAGAACACTAAAGTTTGAGCAAACCAGGCTGCCATGACTCATTTTAAAGGTAAATGTAGCTTTGGTGTCAGTGCAAATCTACCAACTTGTTTGTCTGCTTGCTGGAAGTTAATCCCTTAATGGGGAAGGGTTTCTCTTTACATGTTGGCTAGGATGACATCATGCGCATGCCACCTGTGTGTGTTAGTGTGTGTGTGTGTGTGTGTGTGTGCATGCATGAATGCTATAGTTGAGCTCATGTAGTTGAATAAGTGACTCAGATGAGAGGACTGAATGGAAATAAGAGGATCACAAATCTTAAGTGCCTTTACATAGGCAGACTGAAGTGCAGTAAATGCACTCTTTTTTATTATGGTGATTTATATTATTTTTATATTTTATATTATATTTTTATATTTATTTAAATATCAACAATATTATATTTTTATTTTAGCAGTTACATCCATCCATCCATCCATCCATCTTCTTCCGCTTATCCGGGGTCGGGTCGCGGGGGCAACAGCTTCAGGAGGGACTCCCAGACTTCCCTCTCCCCAGCCACTTCATCCAGCTCATCCCGGGGGATCCCAAGGCGTTCCCAGGCCAGCTGAGAGACATAGTCTCTCCAGCGCGTCCTGGGTCGTCCCCGGGGTCTCCTACCGGTGGGACATGCCCGGAACACCTCCCCAGGGAGGCGTCCAGGAGGCATCCTGATAAGATGCCCGAGCCACCTCATCTGGCTCCTCTCAACGTGGAGGAGTAGCGACTCTACTCCGAGTCTCTCCCGGATGACCGAGCTTCTCACCCTATCTCTAAGGGAGAGCCCGGACATCCTGCGGAGAAAACTCATTTCGGCCGCTTGTATCCGAGATCTCGTTCTTTCGGTCACGACCCATAGCTCGTGACCATAGGTGAGGGTAGGAGCGTAAATCGACCGGTAAATTGAGAGCTTTGCCTTTTGGCTCAGCTCTCTCTTCACCACAACGGACCGGTACAGGGTCCGCATTACTGCCGACGCTGCACCGATCCGCCTGTCGATCTCACGCTCCATCCTCCCCTCACTCGTGAACAAGACTCCAAGATACTTGAACTCCTCCACTTGGGGCAGGATCTCATCCCCGATCCGGAGAGGGCATTCCACCCTTTTCCGATCGAGGACCATGGACTCGGATTTGGAGGTGCTGACCCTCATCCCGACCGCTTCGCACTCGGCTGCGAACCGTTCCAGCGAGAGCTGGAGATCACGGCCTGAAGAAGCCAACAGCACCACGTCATCTGCAAAAAGCAGAGACGCGATGCTGAGGTCCCCAAACCGGACCCCCTCAACGCCTTGGCTGCGCCTAGAAATTCTGTCCATAAAAATTATGAACAGAATCGGTGACAAAGGGCAGCCTTGGCGGAGTCCAACCCTCACTGGGAACGAATCCGACTTACTGCCGGAAATGCGGACCAGACTCTGGCATCGGTGATACAGGGACCGAACCGCCCTTATCAGTTGGCTCGGCACCCCGTACTCCCGAAGCACCCGCCACAGAACCTCCCGAGGGACACGGTCGAACGCCTTCTCCAAGTCCACAAAACACATGTGGACTGGTTGGGCAAACTCCCATGCACCCTCGAGGATCCTGCCGAGGGTGTAGAGCTGGTCCACTGTTCCACGGCCAGGACGAAAGCCACACTGCTCCTCCTGAATCCGAGGTTCGACCTCCCGACGGACCCTCCTCTCCAGCACCCCTGAATAGACCTTACCAGGGAGGCTGAGGAGTGTGATTCCCCTGTAATTGGAACACACCCTCCGGTCCCCCTTCTTAAAGAGGGGAACCACCACCCCAGTCTGCCAATCCAGAGGCACTGTCCCCGATGTCCACGCAACGTTGTAGAGGCGTGTCAGCCATGACAGCCCCACAACATCCAGAGCCTTTAAGAACTCTGGGCGGATCTCATCCACCCCCGGGGCCTTGCCACCGAGGAGTTTTTTAACTACCTCAGTGACTTCGACCCCAGAGATTGGAGAATCCGCCTCAGAGTCTCTAGGCCCTGCTTCCTCAATGGAAGGCGTGTAGGTGGAATTGAGGAGGTCTTCGAAGTATTCTCCCCACCGACTCACGACGTCCCGAGTCGAGGTCAGCAGCACGCCATCCCCACTGTAAACAGTGTTGACGTTGCACTGCTTCCCCCTCCTGAGACGCCGGATGGTGGACCAGAATTTCCTCGAAGCCGTCCGAAAGTCATTCTCCATGGCCTCACCGAACTCCTCCCACGCCCGGGTTTTTGCCTCAGCAACCGCCGAAGCCGCGTTCCGCTTGGCCATCCGGTACCTGTCAGCTGCCTCCGGAGTCCCGCAGGCCAAAACGGCCCGATAGGACTCCTTCTTCAGCTTGACGGCATCCCTTACCGCCGGTAATTCAATTTTTTTTTTGAATGGGTGTGCTCTACCTTGTCTACAAACCATCCCGCAGAAGAGCCTTTGTTATTATGGCCGATCGTGATCTTCCTCACTTTCCCCAAATTCGGTGCTTCAATGGTAAATTTGTCCTCTGTGCCTTTCTCAAAGTTGTTTTTGTCAGTATTCAGTAGCCTTTCCCCTAAAAGAAGCGCACAATTATTTAAAACGGCCGCTCTATAAACTCTCGTAAAAGTTAACAAAGAACAACCTTTGATTCATTCTCCTTACCTGTATCTCCAAACTCTCCAAAGATATTAATGAAGACATCAGCATCTGTTCCGCTACCTTTTATATCTGCAGTGAATACGCTGACCATGTACTTATTATCTACAAAATAATCAAAACATTATAAAATGTCGGATTTCACCTGAATGTATCGTTGTCAGTCTTCCTTACATTTGGGCATGTCCATGGGGTCGGCGGTGCCCAGTAAATCTCGAACGAAAAGGCGATCCCCTTCCGCTTTACTGAGCCAGTTATTACAAGCAAAGTAGTACCTCAGGTGAGGCCTGATCACGTCGGTCACCACCACCCTGTCCAAGAACCAGCTCGCGTTCAGGCCCGTGTTGTCGTGCTCAATCCTGAAGTCAAGACAAGACATAAGCAGTTGTGGTTATGACACAAATGGTGCCTTCACTTACCGTATTTTCTTCAAGGAGCCAACATTGTGGGTTCTTATTCTAAACACATCGGTTTTGGCTCTCTCAAACGCAGTGCGACTCCTGGAAAGGTGGAAATGTCCAATTAGCATAGGGAAAATAAAAAAATCATATTAAAATCCACCACTACAAGAGCAACATACCTTTTCTCTGTGCTGTTGGGGTAAAATAAAGGACACATGAGTCGTATTCAAATTATATAGTGCAGCATCTGGTGACGGGCAAAAAAAAAAAATTCAAAATCCCCCTTTGTGAGAGGAACTCACTTGCTAGCCAGATGGACTTTGGGAGTAATACCGAATTCTCCAAAGAGAGTGATAAAGACATTTGCATCTGTGCCTGCTCCTCTCTCATCGCCCGTGACGGTCACCACTTCATATACTGAGAAAGTGAACAGACAATAAATGTGTGCCTTTTACAATGTGTGATTCAAAAACTGGATGTCGAGAACATACCTTTCTTTTTGTGGTACTCATCTTCATAGTTCTCCACCATTTCTGCCTGGTAATTCCGAAGCTCACACTCATAGATTTCCACGTAATTTTCCACCTTCTTCTTTTTGCCTTTTGTCTTCTTGCTGTCCTCATCGCTGTTCATGGATCCTTTCTTCTTCTTGTCCTTTTTCTTCTTCTTCCCATCCTCCTCATCACGTTCTTCGTCTTTCTCAGAGTCCTTTTTGGATTTTTTATCCTTGGAGCCCATCTTTTCTTTGGAAGGCCGACTTGATGCTTTCTTAGTGGTCGCGATCACGTCTGGAAGATTGCTCGCTCTCTTGTTGTCTTCATCATCTGTGCTCTGCGACTGATCACTGAGATCATCCTTTCTCGCTGCTTTACTTTTCTTTTTCTTAGCTTTGTCTTCAACTTGTTCTTTCGTCATGTTGCATGTTACATCAGTTGATGTGTCAGAGCGAAAGCCTTCCTCACTGTCCTTCTACTGCTTTTTCTTCTTCCTCCGATCTCCAGACTTCCCTTCTGACTTTTCCTCTTGGTCTTCAGAAGCAGATCCTCAGCGTCTTCGTCATCCACATCTTTGGTTTCCTCCCCCACTCTCTGCTTTGTTTTTTTCTTCTTTGTGGGCATCTTTAATTTATGTACTACCCTGAAACCGATTCCTGTGTCTTGCGGTGAAACTTGATGAAACTGACCTGTGAATGCACATGAGTGACCCAAAGGTCTGCAAGTCTGACTGGAGGTTCCTGGCCTTCGCTGTGCTGGCGGAAACTGGGGAAGACCAGTCACCGTAAAAAACATGGTGTGACCTCATTAAAAATGATCATCTTTAATGAAGTGACATGACTGAGGTGGGAGCAGCCAACACCTTAAGTGTCAAGAGAAAATATGCACAATTAGATCTGGGGTAATTCATGGAAGGTGAAAATTACGATTATAGTAGTGTTGGCTCGTGAGTGAACGATTCGTTCAAAAGACCGAATATTTTCAGTGACCTTTTTTCAGTTCATATGACTTCAACCAGTAGGTGTCAGTAATTCCCATTAAAGCTGGTGCCACCTCGCCGTAAAACAAAGCGAAGAAGAAGATGACTTTGCTTCCTGTTCACGAACGAGTCGTGCATTGCATTTCCCCTTCACCAACGAACGAATCTGCTTTGCATTTCCAGTTCATCGCGACTGCCTTCCTTCCCGTGCATCAACGGATCAGTCAGTGAACGTGTTGCGTCTCCCTCCTGGCGTGGACTATGTAAGCCAGGATGTTCATTTACGATTTACCAAGGAAAGAAAGAACCACTCACTGAAACACCACTTCTTTTATGCACGTTTTCTCCAAGCTAACGGCTAACTTTATTGCATGAAGGGATGCGCCGTTATGCAACAACGGGGAGGTGATGCTTCTCTTTGGGTAATCTTGATTTTATAACACTTATAGTAGTTTTTAGCTAACGTGTATGCATATATACGCCTTAATATTGTTATCTAATATATCTACTGCAATTTTACATTGGATTGCTGGTTTGAAATTTACTTTTAATATTATATTATTTTTTGTTTTAAATAAACATTTATGTTGAAACTTGTCTGGTGTTTTATTCCTTGTTTTTATATCCGCCAATTAAAACGTAAAAATCAGACATTTAACTGGTGTATATGACGATGTGTTTTGCGTTGTTATATATTGTTTTTCAACCTTTTATTCAAACACATTCGGCATGATGACACCATCAACTTTATTCCAACAAAATTAAAGTGCCAAAAGTCCCAATGATCGTGAGCAGCAGGGGGGGGGGGCCCCATTTCAACCCCTTACACTGAGTGCCAAGCAGGGAAGAAATGGGTAACATTGTTATAGTCACTGCTATGACTCGGCCGGGGTTCGAACCCACGACCTCCCAATCTCAGGGCGGACACTCTCCTCTCCGGCCACTGAGCTGGTAAACAATTGTGTCGTAGTATAACACTTATAGTCGTTTTAAAATAACGTGTATATATACGCCTAAATATTGTTATCCAATATATCTACTGCAATTTCACATTAGATTGCTGGTTTGAAATTTGCTTTTAATATTATTATTTTTAAGAAACATTTATGTTAAAACTTGTCAGGTGTTTTATTCCTTGTTTCTTTATTCGCCAATTAAAACATAAAAATCAGCTTAATCATGCTTTATATGACAATATGTGTAGGTACACCTTCAATAGGTACACTACACAAGGTTTAAAAAATAAATAAATAAAGGGTTAATTGCACAACAAAAGCACATCAAGGTAATTTCTCGCACCTGGGATCGTAACAAGTTCCTACCGAGCAAGAGCCCGAGTCACTAACCAGTCGGCTATTTCGACCGGTAGTCTACAATTGCTTGCACTGTTTTGTACTAGTGATGTGCATTCCAGTTCTCAAGTGAACTGAATCTTTAGAATCGGTTCACTCAAAATATTTGTTCAAAAGAATCGTTCGCTACACTTTCTTATTTATTTATTTTATTATTTTTTTTACCTCGTGTAGTGTACTAAAATATCCCATAATTATCTGCCTAAATAATTGTGACTAATTTAAAACTATTCTACTTGTTAATACCTACAAAATAAAAAAAAAGAATAAATAAATAAAGCACATTAAGGTAATTTCTCGCATCTGGGATCGAACCAAGTTCTTACCGAGCAAGAGCTAGAGTCACTACCCAGTCGGCTATTTCGACCGGCAGCCTACAATTGCTTGCACTGTTTTGTACTAGTGATGTGCATTCCAGTTCTCAAGTGAACTGAATCTTTAGAATCGGTTCACTCAAAATATTTGTTCAAAAGAATCGTTCGCTACACTTTCTTATTTATTTTATTATTTTTTTTACCTCGTGTAGTGTACCAAAATATCCCATAATTATCTGCCTAAATAATTGTGACTAATTCAAAACTATTCTACTTGTTAATACCTACAAAATAACATATTCTAACCGGAGATTGCATTGACCTAATTTTCACATGGTCCTCGTTTACATTTTGCATTTGACACTGACAGCTGTCAAGTGCCACGTTAGGGCTCTTCTCGTGTAAGTTTTTTTTGTTATGGGTTTTCTTTTGTAAGTTTAACTTTGGGTACTTCGAAAGTGTCATTTTAAATTGTACTTTGCTAGGTGTTCGTGTACACAACGTGTTGTGATGACATCTGCTGTGGAGTCTTCACTGATCTAGTCGCTTGTGAGCTGCTCCATAAAACCATACAGGTTCCATTCACTGAGGGCAAGGCTTCCATAGGGTAGTGGTTAGTGCTCTCTGCTTTCACCCCAGCGACCCAGCTTCGAATCTCAGTGGGACCCCAAAAATGTTATCATAGAAAATTTGCAACACAGTTGCTCGTGTAACCATAAAACCATACATGTTCCATTCACTGAGAGCAAGGCTTCCATAGGGTAGTGGTTAGTGTTCTGGGCTTTCACCCTAGCGACCCAGGTTCGAATCTCAGTGGGACCCAAAAATTTTATCATAGAAAATTTGCAACACAGTTGCTCGTGTAACCATAAAACCGTTCATGTTCCATGCGCTCCCATAGGGTAGTGGTTAGTGCTCTGGGCTTTCACCCCAGCGACCCAGGTTCGAATCTCAGTGGGACCCAAAAAATTTTATCATAGAAACACAGTTGCTCGTGTAACCATATAACCATACATGTTCCTGAGAGCAAGGCTTCCATAGGGTAGTGGTTAGTGTTCATAGTGAATCTCAGTGGGAAAAAATATTAAAAAAATAAGAGCTAGGGTTAGGTTTAAAGTTAGGGTTAGAGCTAGTGTTAGAGGTGGGGTTAGGGTTAGAGCTAGGGTTGGGGTTAGGGTTAGAGCTAGGGTTGGGGTTAGGGTTAGAGCTAGGGTTAGAGCTAGGGTTGGGGTTAGGGTTAGAGCTAGGGTTAGGTTTAGTGCTAGGGTTAGGGTTAGAGCTAGGGTTAGGGTTAGAGCTGGGGTTAGGGTTAGGGCTAGGGTTAGAGCTAGGGTCAGAGTTAGAGCTGGGGTTAGGGTTAGAGCTAGGGTTAGGGTTAGAGCTAGGGTTAGGGTTAGAGCTAGGGTTAGAGCTAGTGTTAGGGCTAGAGTTAAGGTTAGAGCTAGGGTTAGGGCTAGGGTAAGGGTAAGGGTTAGTGCTAGGGTTAGAGCTAGGGTTAGGGTTAGAGCTAGAGTTAGGGTTAGAGCTAGGGTTAGAGCTAGGGTTAGGGTTAGAGCTAGAGTTAGAGCTAGAGTTAGGGTTAGAGCTAGGGTTAGGGCTAGGGTTAGGGTTAGAACTAGGGTTAGCGCTAGGGTTAGGGTTAGAGCTAGGGTTGGGGTTAGGGTTAGAGCTAGGGTTAGGGTTAGCGGTAGGATTAGGGTTTGAGCTAGGGTTAGCGCTAGGGTTAGGGTTAGAGCTAGGGTTGGGGTTAGGGTTAGAGCTAGGGTTGGGGTTAGGGTTAGAGGTAGGGTTAGGGCTAGGGTTAGGGCTAGGGTTAGTGCTAGGGTTAGAGCTAGGGTTAGAGCTAGGGTTAGAGCTAGAGTTAGGGTTAGAGCTAGGGTTAGCGCTAGGGTTGGGGTTATGGTTAGAGCTAGGGTTAGAGCTAGGGTTAGGGTTAGAGCTAGGGTTAGAGCTAGAGTTAGGGTTAGAGTTAGAGCTAGGGTTAGGGCTAGGATTAGGGCTAGGGTTAGCGCTAGGGTTAGGGTTAGAGCTAGGGTTAGAGCTAGGGTTAGAGTTAGGGTTAGAGTTAGAGCTAGGGTTAGGGCTAGGGTTAGGGTTAGAGCTAGGGTTAGCGCTAGGGTTAGAGCTAGGGTTGGGGTTAGGGTTAGGGTTGGGGTTAGGGTTAGAGGTAGGATTAGGGTTTGAGCTAGGGTTAGCACTAGGGTTAGAGCTAGGGTTGGGGTTAGGGTTAGAGCTAGGGTTGGGGTTAGGGTTAGAGCTAGGGTTAGGGTTAGAGCTGGGGTTAGGGTTAGGGCTAGGGTTAGAGCTAGGGTCAGAGTTAGAGCTGGGGTTAGGGTTAGAGCTAGGGTTAGGGTTAGGGTTAGAGCTAGGGTTAGGGTTAGAGCTAGAGCTACGGTTAGAGCTAGTGTTAGGGCTAGAGTTAAGGTTAGAGCTAGGGTTAGGGCTAGGGTAAGGGTTAGTGCTAGGGTTAGAGCTAGAGTTAGGGTTAGAGTTAGAGCTAGGGTTAGAGCTAGGGTTAGGGTTAGAGCTAGAGTTAGAGCTAGAGTTAGGGTTAGAGCTAGGGTTAGGGCTAGGGTTAGGGTTAGAACTAGGGTTAGCGCTAGGGTTAGGGTTAGAGCTAGGGTTGGGGTTAGGGTTAGAGCTAGGGTTGGGGTTAGGGTTAGCGGTAGGATTAGGGTTTGAGCTAGGGTTAGCGCTAGGGTTAGGGTTAGAGCTAGGGTTGGGGTTAGGGTTAGAGCTAGGGTTGGGGTTAGGGTTAGAGGTAGGGTTAGGGCTAGGGTTAGGGCTAGGGTTAGTGCTAGGGTTAGAGCTAGGGTTAGAGCTAGGGTTAGAGCTAGAGTTAGGGTTAGGGTTAGAGCTAGGGTTAGGGTTAGAGCTAGGGTTAGAGCTAGAGTTAGGGTTAGAGTTAGAGCTAGGGTTAGGGCTAGGATTAGGGCTAGGGTTAGCGCTAGGGTTAGGGTTAGAGCTAGGGTTAGAGCTAGGGTTAGAGTTAGGGTTAGAGTTAGAGCTAGGGTTAGGGCTAGGGTTAGGGTTAGAGCTAGGGTTAGCGCTAGGGTTAGAGCTAGGGTTGGGGTTAGGGTTAGAGCTAGGGTTGGGGTTAGGGTTAGAGGTAGGATTAGGGTTTGAGCTAGGGTTAGCGCTAGGGTTAGAGCTAGGGTTGGGGTTAGGGTTAGAGCTAGGGTTGGGGTTAGGGTTAGAGGTAGGGTTAGGGCTAGGGTTAGGGTTAGTGCTAGGGTTAGAGCTAGGGTTAGGGTTAGAGCTAGGGTTAGAGCTAGGGTTAGAGCTAGGGTTAGGGTTAGAGCTAGAGTTAGGGTTAGAGCTAGAGCTAGGGTTAGGGCTAGGGTTAGAGCTAGGGTTAGCGCTAGGGTTAGCGCTAGGGTTGGGGTTAGGGTTAGGGTTAGAGTTAGGGTTAGAGTTAGGGTTAGAGTTAGGGTTAGGGTTAGAGTTAGGGTTAGAGTTAGGGTTCGAGTTAGAGTTAGGGTTAGGGTTAGAGTTAGAGCTAGGGTTAGAGTTAGAGTTAGGGTTAGGGTTAGAGTTAGGGTTAGAGTTAGAGTTAGGGTTAGGGTTAGAGTTAGGGTTAGAGTTAGAGTTAGAGTTAGAGTTAGGGTTAGAGTTAGAGTTACAGTTAGGGTTAGGGTTAGAGTTAGAGTTAGGGTTAGAGTTAGAGTTAGAGTTAGGGTTAGAGTTAGAGTTAGGATTAGAGTTAGGGTTAGGGTTAGAGTTAGAGTTAGAGTTAGGGTTAGAGTTAGAGTTAGAGTAGGGTTAGAGTTAGAGTTAGGGTTAGAGTTAGAGTTAGAGTTAGAGTTAGAGTTAGAGTTAGGGTTAGGGTTAGAGTTAGGGTTAGAGTTAGAGTTAGAGTTAGGGTTAGGGTTAGAGTTAGAGTTAGAGTTAGGGTTAGAGTTAGAGTTAGAGTTAGAGTTAGAGTTAGGGTTAGAGTTAGGGTTAGAGTTAGGGTTAGAGTTAGAGTTAGGGTTAGGTATTTTGAGTTAGGGTTAGAGTTAGGGTTAGAGTTAGAGTTAGAGTTAGGGTTAGAGCTAGAGTTAGGGTTAGAGTTAGGGTTAGAGTTAGAGTTAGAGTTAGGGTTAGGGTTAGAGTTAGGGTTAGAGCTAGAGTTAGGGTTAGGGTTAGCGTTAGAGTTAGGGTTAGAGTTAGAGATAGGGTTAGAGTTAGGGTTAGAGTTAGAGTTAGGGTTAGGGTTAGGGTTAGAGTTAGAGTTAGGGTTAGGGTTAGGGTTAGAGTTAGGGTTAGAGTTAGAGTTAGAGTTAGGGTTAGAGCTAGGGTTAGGGTTAGAGTTAGAGTTAGGGTTAGAGTTAGAGTTAGGGTTAGGGTTAGAGTTAGAGTTAGAGTTAGGGTTAGGGTTAGAGTTAGAGTTAGAGTTAGGGTTAGAGTTAGAGTTAGGGTTAGAGTTAGAGTTAGGGTTAGAGTTAGGGTTAGAGTTAGGGTTAGGGTTAGGGTTAGGGTTAGAGTTAGAGTTAGGGTTAGGGTTAGAGTTAGGGTTAGGGTTAGAGTTAGGGTTAGAGCTAGGGTTAGGGTTAGAGCTAGGCTTAGGGTTAAAACTAGGGTTAGGGTTAGAGCTAGGGTTAGAGCTAGGGTTAGGGTTAGAGTTAGGGTTAGGGTTAGAGCTAGGGTTAGGGTTAGAGCTAGGGTTAGAGCTAGGGTTAGAGCTAGGGTTGGGGTTAGAGCTAGGGTTAGATTTAGGGTTAGAACTAGGGTTAGGGTTGGGGTTAGGGTTAGGGTTAGGGTTAGGGTTAGAGCTAGGGTTAGAGCTAGGGTTAGGGCTAGGGTTAGAGCTAGGGTTAGGGTTAGAGCTAGGGTTAGGGTTGGGGTTAGGGTTAGCTAGGGTTGGGGTTAGGGTTAGAGTTAGGGTTAGTGCTAGGGTTAGGGCTAGAGCTAGGGTTAGGGTTAGAGCTAGGGTTAGGGTTAGAGCTAGGGTTAGAGTTAGGGTTAGGGTTAGTGCTAGGGTTAGGGTTAGAGCTAGGGTTAGGGTTAGAACTAGGGTTAGGGTTAGAGTTAGTGCGAGGGTTAGAGTTAGAGCTAGGCTTAGGGTTAGAGTTAGAGCTAGGGTTAGGGTTAGAGTTAGGTTTTTTTTTTTTTTACACGGTAGTTTTTTTTTTTAAAATACCTTTTTTTAAAAAAAAACCTACCATACACGGTAGTTTAATGTAATTTAATGGTAGTTTTTTTTAAACTACCATTTAATGGTAGTTTTTTTTTTTTTTTTTTTTAAAAAACCTACCATGCACGGTAGTTTAACGTAGTTTAATGGTAGTTTTTTTTTAAACTACCATTTAATGGTAGTTTTTTTTAATTATTATTTAAAAAAAAACCTACCATGCACGGTAGTTTAATGTAGTTTAATGGTAGTTTTTTTTTAAACTACCATTTAATGGTATGGTAGTTTTTTTTTGGGAAAAAAAAAAAACTACCATACACGGTAGTTTAACGTAGTTTAATGGTAGTTTTTTTTTTTTAAAAACTACCATGCACGGTAGTTTAATGTAGTTTAATGGTAGTTTTTTTTTAAACTACCATGTTTTTTTGAAAAAGAAACTACCATTAAATGGTAGTTTAAAAAAAACTACCATTAAACTACGTTAAACTACCGTGTATGGTAGTTTGTTAAAAAAAAAAAAAACTACCATACATGGTAGTTTTAAAAAAAACTACCATTAAATGGTAGTTTTAAAAAAACTAAAAAAAAAAAAAAAAAAAAACGAGCTCTAACCCTAACCCTAGCTCTAACTCTAGCTCTAACCCTAACCCTCGCTCTAACTCTAACCCTAAGCCTAGCTCTAACTGTAACCCTCGCACTAACTCTAACCCTAACCCTAGCTCTAACCCTAACCCTAGCTCTAACTCTAACCCTAACCCTAACCCTAAGCCTAGCTCTAACCCTAGCTCTAACCCTAAGCCTAGCTCTAACCCTAACCCTAGCTCTAACCCTAACCCTAACTCTAACCCTAACCCTAACTCTAACCCTAACCCTAACTCTAACCCTAACCCTAACTCTAACCCTAACCCTAACTCTAACTCTAACCCTAACTCTAACCCTAACTCTAACTCTAACCCTAACTCTAACTCTAACCCTAACCCTAACTCTTACTCTAACTCTAACCCTAACCCTAACTCTAACTCTAACTCTAACTCTAACCCTAACCCTAACTCTAACTCTAACTCTAACCCTAACTCTAACTCTAACCCTAACTCTAGCTCTAACCCTAACTCTAACTCTAACCCTAACTCTAACCCTAACCCTAACTCTAACTCTAACCCTAACCCTAACTCTAACTCTAACTCTAACCCTAACTCTAACTCTAACCCTAACTCTAACTCTAACCCTAACTCTAACTCTAACCCTAACCCTAACTCTAGCTCTAACCCTAACTCTTACCCTAACCCTAACTCTAACTCTAACCCTAACTCTAACTCTAACTCTAACCCTAACTCTAACTGTAACTCTAACTCTAACCCTAACACTAACTCTAACTCTAACTCTAACTCTAACCCTAACTCTAACCCTAACCCTAACCCTAACTCTAACTCTAACTCTAACCCTAACTCTAACCCTAACTCTAACCCTAACTCTAACTCTAACCCTAGCTCTAACTCTAACCCTAACCCTAACTCTAACTCTAACCCTAACTCTAACCCTAACTCTAACCCTAACCCTAACTCTAACCCTAACTCTAACTCTAACCCTAACTCTAACCCTAACCCTAACCCCAACCCTAGCGCTAACCCTAGCGCTAACCCTAGCTCTAACCCTAGCCCTAACCCTAGCTCTAGCTCTAACCCTAACTCTAGCTCTAACCCTAGCTCTAACCCTAGCTCTAACCCTAGCTCTAACCCTAACCCTAGCTCTAACCCTAGCACTAACCCTAACCCTAGCCCTAACCCTACCTCTAACCCTAACCCCAACCCTAGCTCTAACCCTAACCCCAACCCTAGCTCTAACCCTAGCGCTAACCCTAGCTCAAACCCTAATCCTACCTCTAACCCTAACCCCAACCCTAGCTCTAACCCTAACCCCAACCCTAGCTCTAACCCTAGCGCTAACCCTAGCTCTAACCCTAACCCTAGCCCTAACCCTAGCTCTAACTCTAACCCTAACTCTAACCCTAGCTCTAACCCTAGCTCTAACTCTAACCCTAACTCTAGCTCTAACCCTAGCTCTAACCCTAACCCTAGCTCTAACCCTAACCCTAACTCTAGCTCTAACCCTAGCTCTAACCCTAGCTCTAACCCTAGCACTAACCCTAGCCCTAACCCTAGCCCTAACCCTACCTCTAACCCTAACCCCAACCCTAGCTCTAACCCTAACCCCAACCCTAGCTCTAACCCTAACCCTAGCGCTAACCCTAGCTCAAACCCTAATCCTACCGCTAACCCTAACCCCAACCCTAGCTCTAACCCTAGCGCTAACCCTAGCTCTAACCCTAACCCTAGCCCTAACCCTAGCTCTAACTCTAACCCTAACTCTAACCCTAGCTCTAACCCTAGCTCTAACTCTAACCCTAACTCTAGCTCTAACCCTAGCTCTAACCCTAACCCTAGCTCTAACCCTAACCCTAACTCTAGCTCTAACCCTAGCTCTAACCCTAGCTCTAACCCTAGCACTAACCCTAGCCCTAACCCTAGCCCTAACCCTACCTCTAACCCTAACCCCAACCCTAGCTCTAACCCTAACCCCAACCCTAGCTCTAACCCTAACCCTAGCGCTAACCCTAGCTCAAACCCTAATCCTACCGCTAACCCTAACCCCAACCCTAGCTCTAACCCTAACCCCAACCCTAGCTCTAACCCTAACCCTAGCGCTAACCCTAGTTCTAACCCTAACCCTAGCCCTAACCCTAGCTCTAACCCTAACTCTAGCTCTAACTCTAGCTCTAACCCTAACCCTAGCTCTAACCCTAGCTCTAACTCTAACCCTAACTCTAGCTCTAACCCTAACCCTAGCTCTAACCCTAGCACTAACCCTTACCCTAGCCCTAACCCTAGCTCTAACCCTAGCTCTAGCTCTAACCCTAACCCTAGCTCTAACCCTAACCCTAGCTCTAACCCTAACCCCAGCTCTAACTCTGACCCTAGCTCTAACCCTAGCCCTAACCCTAACCCCAGCTCTAACCCTAACCCTAGCTCTAACCCTACCTCTAACCCTAACCCCAACCCTAGCTCTAACCCTAACCCCAACCCTAGCTCTAACCCTAGTGCTAACCCTAGCTCAAACCCTAATCCTACCTCTAACCCTAACCCCAACCCTAACCCTAACCCCAACCCTAGCTCTAACCCTAGCGCTAACCCTAGCTCTAACCCTAACCCTAGCCCTAACCCTAGCTCTAACTCTAACCCTAACTCTAACCCTAGCTCTAACCCTAGCTCTAACCCTAACCCTAGCGCTAACCCTAGCCCTAATCCTAGCCCTAACCCTAGCTCTAACTCTAACCCTAACTCTAGCTCTAACCCTAGCTCTAACCCTAACCCTAGCTCTAACCCTAGCTCTAACCCTAACCCCAACCCTAGCGCTAACCCTAGCTCTAACCCTAACCCTAACTCTAGCTCTAACCCTAGCTCTAACCCTAGCTCTAACCCTAGCACTAACCCTAGCCCTAACCCTAGCCCTAACCCTACCTCTAACCCTAACCCCAACCCTAGCTCTAACCCTAACCCCAACCCTAGCTCTAACCCTAACCCTAGCGCTAACCCTAGCTCAAACCCTAATCCTACCGCTAACCCTAACCCTAGCTCTAACCCTAACCCCAACCCTAGCTCTAACCCTAACCCTAGCGCTAACCCTAGTTCTAACCCTAACCCTAGCCCTAACCCTAGCTCTAACCCTAACTCTAGCTCTAACTCTAGCTCTAACCCTAACCCTAGCTCTAACCCTAGCTCTAACTCTAACCCTAACTCTAGCCCTAACCCTAACCCTAGCTCTAACCCTAGCACTAACCCTTACCCTTACCCTAGCCCTAACCCTAGCTCTAACCTTAACTCTAGCCCTAACACTAGCTCTAACCCTAGCTCTAACCCTAACCCTAGCTCTAACCCTAACCCTAGCTCTAACCCTAACCCCAGCTCTAACTCTGACCCTAGCTCTAACCCTAGCCCTAACCCTAACCCCAGCTCTAACCCTAACCCTAGCTCTAACCCTAACCCTAGCACTAAACCTAACCCTAGCTCTAACCCTAACCCCAACCCTAGCTCTAACCCTAGCTCTAACCCTAACCCCAACCCTAGCTCTAACCCTAACCCCAACCCTAGCTCTAACCCTAACCCCACCTCTAACACTAGCTCTAACCCTAACTTTAAACCTAACCCTAGCTCTTATTTTTTTAATATTTTTTCCCACTGAGATTCACTATGAACACTAACCACTACCCTATGGAAGCCTTGCTCTCAGGAACATGTATGGTTATATGGTTACACGAGCAACTGTGTTTCTATGATAAAAATTTTTGGGTCCCACTGAGATTCGAACCTGGGTCGCTGGGGTGAAAGCCCAGAGCACTAACCACTACCCTATGGGAGCCTTGCTCTCTTTGCATGGAACATGAATGGTTTTATGGTTACACGAGCAACTGTGTTGCAAATTTTCTATGATAAAATTTTTGGGTCCCACTGAGATTCGAACCTGGGTCGCTAGGGTGAAAGCCCAGAACACTAACCACTACCCTATGGAAGCCTTGCTCTCAGTGAATGGAACATGTATGGTTTTATGGTTACACGAGCAACTGTGTTGCAAATTTTCTATGATAAAATTTTTGGGGTCCCACTGAGATTCGAAGCTGGGTCGCTGGGGTGAAAGCAGAGAGCACTAACCACTACCCTATGGAAGCCTTGCCCTCAGTGAATGGAACCTGTATGGTTTTATGGAGCAGCTCACAAGCGACTAGATCAGTGAAGACTCCACAGCAGATGTCATCACAACACGTTGTGTACACGAACACCTAGCAAAGTACAATTTAAAATGACACTTTCGAAGCACCCAAAGTTAAACTTACAAAAGAAAACCCATAACAAATAAAACTTACACAAGAAGAGCCCTAACGTGGCACTTGACAGCTGTCAGTGTCAAATGCAAAATGTAAACGAGGACCATGTGAAAATTAGGTCAATGCAATCTCCGGTTAGAATATGTTATTTTGTAGGTATTAACAAGTAGAATAGTTTTGAATTAGTCACAATTATTTAGGCAGATAATTATGGGATATTTTGGTACACTACACGAGGTAAAAAAAATAATAAAATAAATAAGAAAGTGTAGCGAACGATTCTTTTGAACAAATATTTTGAGTGAACCGATTCTAAAGATTCAGTTCACTTGAGAACTGGAATGCACATCACTAGTACAAAACAGTGCAAGCAATTGTAGGCTGCCGGTCGAAATAGCCGACTGGGTAGTGACTCTAGCTCTTGCTCGGTAAGAACTTGGTTCGATCCCAGATGCGAGAAATTACCTTAATGTGCTTTATTTATTTATTCTTTTTTTTTTAAACCTTGTGTAGCGTACCTATTGTAGGTGTACCTACACATATTGTCATATAAAGCATGATTAAGCTGATTTTTATGTTTTAATTGGCGAATAAAGAAACAAGGAATGAAACACCAGACAAGTTTTAACATAAATGTTTATTAAAAACAATAATAATATTAAAAGTACATTTCAAACCAGCAATCTAATGTGAAATTGCAGTAGATAATAATATTTAGGCGTATGTATGCATACATTTAAAAACTACTATAAGTGTACTACTACTACTACTACTATACAACAGCATTTACCAGCTCAGTGGCCTAAGAGGAGAGTGTCCGCCCTGAGATTGGGAGGTTGTGGGTTCAAACCCCCGGCCGGGTCATACCAGTGACCATAACAATGGTACTCATTTCTTCCCTGCTTGGCACTCAGTGTAAGGGGTTGAAATGGGGCTCCGCTCCAGCTCACGATCACTTTAATTTATAAAATCAAGATTACCCAAAGAGAAGCATATTCTCCCCGTTTTTGCATAACGGCGCATCCCTTTTATGCAATAAAGTTAGCCGTTAGCTTGGAGAAAACGTGCATAAAAGCAGTGGTGTTTCAGTGAGTGGTTCTTTCTTTCCTTGGCAAATCGTAAATCTACATTCTGACTTACATACTTCACGCCAGGAGGGAGACGCAACACGTTCACGGGAAGGAAGACAGTTAACCCATTGGCTCGTTCGCGAACGGCAAAATCACGATTCGTTCCCTCACTGATCCGTTCTCGCGATGAACTGGATGTGCAAATCACTCACTCACTGACTCATTCACTCACAGTTCAGTTGGTCAACGGGAAATACAATTCACGGCTCGTTCGTAAGCAGGAAGTTACGTCATTTTCTTCTTCGTTTTGTTTTACGGCGAGGTGGCACCAGCTTCAATGCGCATTACCGACACCTACTGGTTGAAGTCATATGAACTGAAAAAAGGTCACTGAAAATATTCGGTCTTTTGAACAAGTAATAAGACGCCAGACAAGTTTTAACATAAATGTTTCTTAAAAATAATAACATTAAAAGCAAATTTCAAACCAGCAATCTAATGTGAAATTGCAGTAGATGTATTGGATAACAATATTTAGGCGTATATCGGTATACACGTTATTTAAAAACGACTATAAGTGCGATACAAGTCATACCAGCAACTATAACAATGATACCCATTTCTTCCCTGCTTGGCACTCAGTGTAAGGCGTTGAAATGGAGCCCCCCCTGCTGCTCACGATCATTGGGACTTTTGGCGTATGAAACACTTAACCAAATGTCTGATTTTTATGTTTTAATTGGCGAATATAAAAACAAGGAATAGAACACATGTTTATTAAAAATAATAATATTAAAAGTAAATTTCAAACCAGCAATCCAATGTGAAATTGCAGTAGATATATTGGATAACAACAGGAAGTTCGTGAACAGGAAGTTACTATAAATACGATATAATAAAATAAAGGAATAGAATAGTCAAAAAATATAAATACAACTCTTACTATGTTTTTGAAAAACAAATTCGTCGTACATTAATAGTAATTTTAGTATATAAAGGTGAACAAAATGAAAGTCTATATTATTTATCCACCACAAAATTCGCGAATGTGCTTTAGCAAAATAAAAGCTCGCTAGCTTTAACTGGTCTTACGTCATCAATCCGCGCCACGACTTTTCCCAGCGAGGTGATACGCGTATACACGCGAATTAAATTGACAGTTTTGACAGTTTTAGTGAATTAAAAAAAAAAAACATGACTGCGGCTATAACTCGCTGTATCGGTAGGATTTTATCTCGGAAGACCGCTGCGATGACGTAAGTTTAGAAAGCGATATTTTGACCGAAGCCAAGTCCCTTGCGGCTTAAGGTTATTCACTGGATTATTGCTTCTGTAGCCTGTTTACCCTTACCCTCTTTCCTGCTGTGTCTGGCTTGTTAGTGGTCTGGCAGAAAATGGTGGCATTCACAGTCCTTGGTTTACTGCAGCGATGACACTAAGGACGTCTGCTCCGCTCAAGTAGGATTTATACTGGAACATGACATATCACTAAAAATCAAGGCCAATGACCATTGTACTTTTAGCAAGATAGTTTTGCTAGTTTATAGTTTTTGTTGAGTGTGTGTCCTTTTTTTTTTAAGTGCGGAGCCCAAAAAGAAGAAGAAAGTGGATCCCAGAAGAGAGGCGCAGATGAGGGAAAGGCTAAAGAAGAGGTTGAAAAAGTTGGAGAAGGTTCCGCCAGAGCTGATCCCAATCGAGGACTTAATCACTCCAGCCAAATGTTTGGATGAGACCAGGTGCAATCTTGCTTCTCGACTGTCACTTTTTCCTAAACTAATCTAACACTAATAAGTGTTAGGAGTCGACAGCATGAGCGATTCTTCTCATCATTCAAATATTTTATGACATCTTTACTAACACCTGTTAATTATTTGGTTGTCTTACATTTTCTTATTTCCTATGGGAAAATTGTTTTGAATACTGATTTTGTTATCTTTACTAAGGGTCCGCTCCGCTCCCAAGCTGTCATTTGAAGAAAGTGAAGACCGAGCTCTGTTGCTGAAGGAGTGGTCCCGATACAAACATGTAATCGCCTTCTCAACAAAAGCAAAATAAAAAAGGGTCATACAGTTTGTAGACAACTTGCGACATCTGTTTTTTTTTTTTGCAGAAGCAGCACTTGGCTGAGATGGACGCCATCGAGCTTGCCCTCAAAGCCCAGAAGGAGGCACTGGATGAGCTTAAGGCAGAATCAGAAGAGCTTTACCAGGCAGCGCTGAAACCAGACCCCCTCTTGTTCCCTTTCTCCCACGAGGGCCCCTCTTCCACCCCACCAATCAGCAGTTATGAAGCGCCCGATGGGAAGTACACCGACGTCACAAAAGTCTACACGCAGTGATGAGCGGGAAGATGCATTGTTTTAAATGGAAAAACAATAGTCTTGTACTTTCACCTACTGGATTAACAATACATGTATGAACCATCAAGCAATCATGCCATCCAATGAGGTTTGTCTTTGTATGTATATTATGTATAAAGGCCTGAAGCATCAAAACAGCAATAAAGACTAACCTGAGTTAAAGTCCCAAGTGTTTAGTCCTCAAACAGCATTCAGTTATGCGATATACAGCACAGCACTGTGCAATGACAAAGATTCAATGTGTATTTCCTTACATTTACAGCATCATTTGCCTGTGTCGGTTCAAGAGTCCTGAGGTTTTTCATAGTTGAGGGGCAAGTGCCAGTCACTGGGTGGGTCTCGCCTCAGCTCCCACACCGGGGGGAACTTCCTTTGCTCCGCTACTCGGTTCCTTTCGCTTGTCTGCAGTAATTCCTGTAAATCCCAATTCAGTGTTTGTTTGCATCATTGCATTCTTTACTAATGATAATAATGAATGGCACATTTTTCACCTTGGCCTCAGCGCTTGTGTTCTTCTCGCATGCTTTACAGTTGTAGTAGTCTTCTTTCCATTGCTGGCAGGATGGAGAGGTACCGTAAGTGTAGTAGTGGTGAAAACGATTCCACAAGCTCTTGCAGTGTTTGTATTCACTCCAGTAGTTGCTGCAGGCGCGTGGTGTCTGCAAAACAAAAACAAAAAACAGCAAAGGTGATTGTTTTATTTACCTGTTAGAAGAAATTGCACCGTGAATTACGTTATGATTATGTAAACTCCATAAAATGAACTCAAGTACACGAGGTTTGAACAACTACGCACATTAAAACACACATTGTTCTTTACGTCTCAAGAAAATGTTTGACTTAACAGCTAATTGCTAACGTTGTAACGCGAAGACGTTTCTTTGCTAATTATCATTTGAGACTTTCTCATTACCACTAAGCAATATTTTGTAACGGAACGCCGAGAACACCTCTAGCTCAATAAATAAACATAATAGAACGTCAATGTGTATTTTACCCTCCATTCTCTCTCCACTGACGTTCCCATTGCTAGCTTGGCTTGCTAACGAAAGATGCGTTCACTTACACTCGTATTTTGTAGTGCTCGTTTCATGCTAGACAAGAAATATTCTAACTCAGTAAATATCAGCAAAGAACATGTATTCAATGTTGCAGTTTATAAACATAAGAACAGCAACCACACTTTTAACAATCCTTTATTCATCTATAAATAAAGAAAAAAGAAAATATTTGAGATCCCTAAAATAACAGGAAAAATTGAACGCATTTTTCATCATTATTAATATCAAGTTCAAAAAATATTGCACCCATTTTGTCACAACAATGGGCCATAATAGGGGAGCAAAATGTATGAAGTGGTAAATCATCAACAATGGAAAATAGCAGGCAAACATAACCTTCAAGTAAGAGGCAATTCAAATCCAAATAAAAATGCTTCAAAGGTGAATCTTGATCATGTTTTGGTAAAATAATTTAAACCAACCACCAACACATTTGGGAGTACAAAAATCACTGCTGGCAGCATTTTATGTATCGCAGCTTCAATTCAACAAAAAAGAGACTGCCCCAGGTGTAATCAAGTACAAGCCAACTTCCACAGCACAACTGCAATTTCAAAGCGTTGTCTCGGTGTGCCTGAAAGAATGTTTTCACTTTGCAGGCGTAGGTGACAAGACATGTTGTGTGTGTGTTTGTGCACGAGCCTTCAAATCTTTTTTGACAGAGCTCATCATGGCTTTCTGCCCTTCTTGCGTAATGATTGTCCTTCTCCGGAGAAGGCGATGAATCTGTTCATGGCGTCATCCTGAGAGGCAAAGCAAAGAGTTTTGATTGCAAAACCTTGGAATAAAAGTCACACTTGAACTGTAATGCGCTTAAACATTTCACCAGACTGACATCGTCAGGCATTCTTCTCGGCAGTGGCCTTGAGTTTCGAATGAACGTGATCCGGCCGACTTTAAACTCGTAGTTGGGGATACCTCTGCGTGACAAAACAATATCATTGACTACTTTGTTTTTAATCGATCCTAAACTACCACCATCCATTCTTGAAAACACTCCGTTTGACCTGATAATGTCGCTGGGGCCCAGCGGAGCAGGGCTGGGCTCGATCCCTTTGGTTTTACCATCCAAACGGTTGCCAGAACCAGTGAAGGCCTGAAGAGAACACACGCATTGTCATCAAGACAAAAGACCCGAACACACCAGTCAACCTCATTAACAATCGCTCACTCGGAATCGTGTATCCATATCGGCATAAGTGCTTGGATCTGCGTCCTCCTCCTGAGAAGGTGAGGACAAACACATTTTATGGAGCCAGCAAAACTTGTACAAGCAGGCATGTTGCAATGCGGCACGTACAGTCGGTTCTTCTTGGTGATGAGGCCTGCGTTCGGGCTCTTTGTAACCAAGCGGCGCATCAAAATCCACCTGGGAGTGACAACACGGATTAAAAGTGGGACTGAAGCATGCTAATCGTACATTGCAGGTCAAATCATACTTACATTCATGTCACACTCAATGATGGATACTGCTTTGTCTGGCTTGGTCTCCATCACACGCAGCTCATAAATCTAAAGACAGTTGGAGGAAGCTTCATTTTATTCCACTCAGTAAAAAAAAAAAATAGATATATTCCGGTCGCACCAGTTACTAAGACATTTGATACTACCTTGTAGATGTTAAGTGCTTCTGTAAATAAATATTAGGTTGTAGGACATATATAATATGCATTTCTTGTATTCGTACCAATATGCAGGGTAAAAAAAATAACAGTTCAAATTGGGAAAATACATTCAGAATTTGCATAAAGTTGATGTAAAAAATTAACATACCCCTTTTCAAACGTCACATTTTTCTGACGTAAAAAAGGAGATAATTTAGTTGCACGTTATGTGTCCAGGCATATAAGTATTACTTTGGCGCCATCTTGTGGAATCTTAGTGTTGTTGTTTGATTAAATCATTGCTCGTGTTTTTTATGTTTGGTCTGTCTGGATTTGTCGTGTAGTCAAAAGTGAAATTGACAGTATAGCTCATTGAAGCCCTTGTAAACATCCGTGTACCTTTTCATTATAGTTGATGGCTATGACATCACCCGTGGTCAGGCACGCAAAGTTCCTCAAAGCATTCTCCAGGCTGAAAGAGGGTGTCACAATATTGCTTTTTCACATCACATACCACGATGTAGAAAAGGATCAGTTGGGTGCTGTGCAGTACTACATCTTACACTGCTTTGGGGTTTGTAATATCCAAAAAGTCCGGACTCTGCGGCTGGAACTTGGAGTAGGTAGCCACCATGAGGTTAACACTCTCAACCTGGACCAGACCGCCTTCCTCCAGCAGCAGATTCTGCATCATCTGAGGAGCAATTAAAGATAGTGTGAAGATCACTACATTAGGAACATGTTTACAGACATGAAATTGGTCTTGCAAGGAAGCTGTATCTGCATCACTCGGTTTTATGACAATTCTCGGTGTGTCTCACCCAGTGTGGAAGATAGCAAATTCCCTCATCTGCCACAAATTCAAGAACACCACAATGTGTCATTCGGTCTGAGTTCTTGTTGGTCAGCTTGAAGAGCATTGGGTAGGTGATGTTAAGTCTGCCTAGACAGGTGGATAACACACAGAAATGATAGGATTAGCTAATAAAACAACAACAAAGGACATTTCAAGTGGGAATTATGATTAAACACTTACTGAGCTGGTCAAGCGCTGAAGGTGGCATTATGACTGGAGAAAAATAAACAATTACAGTCACAATATTGCTGAAAAATGTATACAGGATGTGCTAACAGGAGTGGAACGAGTCAAATAATTAGGTTCGTTTGCACATTCTGACAAGTGCTAATGTAATGTAGCTCACAATATTGCAAAATAATCTTGGAAAAATATCTACACTTTATAGATTTGAAACGACAATCGGAATTTGAAACCGTTTCACAACTGTTATGAAACGTTATCATGGTTTATCGATCAACTTCAATAGAGCGTGCCATAAATAGCCTGAAGCCTCTTTTATGAAGACGTGCTCGAAATTCGAAAGTCGGGTCATTCGTAAGTCAAGGTACCACTGGAGATAGTTTTTCGCCAGCTTCTACATAATCACATACTTTTTTTTTTTTTTTACATCACGGTGTGTCATCGTGTATGGATGCGGCTTACTTTTTCCTCCCTTTTCCACGTCGGAGCGGTCGTTGGGACCCGCCAGCATCGACACAGAATAGCATCGGTACTGAGTGGAAAAGCGGTTCTGGAAGCCACGGGACATCGGGTGGTCAAAGAGGTGGAAGGAAAACTGTGCAAGACAAGCCAATTTGTTACGAACTGCAACACGTTGTTAAGGGAGGAATAAAAAATGGTGGTTTGTTGGCGTTAAGTTTCATGATGACGGTGCGTGTTTGGTCGTGTTGTTGTTCCTAGCGGCAGCTAGCTTAATAGCATCGAGTTGTAGTAGTAATGACGCCTTCGTCAGCGTTGGCAGATGAAAGCTTTTGTTGCTTACCATGTCGACGTGGTCGTCTTTGCTCCCACGCAGCGCCCAAAACAAGAATACGAGCTTGTGTTAGGCTATTTTGACATTTACATACAAGCCGAGTACTTCCACTGCCCAAACCGGAAGTGCGGGTGACGTAGTCGATGACGAAGAGGGGCCAACCAATCGTCGGCTCGTAACATCACGCTCGTATAGTTGCAGTTACAATTTTCTACCCAACAAACAGTAACGCTATTGTTCTTGCGGCAATTATTTGTGACTTTGATATCTAACCAATGCTGCAGTGCTTATGCAAAAACTGGTCCCACTATGTAGTTACGGAGAAGTACAAGACTCTGGTAGAAGTAGTCGTCTTTTTAAAGGGACAGTGATTTCCAATTGCATCTGTAATTCGACTGTTTTACCCAAGTAAACGTAAAATTAAATTTATATGCAATAGCTTTTGTGAATATTTTCCAGACCAACAATTCTTTTTTAAAAAAAAAAATCCTCATTAATGTGATCTATAAACTGCACAATGCAACTGAAAGATGAAAGAAAAAAATCAAATAAGAACACCACACCTACAATGAAGTGTCAGCATCCTGCTCTGGGGCTTTTTCCTCTCCATGAAACACAGACAAGTGTTAATATTTTAATAAGTCTTATGAAGACCAAATTACATGCACATGATTTACAGGAGCACAATTTTAAAGTCATTTGAACCCTAATCGAGGTCGTTTCTATTAGAAAATGCACGTAAACAGCTTATAAAATACTATGACAACCGATGCAGGGCTTCTTTCCTTTCAAAAGTTGGCTTTAAACTGGAGGCCAACTTTTGGCGACGTCCTGATGCATGGCCTCAGGTAGCCAAAGGCAGTATTCAGACAGCAAGACTGGGGGGAGAAAACAACAAGGTTAGGCGAAAAGATGTTGAATAAAATCTGACAATCAAGTCTTGGCAGCTACATAAAGTTTGTACATTTATTGTCAGTCTTCCACAGGGAGAGGAGAGCGTCTCTGCAGTCGACTCTTTGCGAGACCAGAGCTCCCAGCACGGCTTCTGTCCTCGGCTGCAGCCTAAAGCACAAAGACAGGATAATTTGTTTGTTTAATTTCGTTGAACATGAGGAAGTCGTGTGCGTGAGAGAGAGAGAGAGAGAGAGAGAGAGAGAGAGAGAGAGAGAGAGAGAGAGAGAGAGAGAGAGAGAGAGAGAGAGAGAGAGAGAGAACAATGACTTACTTGGCCCATGATTTCATCATGATGGAGGGGTTTGACAGAAGATGGCTCCTTTGGGCCTTTAGTTTAGGACACACCTGCACAAAACACACAAAAAGTCCGACTACCACCCAGACTACAAGATCGTCTGTAAAATCAATTACATTAATTTCAAGGGTCCTAATTGCTAAGAGCAAGAAAACAAGTGGGAAAATGCAATATAACCTACATAAATAGTACATAAATACAAAAACCATGACCAGGAGATTTAAAAATGTCCTTTGCCACATTTCAGATATAAAATAGGATTTTTTTGTGAAGAATCAACACCAAGTGGGATGCAATCGTGAAGTGGAAATATTCATAATACTCAGTTATTGAGAAAAGTGGAATTGAAGCAGTACCTCTCCATCTAGAATAAATTGAGCAAACAGTTTGTATCTTTCCAGACCATCTGGATACTCCATCTCCACTGCGGGAAGCTTCCAGGCCACTCGAACTGCAAAACACCAAGTGTGCAATTGATGTCAAGAGCAGAGAAAAGACGCAGCATGAATGGCGAAGTCATCAGTGGCAGCTTACAGAAGGTGCTTGAGCGGTGACACCTGATGGTGCCCGTGGAGGAGCAAAAAAATGGCCCCGGTGACTCCAGAGGAGGGTCAAGGTGGCAGTACTGCGGCAGGAGCCGAGGCACCCACTCGGCTTCGACGGCGGAAACACCTGACGGAAACACAACAACACAAAAACTGGTCTTAAAGAGGAACCCAGTGGCCCCTAACCCAAAATTTTAGAAAATTTACCCGAGTAATCAACAGACCATTTGATCGGATCATCGATTTGTTTGCGACAACACTAGCTGACCTTTCATGTACATCTTGGTGGTCTCCATTATTTCCTGGTAGACGACAAACTCGGGCAACGTTTTGAAGAGCGGTGATGACGGATGAATGAAGACCGGCTCGTCCATGAGTGGTGTCTGTGGAGAAGAAAAGGGGTGGAAATTTCCATAGACGAGTGTTTGCAGCTACCATTACCCAAGGCACACCTTGTAAGCCTCCTTCCATTTCGCGTCTAACAATTCCTCCGCTTGTACTCTTCTCGCTAGATGGTCACCGAGGCCTGCTAGAGTGATTTGTCGCAAGCAGACCACCTGGTGCGCCGTAGGGGGAGACATTTTGGGGTCGACGAACACTCCCATATCGGGGGACACGGTGTTCACTGGGAAGAAATAAAAGTGCACGGTGCTTCACTTGTCCACAAACCACATGGCAACTACAAGTGGATTTTAATGGATTAGAACATCATGGAAAAGTTCCTAAATTCAAAAAGTAAAAATTGATCATTAAAATTTACTACGAACAAAAACTTCAAATTCACCAACACCAGAAAATGACAAACAATTCAAATGAGTTCAAGTACCTGCATTGGTGAGTTGACTCCTGAGTCGGCGGATCTCCACCATAGCTTTGTACCTCAGGCCGTTCTCTTCGCAAAATGAGGGCGTACAACCGGCGAATTCGCACGCGCCGACAGCACCTGACATCACGCGCGCACACGCAGTTCACGTTTCAGGCTGGCTCTTGGGATGCCGTGCAGCAAACGTACCCAGCATGACCATGATGTCCCCCAGCAAGAGTGACGGTCCTTGCCCCGCCCACAGCCTCCTCATTTGGGCCATCCGAGCGCGACGCTGAGAAAGCTTGGAGTTCTCGTCTTCACTCCTTGCCGGTCTGAACAATTAAAAGCATAAATTTAAAATTATCTAAGGGTTCTCAAACTGTGGTCTGGGTACCCCGGGAGTGTCCGTGAGCCGCAGCTTGAGGGTCTGCGAAATATTTGTAAGAAATAATTATGATGTATCGTTTAAGTGCTCGTCACCTGTTGAGGTCTTCAAAAATCTCCCGGACGGTCATGGCAGCGACTGTGGCAATGACATAGGGCAAGCACTCCTGCTGCTGGCCCAGCGCCAGCATTTTGGCGTAGCGCGGTGCTACAGGGAACGAGGCCATAGCTCTACCCAACGGGGTTATGGGGCAGCTCAGCCTCGCTCGCTCCATCTCTCTCATGCTGAAAGAAGACACGAACGTTACAAAAACGGCACATCTGATGGCAGAATATAAGAAAGCGACCATGACGTGCTTAGCAAATGGGATGGAAGCAGTGATAGGAAGATTACCTTCTAAGACTAGGTGGCTCTTTGAGAGCTCCTAAGGAGACCAACAACTGTTCTGCTGCCACAAGGGCCTCAGTAGAAGGAGGAGTAGGGAAGGGGAAATTGACCACCTGCAGACCACAAAGGTGGGCATTGTCACGCTTATTTTAACAACAGAAATTAGGTGACGAGCTAGAACAAACCTTCTCGATGTTGAGATCCTTCATCTGCAGGACCAGGTCATCTACAGGCCTGCGAGTGATCTCTGCTTCTGAGAACTGACTGAAGTCACCAAAGACTGCGGATGAATATAACCTGCAGGAGAAAGTTTGCATAAAAGGGGTGTTTCTTAACCTTTATTGATAAGCCAAAGCGTATACAGTGGTGCCTTGTTTCACCGTTCCGTGACCATAACTTGAATCTTAAATCATCATTCACCACTGAAATATAAAACATAAAAATGTCTATTTCTTTCCGGACCCACACTGACCTGTAACAATGTCCTGGCTCTGTTCGTCCCGCTCTGCCCGCCCTCTGATTGGCTGCCGCTTGCGAGATCCACGTAACCTTGAAGGACGACACGCCCGTCACGCGGTCATAGAAGCGCTTCTTCACTCGGCCGCAGTCCACCACGTATTTTATGCCGGGGATGGTCAGCGAGGTCTCAGCCACGTTGGTGGCCACCACACATAGACGAGTGCCAGGGGGAGGGGGCCTGAACACCTGCACGCACGCACACACACACACACACACACACCCTGGCATTACTGAAAGAAAACACTTTCAATAAGTCTAAACACTCAAATTGATTTCACCTTGGCCTGTTGCTCAGGAGCCAGTAGTGAGTAGAGCGGGAGGACGTACATGGGGATGGACGGGTCAGCCTTCTCTTCTATGAGGACATTCATCATTTGATGTATTCCACAGGTCTCAAGAGTCATGAAATGAGCAGCGAGGCTTGCCTGTGTCGCAAGGATCATCTCCAATGTCCAAGTCAGAGCCTTCATCCTCGTCCTCAGCTATCCCCGCCTCTCTGTCCTCGTCTCCTTCGTCCACTGGCTGCGCTGAGTAATTGTCCAGGTCGATACGAGGCAGCGACTGCAAACGGAGACAACTCGATGCTTAATAATCTAATCTTCGATCCGTGAAATGACAGACAAGGAAGCACTGCAACGTACAACGCTCTTCTTCTGCTTGGCCCTCTTGAACCTCTTCACGGCTTCTGAGGAATCTGCTTCGTCCTCGTCACCTGAAGAGAAATTTGCTCTTAAACTGAAGCCAAAGCATGGATTATGTTGGATTGTTTTTAAGTGAGCTACACTCACCAATAGTTGTGTCGCCCTTCCTGAACGGGAAAGCTTTTCTCAGTCTTCTACACAGGCCGTGAACCTCCGCCTGGCCAGTAAGAAATACCAGAATGCCCCCTGAAGCGTGAAGATGGGAAATTGAGTCTACAACTACAAGCATCAAAATTCCACTAGGTGGCAGTTTGGACTTAAAATGTTATCTTGTTAAGGACAAATTTTCCATGGTGCACCTGAAGGCAACATGCGGTGGATCTTGCAGGTCTTATGAAAGGCCTCTCCAGTGTAATCGTCTAGCGGGGTACGTTTGTTGAAATGCACAGTGACAGGAAACTGCCGAGCGTCCACCTTGATGATAGGCGGAGGCGTTTTGAACAACTTCTGGTTGTCAGTGAAGTCCTCCACGCGCAGAGTGGCGGACATGACCAACAGCTTCATGGGCAAACCTTTCTGAAGATGCACAAAACCAACGATGAACGTTAACACTATATTTAATTGAATTAAAAAAAAAAAGACACACACGCGCGCTGTACGTCACCTTGTTTCTGAGGGGAACAATACGAGAGAGCAGACCAACGAGAATGTCGGTGTACACGCTTCGCTCGTGGGCCTCGTCTATGATGATCACGCGGTAACGTCGCAGCAGGAAGTCCTGAGGTCAGATGGTTTCAGCAAAAAAAACAAATACATATTTTATTTTTTGCATGTACGTTGTGTGTTTGCAGTTTAAAAATAATAATGTTGATTCCATTATTAGGTGCTGCTAAATAAACCATTGATAACAAATACAGTAGAATTAAACCTTCTGGATTTCTTTCAGGAGAACACCATCCGTCATGAATTTGATCTTGGTCTCATCCGTCACATTGCCCTCGTATCGAATCTGATACGACACCACTCTGAGCACGCAAACACAGACATCAAACGTCATTTTAAAGCAGCAGAAGGCCTAACGGGTGAAAGTGTTACCGTGTGGACAGATTCATCTCTTTGGCGACTCGGTGTGACATGCTGACAGCTGCTACTCTTCTCGGCTCAGTGATGCCAATCATTCCAGTGCCACTGGAGGAGACAATATTAGTGCTTGAATGGGGATTGCAATCATCTCAACGGAGGACCAACTCACCTGGCGTAGCCGGCCTCGTAGAGGAACTGGGGCACTTGTGTTGTTTTGCCACTTCCGGTCTCTCCACAGATGATGACGCAAGGATTTTCCTTCACAGCCTCCATGATGAGCTGCTCCTCGGCCAACACCGGCAGTTTCAGACGAGCCGCCTGCGTTAGCAGTCACAAGATTGTCGTAAATTTTTGCACATAGGGAAAAGTGGTTTGCTGTCTCTTTGGCAAACCTGGATTTTGGGTGATCTGTCAACCGGGATGAAGACGGCCGGCTGCGATGTCTTTGAGGTCTCATTGGATATGGACTCCTTAGTCTGTTCTTCTTTCTGAATCTCCTGCTGTTCTTCCTTCTCCTTCTCTTTTACCTCCTCACAGGGAGAACTAGTTTCTTTACACGCGCTCGTCAACGGGGTTTTGTTCACTTTACTGTCTTCTTCCTCTTCATCACAGTCATCATCACTAGTTGAGACATCACTCGTATCTTCAACCTCCTGCTCCTCTTCCTCCTCCTCTTCTTCTTCTTCTTCTTTCCATTTTCGCTTCCTGTTGGCCCCGCCAACACTGCTGATCTTTGGTCCAGTTGCGCCATCTACAACTTCATCAGATGACCTGAAAAATGGAGAGGACTAAGTCATCTAAAACTTGTCACACAGGTTGTCTCAATCAGATCACAGGATCGGAAATCGGGGCCATCAAGTAAAAGCAAATTGATATCGGCTAGAAACTAAAATGGAACTGGGGTATCCCTACCACTGCTACTTACCCACTTATTATTTGTTAATCTCAACTTACTGTTTTGTGTGGTAAAGCTTCTCCCCTGTGCCCAGTTTGGATGTAGTGTAAAAGAGCTTCAGTTCAGACTCTGGAACCTGCACCTCAGCCAGTCGAGTCAGGATGTCAGCTCTCTGCAAACAACACCAAAATGTCCATGTGAATCAAAAAAGTGACAGGTCAAAGGATACAGATTTGGAGATCAGAGTGTAGCCCTGTCACCTGAGCTTTCTTCTGCTTCCTCTCGAGCACTTTTTGCAGCTCTTTCTTCTGCTTCTTGGTTAAAGGCTTCTTTTTAGAAACAGGAGCTGCTGAAGAGGTCTTCTTTTTTGCCTTGTTGGCTGGCAATACCAAGGCGTTGCTCTCATCGACACCCTTTAGTCTGCTCACATCTACGGTCGAAATTGGTATTAAAATCAGTCCAACGAAAGCGCATTGATGATGACGTTGTCAGTCACCTAGTTCTAATACAATGTCAGCCTTTTTCCCGTTTACTGGTTCTTGATGTTCGCCCTGTTGTCTCCCTTTCCAGTTGTGCTTCTTTCTCAGTTTACCCATCTCTACCTGAGGAAGGGGGAAACCGACACACGCACACATTACGAGCCGGACACTGTTGAGTTGCGATACATACAATAAAATGCTTTTCGAACATTCATTTGCGACTAAAGACATAATGAAATGCACAAACCGTTTATTTCCACGTAGCAAAAAATGTCCTGAAATTGGCCACACTAGGTATGGTGGGTTTGCTTCTACCTCACGTGTAAACAGGAATCTGTCCGTCAATTAAACATGATCGAAAAGAAAACACTCATGATACAAAGGTTCCGCTTCAAACCGAAGAGTACTAGACATGTGAAATATGAAAGAAAAAAAGAAAACAATGATTGTGTTTGTTTGTTTGTTTGTTTGTTTGTTTGTTTGTTTGTTTGTTTGTTTGTTTGTTTGTTTGTTTTTTCCAAGAAAATATTGCAACTGACCTATGCACCTATTCAGAGGAACTCGGCAGAAGCCTCACGAGTGAGTGCAACCATCAAATAGGTCCGTAATAAGAAGTCTCTGCTTCAAAGTACGTTTAACAAAACAAAAGGGAATAAGTTCTGAGAAACAAATGACCAAAGTTTTTTTTTCACTCTTATTCTAAAAGTAATCCAAGTTAAAATAACTTTTGTTCAGGATAAATAGATAAATAAATAAATGTTTTTCGTGGTAATTGGTGTGGTACTTTTTTGTATATGTTTTGTAAATAAGAGGCTTGGGGTAATTTTTTCCAACTATTTCCAACAAGAAAAAAGGTAAGGGAAATATGACGTTTACTTGAGATGTCTTTATTGACAAAACATAAAAAAATGAAACAATTTTGCATATTGTTTTCTCCTTAATTTAACAAGGTTGGGGGAAAATATTGAGATTAAAAATCTGTTTTCCAAGAGTGACTTGGCCATGGGGGCAGCAAAGACAGTTACAATCAAACAAAACATTTATACAGGATAAGCACATAGACAACATAGTTGAAACTTGTGCATATATATCTTTTTGATTATTTGAAAATTTTGTGAATAATGTTTGTGTTGAACACAGCCATTTCAACTGCTCCTGTCAGTTAAGGGCAAAAAGACAGAATCCCTCTGCGCTTCTCCTTCTGTGAGGCTCTCCTCCTTGGTCCTCCTGGCCTCTCTGGAGAGCTTCTCAAACCGCCTCAGGAACACGATGACACCGGCCAGAAGTGCAGCCTGCACCAGCACAAACACAAACAGCAATGCCTGCGAAGTCAAAGCCAGGTCACAGTACCAGTAATGGCAGGAGTCCAGCACTTCCTGCTCAGTCAGATACTCCACCAGCCTCCCTCTGAGGCGGGGAGGAGAGCTGCAGTTAATGTGGGCCGAGGGACTTCCTCTGGGACGACGTCTCAGCCAGGCTCGCAGGTAGAGGACACCGCAGTCGCAGGTCCACAGGTTTCCATGCAAGGAGACCTCGTGGAGAGACGAGAGCTTGTCGAAAAGGCCGTTTGGGAGGGTGGTCAACCGGTTGTTGTGAAGGAGCAGCTTGGTGGTGCCCGCGGGGAAAACGCTGGGGAGGTGGGAGGAGGTAAGAAACCTGCTGCTGCAATCCACCTGGCTGCCATGACAAGAGCAAGGATTGGGGCACGCCAAAGAGATTTGAACTCCAAAGATGAGAAGACACAGAAGATGGAGCCCCTTCATCCTCAAAATGACTGAAGAGAGAAACAAGCGGAATAGTGATGATTCCTAACTTAATGGTGATGGCAGCTGCAAACTTCTCCATTCATCTTATAAGTTGAGAAATGTGACTTACCGTGAGTGTTGTATGTCGTCCCTGCTAAGGCGCGTTGCTGTCGTCAGTTTCAGAGTGTGATGTTGCCGGCTGGCCCTCACTGATAAAGACTTCGAACAGGATATGCGCTGTGCACTTCTTTCATTTTCACACTAGTTCATCCCCTGATAGGCTCTTAGTCAACATTTTAGGATCACAACAAATCAACATATTTAGACATTTATTTTGGTGACATTCTATGTATATTCATTCAAATGCCTTAAAATGAAAATGTATGACTGGAACAAAACTGCAGAACTCACAATTGACATTTTTTTAATACAGTAAAAATAATTAAAAGAACAGAAGAATAACCGAAAAATACAATCCTAATATTTTCTGTCGTCCTACAAATGCATCTCTCTCTCCTAGAGTAATAAAATAAAATAAATAGCAGAGGTCACCAATGTATGTGTTTGAAAACTAAATGCTCACATTTTTCAAGACTTACAGCTATTACGTACGCCAATGTAACGTGTCAAAGGACAAAGGAAGAATGGCTTGCTCGAGATAAATGATTCCGAAAATCGTCCCACAAGCTCTTTGACAACCGGAAAAGATGGACAACTCCTTCACAGGAACCATTACAGAATGTCAAGAAACAATGTTTATTATTTGTCAAGTTGGACAGAAGGAAGATGGACTTTTCCTTCTATTGGCATTCATTCACACACTGCTCATCTTCATTGGCACAATTCACACTTTCCAAACAAAACAGTATTTGCTCCTCCACGAAAGCAAAAAAAAAAAAAGTCGGATAAGGTTTCGACACAAGTGTAAAAACCATCAGTTTTAAACCAGCCAACCAATAACAAAAAAAAGCTGCTCTGGATCCTCAATTGATATGAATAATACATTCCTTAACGCTTATCAGATGAATTTAAATAAATGGAAAGCAACTTGTGCAGAGACGACTAGGAATATTACAGACACCAGAAGAGGATTAAAAAACAAACACACTGAATAAAAAACAGCATTCAAATCTAAATGCCACAGTCATACCCTGACAAAATATGCCCCCAAAGTTAAAAAGAAAACACTCATGATACAAAAGTTCCATTTCAAACCGAAGAATACTAGACGTGAAATATTGAAGAAAAAAGTCACTAGTTCATCTCCTAATAAACTCTTAGGTTTTAGGCATGGGCAACATGGGCAGGCTGCCCAGGGCCGTATTTTATGTCAAGTGTCAGCTCCAAAAAATAATTTGCGCCGCAACGCAGTTTTAGCACTACGTTTATTACTGTGTGGGGAGTTGGCAATTTAGCGCCCCCTTCAGGGAAAGTGCAATGTTTCCTGTCCATACACGCCTTCAGGTGGACTACAGATCAGTTCGGTGATAAATGTTTGGGATTGTTGAAGATTTGATTGCAATTGAAACTAACAAAGCAGACGTCAAGCGATATTTTCTTGCTCAGACTTGAATGTTCTTTACTAGCAGCACTAATTTGATATTTTCAGCAGCAAATTATATTTGGGAATGAGTTTCACGCCCCTTTACCCCCCACACACAAAAAACAAAAGATTCTGGGCAGTTGGGAAAATTCCTGAAGCAGAGATGCCGAGTTAATGTTAAAAACAATCTTCGAGATGGATGACGACGGATCAATTCGATTCCAGTTTAGCATAACTGATGCGGCGCTTCCCGGGTGGGTGTGGTCACAGCACACAGGAAATGGTCACCTTGGTGGTGGAGTAAGGCGTGTCCTCTGTTGGGAACAAATTCTACGTTTACTTTGAAATAAAGTCTGGCATCAAGTCCGTAATTGATGTACTATCAATTGACTTTTTTAAAGTAGTTGTTTGAAATTTCAACAAAAGTCACTCCTCCATGACACTTCAAAATGAAAGTCGCGTTAAAATCCAACTTCGCTCAATGACGTCAAAATAAATGTCAAGTCAAAAACGCGAAAAAATTAAAATGATGTGAAGTCAACCGATGACTGTTGTAAAATAAAAGCTTGTCCAAAGGCACTTGAAATACTCTCATTCGGTTTTGTTGTGAAACGTGACCTCTGACCTCTGTCCTTCAGTGTGTTGATGTAAGCGTCCATGAATTCTTTCTCCCTGCCGTCCTTCGGCTCCTCACCGCCGTCTTCCGTCGTCTTGCCACTGGCGGGACTGTCGTACAGACGGATGAACCTCAACACGCACACGCATGAACGTCATTTGCTATCCAAAAAGTCTCCGGTGTGTGTCTGCGCACACGTACTTGATGCCCGGGTTGCTGCAGAGTCGCGTGGGTACACAAACGAGCTGGTCGCCACTGACGACGATCATTTTGAGCGTGGAGATGTTGGTGAGGCAGTGAGGAAGATACGAAAGGCGGTTCTTGTGCACGAACAACGTCACCAGCTCCTTCAGCCTGACACAGACACACAAAGTGAAACAAACAAAAGTGCACGTGCACACACACACACAAATTGAAACAAACGCGCGCGCAACCCAAACACGTGCTTGCGACCTATCCATGTCCTCTGGAAGGTCGATGAGTCGATTGTTGCTGAGGTCGAGAAACTGTAGCGAGCTCATCCTGAGAGCGCACACGGGGATTGATGCAAACTCGTTCTCCGCAATGTCCAGGTGAGCCAGGTGCTTCAGAGAACTCAGCTGAAAACGCACACACATACACATGATGATTATTATCACGTATGTTTAGATGCCAACACAAGCCAATAAGAGCCACGAGCCGTGATGCGGGAGACCTCGAAAGGCAGCTCGGAGAGGTTGCGGTTTCCAGCTAGCTCCAGCCGTTCCAGGCTGCGGCACATTCCCAGCTGGGCGGGAACGCAAGACAGTTGGTTGTAGCTGATGTTGAGCCAGCGCAAGTGGTCCAGTTTTCCTGGCAAAGGAGGCCAAGTTGAGACAGACGAAGACCCAGACCCCGGCAGTCCTCACCGATGTCAGGAGGCAGCAGGGCCAGTTTGTTCTTGGACAGTTCCAAAACCCTCAGCAGGCTGAAGGACGCTAAATAGTCGGGAAGCTTCTGGATTTTGGTGCCACTCACGTGCCACTCCAGCAAAAACGTCTTCCACTCCAGATCTTTCGGCAAATCCTGAACACATCAGAGTTGGGTTTTGTCCTGCCATCATCACATTGACTTGCACTTTTGAGACTTGCTGCAAACATTTGTGCAATCAGATATGAAATGAAGACCCTGGCAAGCTGCTGCTGCAGGCTTGGCTGCCACTCAGGTGCTCACTGAAGGAAGAGGAGAAGCTACCAGGGGAAAAAAAAAAAAAAAACGCGCACAAAACTTTCACTAAATGAGGCACTTAGTTGGCGAGTTTTGCTTGCCTCCCTTCTTGGAACGAGAAAGTTCCCCAATTTCAAACTTAACATACTGCTGCTTTCTACGATAACCTCAAGTCCGTTTTGCTTTTTTGTGTCGTTTTTGGTGCTCTTTCACTTTCTCCAGTTTGTCGAATTGACTTACAAGCTTGAGCTCACTCACCTTCCACTGCTCCCCGGACAGACGAAAGGACAAGGCGCTCTCATGGCCCGCATCGCTGTCGGCCAAAACGCCTGAAAGCGCAGCAGAACATGTGTCTCTGTTTGAGGGCGACTAATCTGTTTAGGCCTTCTTTCCTGCTACCTGTGCGTACCTGTGCGTGTGTCGCGCGCGGGTGTTGGCGGGTCGTCGTTGAGCAGGTGGCGTTGATGCGTGTCGAGCGTCCGGCAATAGAGGCGATACTGCCACCGTTGTTCGATCCTGCGCACACGCACCTTAAGTCATCTTCAAATCACACGATGACGATTCTATTATGTGGACGGCGGCCGATCGATTGTCTGACTTTGGCAGGGCGCTCCTCTCTTTTCTTTGCTGCTCTTTCTTCTCCCGGTGCCGCTGTTTCCGGGCGCGCGATTCCCAAACGCTGAGCAACCGCGAGACGTCACAGGTTGCGACCGCGCCGCACTTCATCTCGCTTGCTGGAAGAATGCAAGTGGAAGCTGGAAGAAAGAAACAGAACAGAATGGGGGGGGGGGAACTGTTGTCAAATTTCTTCTGATGTTTTGCTGCTGCACAACCTGCACGCTCACAGCGAGTGCGTCAGAGAGCTATTTGTAGCAGGCGGCGGAGTCTGTCACCCGACACCGTCGAGCCTCGCAGTGTTTGAAAACATGTGCACAGAACCAAGACAAGGACTTTACCTGACTTTTCTTGCATTTTCTCTTCAAGCACCAAGATGGCGTCCGAGCACTTCAGAGTTCGCAATGGTTTTGTACTTGTTTTCAAGATTTATTTCAATTTGAAAAGCGCAATGATTAAAAAGCGCAATGTTCCAATTCATCTGAAAATTCGATTTTGTATTCGATCCATTAATTATTGAACGAGATTGATTGCTAGAGTTTTTTTGGTTGACAGTGACACACAAGTTGACATTCAAGAGGTTGCAAAATTTTGAATGAAAAGTTTATGTACTTTCGGATTAAAGATGGCCCCTTTTCACCCATGGTACAATTTAATTACTTTGCAATACAAAGTTCGGTCCATCCCTTGACCGTAGCAATCGTCCTCCAAGTTTCTTGCAGTCTTTCCATGTCATCCTAGTTGTCTACGTAGGTCGCTGAAGCAAACCTAAAGGCGCGCGTTAATTTAACGTCATTCAGTACTTCGCCAGCAGGGGGGCTCACAGGACAGGATGATAAAAAACAACGGTTGAGTCATCAAGGCCATGTTTTAATTTCTTGTCGATCGAAAACCGTTTGAGCAGAGCGTAAAATGCAAACCAAACATTGAGGCATAGTCACAAATGCAGCAACAAGTTTGGAATTGTTACAAAAACCAAAATGTAAATAAGAGGAAATGAGTTGTTCCATTATGAGCTGGAATGTGGAATGACAAGCTAACGGCAGGAGGACGAGGGGAAGAAGGGAGTGGGTGGGGGGGTCTCAGAGTTGGCCGCAGTCCTGGATGACCAACTTGGAGGAGGTCTTCCCACTGCCGGAGCCTTTCTTCTCCATTTTCTTGACAACTTCAAGGCCCTCCACCACGCGGCCGAAGACCACGTGCTTACCGTCCAGCCTGAGGGCAATCATACACACAAACAAACAATCAGGTTTTGCTCCCGGGAGGTGTTTGACGAAACAGGCTATGATCCAACGATTTGCCATGCACTACTTCCAAAATGTTTGCTTTAAGGTAGTGTTTTTTTTTTAATTTAATTAGAAAGTCTTTGATTCAGGTACATTTTTGGCATTTTGCATCATAGTTGTTTCATTCCAACACAAGTGGTGCTTTGCTGCCATCTTGAGGTACCACTTGGTAATTCCATCACCCTTTGGGGGTAGCAATATTGGGCAAATTTTTTTTATTACTGGTAGCTGGTTTCAAGCTCAGCTTTCAACAGTTGCGTATAATCGGTTACTGGCTGAAAGAGCTAAAAACACAAGGCTATTTTTAAAAACAAGATTTGGTTCAATGTACACATTATGATTTGATCACTGCTCTAGTGCATCGCGCATGGCTTACAGACTGTTTCCAAAAGTCATACGGGCAAACTCGTGCTCTGACTTTCGAAATCATGACCCAATCATAAGACGTGCTCGCTCGTGAATTCCCTCTCCTGTTCAAGAGATACCATTTTAGGTTCATCTGACAGTTTCAAAACTAAATCAGATCAAGGGACTATAAAGCGGCACTTTTACATCTTTGGGTGCAAACCAGCATCAGTCTCACCAGGCGGTCTTGGCGGTGCAGATGAAGAACTGCGAGCCATTGGTATTGGGTCCAGCGTTTGCCATGGACAAGATTCCGCTGTCTGTGTGCTTCAGGGTGAAGTTCTCATCAGCAAACTTGTTCCCATAGATGGACTTTCCCCCAGTTCCGTTGTGATTGGTGAAGTCTCCACCCTGTTGCCGGGGTGGGGTTACACAGGTGAACTTGAAGCCTCAATGACCTTTCCACGCCAAGGGCCCAGGTGTGCTTGGCAATGTTCAAAGATGCCGCTTTGACTACTCACCTGGCACATGAAGTCCGGGATGACGCGGTGGAAGGTGCTACCCTTGTAGCCAAAACCTTTCTCGCCCGTGCACAAGGCGCGGAAGTTCTCCGCCGTCTTGGGAACCACGTCGGCGCGCAGCTGAAAACAAAAAGTAAAAGCAGTCAGTACAAACTCATTCGGGTGGACAATTCCTAAAAAGCCAACTTGCCCGATCAACGTAAAGACAATTTTACAGTTCAACATGAGCACTTCACCAGTTCAAGTACGTGGCAATTACTTGCGTTTCAGGCACCGCTTCGATTCGAGGGACCGCAGTTGCTTTTGGCGTGTCAAGTGTCGATCAAGGACCGGGGCCCCGCCGATGAGAACCAAACCTTAAACTAGAGCAATGAGGAAGTCAAAATGCTTGACTCGAGGCCTGAAGAAGGTCCAACATCGTCGCGGGCAACCAGGAGCAGTGGGAGCAACGTCAAAAGGAGTAGACAGACGCAGAAGGAGGCCAGGCTCGGCCTGATCAGACGTTTTAGAAGGAGGGAATCCAAAAGAAAAGAAAGGCACACGCGTGACATTTTTGGCACGCGTGTATGGGGGACGGGTCTCGCCGTTTGGGCTGACGATCCAAAGACAGGAGTCCAGCAACACAATTCAAGGGCGGTGTAGCACTTCTGGACTTGTCGTCCGTCCTGTACAAACAACTGCTGGTGTTTTTCTGTTCCAAGCAGAGAGATCTGAAGCAAAAGCAGCATGGACCCCCCCGAGCTGTTTGGCTGCTCCCCACTAGGAGCAGGAAAATCACAAATCGGTCTTGGCAGACAACCACGCCACCATCCTCGCCGCAACCAGCACAATCCACCACTGTGCGTAAAGCGCCGCCACCTTCTCCTACCCAGGCAAAGCTACTTGCACCGCACAGAATACAACCATGTGGACAAGACAACACGCTTAGCATAACATAGCATTACAAATAAGTTACTGACATTATTGACAGCCTCAGTAGTCTTGTGCTTTAAATAAAGTTGCAAGCAAATGTAGCAGTTTGAATGCGGAGTCATTTTTAATAACAAATGGCAAAAACAATTTCTAGGGTTTGGCATTTGATGGGGGTATAATTTTTTTTTTGCCATTCTCATTATCAATAAAAATAACAGTCCAAAAGTACGATTCATAAAAGCGTTTGGACTTGTGTAACGCGGGTACAAAGGGAAGCCCTCCTCTCCCCGCCCCCTCCCCCGCCCCTCGCCACAGCATGGAAGTTTCCAGAAGGCACAAGTGTCGCAGTCCCGCCGCGCAGCCATCTTGCTTCCAAGTCACGAGGGAAAACCGAGCCCGGGTTTGGCCGCAGTCTACCTCCGGGCCGGGACGCCCAGGAAGTCCCGTAGTCTGCCTCCGGACCGGGACGTCCCGTTTCTTCTTCCCTCAGCGGGCACGAGCTTAACGGCCGGCCAACAAAAGGCGTCCCCGCAGCGTTGCTAAGTTAGCATTAGCCGTCAGTGAGCAAGAGCCGGACATCGGAACTCAATAGTCCATACCAGAACCCCGAGCTGACTCGCAATCCCGGCTGGCCACAGTCATTGGGCGGCTATAACTTTGACTGCCCGTATAAAAAGGAACGCATAGTTTTCTGCGCCATGTAACTCTGCGACTTGACTCAAATCCGCCCTCAACGCTGCTGGTTTAGTTTATACATGAACGCGCACGTGAATTTTCACGGGGTGAACAACGTTTACAGTACCCGAGTCCCGCCTCCTAAACTGTGTTCTTTATTTAGCTAAATTGTCGCAAATTGGGTAATTGGAGTGTATAAATCTAAGTTCAAGAGTCTAAAGCGGTGACTGCGTGATATGCATTCGTTAGATGCTTAACTAGGAGTAAGCGTTTGACAAAGACAAAAATGTGGAAAACATAACACTCCATCCATTAATCTAATCGGTATCAATAAAGTGTCAAATTGAAAATGCCTAGCTCGTCTCCCAAATACACACAGTCCATTTTTGACAGATTCATCAAATGCAACAGTGTGACACAACAGTGTGTGTCAACACCAATTGTGTAAAATCATGAAGCGTGTGCACGAGCTACTCAAGCACAGTCCACTGACTGGCCTCGTGCTGGAGGCCCGTTCATCGAAGCAAATGGACGGCCGCGACGCACGCGGTACGGTTCATTCGTTAACTCCGCCTATGACTCATCGATCTCGGCGCGTGAGGCGAATGTTGCAACCGCTCAAAGCCAAGCAAGGCCGCCGCGGAAGCTGACGGTGGAGCGACGAGCTGACCGACGGACAACCGCACGTCCCCGGGCTAGCCCCCAGACGGTCCCCCACCCGTCTCAAGGCACGCGCGGGGCCCCGCGTCCAACCATCGACGCTTAGCGAAGGAGCCCACACAAAGGAAGCGCGTAAGAGCCGCACCCAGCGCCTAAAGCAAGCCAACTTTACCTCCATCACCACGCGGCCAAGAGGCGCGCCGTCGGAGGTGATGTCGAAGAACACTCTTGGATTGGCCATTGCTGCGGCAGTCGCTGCTTTGCTTCCGAGCTTTTTCTTCAAGACGCGATGAATGACAAGTAACCGAGGAAGATGGCCGACCGTCGGCAAACCTTATATAAAAGACCAGTGGGTGACGATATTTCAATTGGGCCAATGGTGAGCAGTGACGAAGTTTGGCTGGTGAACACTATGGCCAATTAGCAGTCAGTTAACTGTGAACGCTCGCCAAGTGCCCTTTTCTGATTGGCCAGTTTACTCTATGCGATGCGTTAGGTTTAACGTAGGGGCGGGCCGATTGAGCAAAAGATTTCAAACGTGCACTCAAAGGCTCGCCCCGCCACTGAACGGCAAGTCTCACGTTCAAAGCAGAGCGCGACTCGCGTGATTGACGGCCCGCGTGCCCAATCGTGAATAGCGCGGGATGGGCAAACGTCACGACCCGCAGTCTGCGCGCGCTCCCGATGTTGCGAGGGCCCGGGGCGGCTGTAAACGGAATGCGCGGTCACGCGAATAGGGCGCGGTCATCTGCGCGAAGAAACCCCCCCCAAAAACATTGTACTGTCAAAGTAGCTTTACGTTTATTAAGTTTTACAAGTGTCATGTCACTGGAAGGCAGCATTTCTTCGGCTGCTTTGAAACCCTTCAAACCCGCACATTGACCCCACACATGACAACAAAGTGGAGGCCATGTAAATATGGTCAATTGAATAAAGTTGCTGCCAAGTGATCACAGCAAGGTTAGGGATCAGCTCTAGGAAAAACCTGGTCGGGCCTGCAAAAACAAAAAGCGAAAGCAGAGGACGCAATGAGGACATGCGCATGATTGCCTTCCAAAAACCTCTGGACCTTTCAATACAAGGCACATGTGGTGGTTCTGAAGCCATAGAGGGTCTCCTCAGTTTTTTTTTTTGGGGCTCACTGGTTGGGTGACTCTCACCAGGCACTCGACCGCATCCAACATGAAGTGAATCATCCATGTCTTTGGCCTTGACCTGGCCCAGTGGGCTTCAGCAGTCATGGATGACGTCTTGTTTTTGGCCCACTGCTGCCGCCGAGTGACTTTTTTTTTATGAGGATCTTCAAAGAAGTTGTCTGCTGAAACGACCGCTGCCTATTTTCGTCCTTTCCGGTCATCTCTTCTCATCTCCTCCAGCCTTGCGCTGCTGCCCACAGCTGCCATCTTCGGGGCTGCCATCTCGGTGTGCCACTCACTGTCATGATGCGACAGCAACAATCTGGCTACGTTTCGTCATGAACACACATTGACGCCGACATCACTTTTTCAAATCACCTGTTAGGACATCATTTTCTTTGATTTGCAACCATCATGGCGGCAAACAGGCCGGAGCAAAAGTGCAAAAATAATGATGCGCTCCCGGGGTGGCTGTGAACCAAAGAGCAACATCATGGCAATCGCCTGATGCAAATCAAGAAGCAATTTGAATCACCATAGACTGGTGATCAACATAGACAGAAAATATTTTGTAAGGCGTATTCATAAGTTGCTATTACAAGCATGTGCACAGATTGGAACCTTTGGTGTAGTCTTTGGAAAGTAGCTTTTCAAAATGGGATTTTTGTTTCTTGAATTGATATATATATAAAAAAAAGCCCTCATAATTATCAATATCGAGGTTTATGAAAGACTTGGATAGTAGGCCCAGCCCTACAAGGCCCTGACAGGGACCGGCTGCTCTACTTTGGTTTTCTCGATATGCTGTGCAGCTGGAACCAACGTCGTTTTACACAAAAGTGTAAAGATGCCCTGTGGAGTACATAAAGAAATCTTTATTAAATGAAGAGAAGCGATGAAGAGAACTTGGCGGCTCCCCTCTAGGAAAATAAATACATGATCTTTTCTTGTCGTTCACGTCAAAGCTCAACTCTCCTTTGGCACCGCCGCTCGCCGCAAAAACAATCTCCAGCATTGCCAAGCTGAAGGCCAAACAGCTGCGCAGCTAACAATGTGGAAAAGAAAGCAAAAGTCGCCGGTTGGTTTCTTTGCCATTTTTGATCAAACCAAACGTATTTTTGTTTCGGGGCGACCACAAAAAAAGCCTAACAACTTGTTCAGAAAAGCCTAGAGGGGGGGGGGGGGGGTTCACTGCTGGGAATACCCGTCCATACGCTGAAAGTGACTTCTGATTGGCAAAGTCAGAGAAAATAAAAGAAAATCAACAGTTTGGAGTTTTGCTCTTTGGGTGTGTGTGGGTGTGTGTGGTAATGCGGGGGTCAGGTGTTAGGGTCCATTCCATCCGCTGTGGGAACACATGAAGTCTACTGCTGGTCCTGAAAGGCGTCCAGACCAAAGGCGCTGTCCAACAAACGGCGTAGCTCCAGAAGGTGAGTGTTCTTGTTACCCGTAGCTGGCGCAGCAGCAGGGTCGCGACCGGCGTACCTAACAGACAGAGGGGGGAGGGGGGGTTAGGCAAACAAACAAGATAAAGGGGTTGGGCGGGCTGCACTGACCAGACGGGCTTGGCCCTCTGGATGGTGGTCCTGATGCGAGGTTTGACGTAGTCGTAGTAGCCTTGGTTCTTGTGCTCCTCCTGGCACCACACCAGGTCGGCGTTGGCAAAGCGCTTCGACTCCGCCTCCACTTGGTCGAACGGGAACGGAGACAACTGGACGTACGGCACAGAAAAGGTCAGCAACGGCGAGTCCACTTTCAACACCAACACGAGATGATTCAACTGCTAAACGCCACTAAAGCGTCACGTGACTTTGTCCAGGCGTTCCGGCTTGTAGCCTGAAAAAGGTGCAGCGAGAAGCTGCCTTCCAAAAGCCATCCGGTCCAGCCGGACGATTGCTCTCCCAATTACCTGCTCGATGCGCGCTATGGCGACCGTGGCTTCCATGTCGCGGTTCTTCCTCTCCTTGGTGAGCTCGTAGTAAACTTTGCCCGTGCAGAAGATTAACCTCTTGACCTCCTCAGGACGCTGGGCTGCCACGCCCTCCTCAGGGATCAACCTCTTGAACTCACTTCCTTCCGGTGCAAATGACGAATGTTATACAAGCGTGCATGTGTGTGTGTGTGTGTGTGTGTGTGTGTGTGTGTGTGTGCGTGCGAGAGCAAACCTGGCAGCATCTCGTCAAAACTGGACCTGGCTTCTGGGTGGCGCAGCAACGACTTGGGAGTGAACACAATCAGCTAAGGACGCAAAGAAGAGATGTCAAGTTGGCGGCCAACCTCACCGAGTCACACACGCGCTTGCGTCTTACCGGCTTCCTGAAGGGCAGCAGGATCTGCCGGCGGATGACGTGGAAATAATTGGCCGGATTGGAGCAGTTGACCACAATCCAATTGCAGTCATACAACTGACGCACGGCAAAGTCGTCGCTCAGCGTCTGGGGAGCGGAGCGCACCGTTGGACAACAAGAGGACACACACGCAGGCGAGCCGAGGCGCCATCACGATCTCTTACGGGCATGATGTCGGGGTCGTCGTTGCACATCTGGAGGAACCTCTCCGGGCGAGCCGAAGAATGTTCGGGACCCTGAAGTAGGACGTCACGAGAGAGACAAAGAGAACATCACCAGGTTCAAGCCGCTCAGCCATCATTCTCTCTCACGCACGCGCAAACACACGCACACACAAGGCGCTGCACTCACCATGCCCTCCATGCCGTGCGGCAGCAGCAGCACGATGCCGTTCTGCCGGACCCACTTGGCCTGGCCGGGGCAAATGAACTGGTCGATGATGCACTGCGCCGTGTTGTGGAAGTCGCCAAACTGCGCCTCCCACAGAATCAGTGCGTTGGGGCTGGCCATGGCGAATCCCAGCTCGAAGCCTGAATACCAGCAAGCTTGAGTCACTCGGAGGTGGGGGGGAGGCGGGGCCGTGGCGGGCAAACAGGGACTCACCCAGGACACCGTACTCTGACAGGGAGCTGTTGCAGACGGTGTAGGGCGCCTGGTCTGGAGCCAGGTGGTTCATGGGGATGCAGGTTCTTTTGTCCACGTTCTGATCATGGAGGACGTGATGACGGTGGCTGCAAAAACGCAGGTACACACATGCTCAAGAGTGGACACGAATTGGGAAAAATTCATAAGATGCGCAGTGTTGGTCAAAAGCACCAGGGGTGCGAAGGCAAAGTTCAACTTGGGAGCGTGCGGTAGCAGCGTGCGGACAGCAGCTCAAGCACCTGGATGTGGACACGACCGGCGACCCACCTGAAGGTGCCCCGCTCCACGTCCTGGCCCGAAAGGCGCACGTGGATGCCTTCCTTTAGCAGAGAGCCGAAGGCCATGTACTCCCCCAGGGCCCAGTCCACCGTTCGCTGACTGACCATCGCCGCACGACCCTTCAGGATGCGGCTCAGACCTGCACAGCGCACGTCACGCCGGTTAGATGAGATGGGCAGACGGTTACAGACGGAGAGCTTAGGGAGACGTTAGCCATGGACGGATACTCCGTCGAGTTAACGCTCCTGTGAGCTGTCAACCAAAGCTGAGGGGAAAGTGCGGCCGTGCGGTTGAGACGCGACCTCCATGGATGGTGAAGTCCTCCACGGGTACAGAAGAGGCAACTTGTCCGATGTGGTTGAGGTTCTCCTCGGTCAATCCGGTGGAGGGGCAGCTCATGGACTTGGGCTGGCCATCGAGCGTGAAGAAACCTGCAAGCAAACGCACAAGCGGCTATTGACATGGCCTCAGACGACATCAGAGCGCTCCCTGCCACGTACCGGGCCACGGTGAGTCCAGCCAGTGCTTGATGTGTAGGATCTTCTCATCCTTGGAGCGAGCGTGGGCCTCCTCGCAGATCTTGTCGTACTTGGCGATCTCCTCCTACGCACAGGTCAGCAATGACTTGACAGGCTTCGGCTGTGAGAATAGGACAACAGGAGCGGCAGCCAAACTGCAAACGGCTCCTTCCATCCCATGCGGCGGGCAGTACCTCGTACTCCTGTCGGCTCACGCTTCCGTCTGCGATGAGCTTCTCAGCGTACTTGAGCAGGACGGGTTTCTGCTTCTTGATTTGCTTGTACATGAGCGGCTGCGTGAACATGGGCTCGTCCATCTCGTTGTGGCCCATGCGCCGGTAGCACACTAGGTCCACCACCACGTCCTTGTGGAAGGTAGCCCGCCACTCTGCCGCCACCTTGCACACGTAGATGACCGCCTCCGGGTCGTCGGCGTTGACGTGAAAGATGGGAGCGTTGACCACGCGCGCCACGTCCGTCGGGTACGGTGACGAGCGAGCCATGCGCGGGTCCGTGGTGAAGCCGATCTAGGCAAGGGTTGATTTGCAAGTCACTTTGTGAAAATGAAAACGTCCTCTTCCTGACTCTATGGCTCGATATCGGCTCTTAAAACTTTTTTTTTTCTTTTTCGAGTGACGGGGAAAAATGAAGCTTCAAATTTGAGTCAAGAAACAGTTGTTATAGTTTTAATCCTCTAGAGGGCGCTGTTGGTATGAGGTTTCAAAATTGGCAGGCCATTGTGCTTTCAGCCCAATCTCTGGGCTATCGAGAGGAGTCCAAACAATACAGCGAGTGGTTCATGGAGCAAACCCGAAGCTTAATTTTCCCATCACTATATTTTAGATTTGATCCATAAGCAATATTGTTCCAACATTCCTGCCCCCTGCCAAAACGGCCAACGTTTGCCGAGTTTTCGCTCTACTGAAACGTTAACAAACATTTGAGGACAAAGTATTGGCCTGGAACTTGTCAGGGAGAAAAAAAAGAAGGAATTTTACCCTGACAAATTCTCTCCTCCAAAATTCATAGCAATCCAGAAGGGGTCAAGGGTTAAGATACAGCATGTATATATTTATTTAGGCTTCATTTTGTTTCTCCACACCAAGTGCCAGTTCGTCCGGTGGTGGGCCTTACCTGGTTGTTGACCACCACATGCACGGTGCCGTGCGTGGTGTAGGACGGCAGGTCAGACAGATGGAAGGTCTCGTACACGATGCCCTGACCGGCGAAGGCGGCGTCTCCGTGGATGAGGATGGACATCACCTGAATGCAGGGCGCCCAGCGTCAGGATCCAGGTGGTGGTCCGGACGGTCCGGCGCAACTCACCCGGTTGCCGTCGTCATCCCCGCAATAAAACTGCTCGGCCTTGGTCTTCCCCTGCACCACCGGGTCGGCCGCCTCCAGATGCGAGGGGTTGGCCACCAGGGACAAGGTGATGTTGCGGTCGGTCACGCGGTTGATCCTGCGGTGGTACATTCCCAGGTGGTATTTGACGTCCCCGGAACCCTGAGGACAGAAACCCTCAGGAGGCGGGCGCAACTGCAGCGGGCGCCGGACAGAAGCCAAGACCTCGTTACCTCGTCTGCCGCTTCCAGCTTAGAGTCAAACTGACAGAAGATCTGCTCCAGTTCTTTACGGATCACGTTGGCCAAAACGTTAAGACGGCCCCTGGCCGACGGAAGACGACAAAAATATCATTTCAGGGCGTGCCAGATCGATTGAGACGAACGATCCCAAAATCCAACATTGCACCAAAGGCATTCTCTCTCTCTCTCTCTTCAGTGCGTTGGTTACCTATGAGGCATGCCCATGATGACGTACTCCACCCCGCTCCCAGACGACATGTCAATGATGGTCTTGAGAGCCGGGATGAGAGACTCGCATCCCTCCAGGCCGAAGCGCTTCTCGGCCGACCACTTCTTCTGCAGGAACTCCTCGAACCTGCGCCGCACACGCACGACCAGTCGACGTGCGTTCTCGCTCGCGGCGTTTTTTATACCCTTTGGGCGCTACCTGGTGGACCGCACCATACGGGCCAGCAGAGTTCTTTTCTCCTCCAGGCTGAACTGCATGACGCCCGGTGTCTCAAACTTTTGCCGGATCCACTGACACTGCTCCAGGTCGTTGATGAACATGAACTCCACACCAATGTGCTGACAGTACGCCATCTGGGAAGGTTGACGCGCTGCGCGTCAAAAAGGGCTTTCGAAAGAGCCGCGACCAGGCTTCGACTCAAACACCCATCGGCAAATGACGTGTAAAAACGCCTGCGACACTTTGCGTACGTACCTCCAGTCGTCGGATGATCTCCTTCAAGGGCAGAGCGCTCTCGGATCCTCCAATGAAGGTGGTGGTGGGAAGCCTGAAGACCTTCTCCAGATCTGATTCATCCAGGCCGTAGAAGCCTACGCAGCAGGAGACAGAGTGGCAGGTGAAGAGCGTGCCAAAGAGGTCAACAGAAGCGCCACTGATGGCTGAAGGCGAAGACAGCACGGACAGCGTGGGCAGAACGGTCGCCGCTCCAAGTTCATCGACATTAATTTATCGTCCGGCGCCCTCGCTTCCTTCAATCATCATCGGCGCGCTGAAGATGACATCATCATCACATCCCGGGGAGGGAGGACGCGACGTCCTGCATGCAAATGCCACACCACCGCGGTCGGACACGACGCGGTCGGACACGACGCGCTTGTACCGACGGCTGAGGTCTCCAAAGCCACGCAACAGGACAGAAAAGACCAGCATGGACGGAGGAGGGGGGGAGGGGGCTGAAAGACAGGTGACACTTGGGTAGCTTCGGTGACAATTAAGTGTCAGGCGGCAGTAAGGTAAGCACCCAAGGTAGCGGCTGTTCCATCCCATTCCAGAGAGAGGACACGAGTTCACCTGGCACTTGGGCTGGCACGTCAACGCAGGCTGTCCGGCGGCGCATCAGCCGCAGCTAAGGTGGCGCTTGAGTGACAGTTGTCCAGGAAGTGAGGGGAGCAGGAGGTTAAGCCGCAGAAGCGCCACTTTGGATGAGTTGAGGCCACGGGAAGCAGCTCAGCGATATATTCTTAAGGCGCCATTTCATGCCAAGTAAGTGAAAACGACATCAGAAGTCCAGTGTAATCAAAAGACGGTCCAGTCGGCGCCATGCTTAAGCTATGTGCTTTTCTGATGCACACGTCCAATCACTCGCAGAGCGGGAGGGAGGGAGCCAAAGCGCCAGCGGAAAGGGGCACAACGTCAAATATGACGAGGATGAGGAGGTCGTCGCGCTGTTGACGGCGCCGCTATGTGGCGGTGAGCTAAGTGATGGTTTTTGGAGGCCAGGTGGTGGCTCGCCAATTGTCGTTGGGTGGAGTTTAGTACTAGCCAGCGGTATCGAGTTGACGGCAGTCGGGCTACTGATATTTATCCAGGTGATGGTGAAGAGCGATCTGTGTGCCGCGGAAGACATATGGGTGAGGAAAAAAAATGTCATTGGGGAAACAATTATTTAGTTGTGCGTGGCCGTCGGGCAACTGGATGGAGGGAAGGCTTTGGATGCTCTCCCTCTTGACGGCCCGGACAAGCTGGGGCCTGTCAACCAACTGGGAAGCCGGAACGGTTCAGAGCCTTCCTCCCAAAAACCACAGAGGTTCCACATGCGCGGCGCAGCCTCCGTTGGGCTCACCTCATGGAAACTGCGGATCGCCATCGACTCCCGCTAGCATCGGACATGTTCCAAACACCTTCTGCTTGCGCCTGACCGCCGTCTCACCTTCAATCTCAGTTCAACACGCAACACACACTCAGCAGTAGCGGCTAGAAGCTAACCAGGCCAATTACACGCACGGCAGAACACACAACACAGCAAGATGGGAACCACTTGAACACCGTTGGACCCAATTCGACGTGTGCAGTACCTAATGAAGTGGTTGGGGTGTGTGTGTGTGTGTGTGTGTGTGTGTGTGTGTACTGCAAGAATGACTTTCAGCTGCTATAGAGAAAACGGCAAACAACTGTGCGCGGTGCGCACACAAGCTAGCAACGCTACACTACACCAGCGCTGCTTTTCGTACCTCCGACCGTGAGGAGTTTCAGCCGATCCTTGACTGCGTCTGGGCGGGGCAGAGCACAGGGAGGAAAGATCCGGAAAGGTTAGTCACCTACAATCTGCTTCCACACCGCAACCGACAGCTACCAAAGTAGCAGCAGCTAGCTCAGCAGCTCACAAAGGGTGCCGGATGCCGGTGATGTCGCCTCCCGGGACGGGCACCATGCCTGAGTCAGCGAGGGGGTAACTCCCGTTCACCCTCAGCAGGACAGCTAAGCGAGGCTAAAGCTAATTAGTGGTTAGTCACGCGAGGCAACACACTGCGGCATGACGGAAACGGACTTCAAAAGGCAGTTCTCAAACCCAGGTCCTTGAGGAGACAACAGCCAGCAGCAAATAGCCAGACCCTGCGGAGCTTTTGGTCATTCCCATGGAAGATGTCTGGTGAACCGCCTTCATGTGATGTGACCGGTTCCCACTCGCTCGCTTGCTGGCGACCCAACCTTTGGATTGTTGTTCCACAATGCTACGCATTATGAGGGGCCCCAAACTTTTGGGAAGAAGCCCTGACTTAGAAGCCACTTCACCAATCATCTTGTTTGTCATCAACCACAGCCAACATGTTCAGCAGCAAGACAGCGGTTTTCCTCGCTGCCGCACAGCTGGAACGGAGGCCAAACGGTGACATTGCTAAAACCTTTGGTGGCGAGCAGCAGCAAGACTTTTGGCTCCTCTAAAAAAGCACACTGTGGACTTTGAGACTCTCACAAGACACCTGCTGGCTCCAAACATTCCGGACCTTGCTTCTTTCTAAGTTTACAACCATGGTAAGGAGACGAGAGGTACTGAAGATCAAGAAGGTTTTGGAAGCGGCTGAGCGGGGAAAGGGTGAAATTGGGAGGGGGAAGGGGTTGAGCACTGGAGAGGTGTTGGGGCCGCCAAGCGAGGCAGAGCAGTGGCAGTCTGCGGAGCCGTTCCGGTTCCTCACCCAGCTTGTCGGAGGACGTGATAATGTCAGTGGGCACGCACGCGTCCAGATCAGCGTCCATGATGCCGAGCGGGTCCAACTGGGCCACCTGGTGACCGCGAATCTACAGGGGAACGAGGACAGAGCCCACCCGGGACAGGAGGAAGAGGAGGAGAAGGACCAGGACGGAGGACAGTGAAGCCAAGTAAGGAAACGCGTTGATGAGCACAAGGACGAGAGGGGAAAGCAAACAGGAAGTTGTGCAGGAGAGAACACGGCAGCAAAACAAGCACAAACAACCAAGACGAGGAAGAGAAGCAAGAGGAAGAGGAGGATGGGTAGGTGGGAGGGTGGGTGGGACGGAAAAGCCACATTAACACGAGCACCAAGCGCTTTCGTCTTTTGCTCACCGACATCCTGGAAGCCACTATTGACGGGAGCGTCATCAAAATTCACACAGCTGATGCCCAGTGGGTCCAAATGGGCATTGTGATGACCCATCACCTACACACAGACACACACACACACACACACGTCCAAGTGCACACACAACAGTTACACTGGAACCTCTAAAGGTTTTATTCCAACTCATTTTGGTCACCGATTTGTGGAAAAGGGCATTGAAATGCTCGAAAGCGAGCCATTTGGAACTTTGCCCAGTGGTGACATCACAGCGGGCATAATGTACATAACGCCTCCCCCTTGTCTATTTTCGACACAGCTGATTGGACTTGGATTTGGAAGCTTGGCCGGCTGGAGCTGTGACATATTTAAACGAAGACTCAACCAGCTCCACTTGTAGACGCTAAGCCAAATTGGTCTTTGCTGGCTCTGCATTTGGTTGCCTTGTACTTGGGAACCATCTAGCGAATGTAAAATTGTCAGACTAAGTACCTAACGTCCGGGTGCTTGGGTGGCCAAGCGCCATGTTCACAGATCTGCTTTAGAGGTGCTTCTTCGACCGAGTACGACCCAAAAAGTATAATTGCAAGTACCACTATCATGAGCAACATTAAAATAATAATTAGAAAACAAAGCAGAGGCTACATTCATAGAAATGTAATATTACAAGGAAAAAGATCGACCTTTTTAGCAATCAAGCCCACATTATTACTTGATAGACTTGCAGTTATAGTACATAAATTCTTACTCTCGCAAGCAAAAGAAATGATCTGATGGAAAAATGCCACCACAGGTTGAATGATAATAAAGCTCAAATAGTACAACACACACACACGTGCGCTTACAAACACATACATACATACATATTATATATATCTGTAAGTAAAAAAAAAAAAAAATGATAAAAAAAAGGCAAAAGAGGGAAACATTATTCATTTACACACCGCTAGAGGGAGCCAGCATAGCACACAGCCAATCACCACTGTGCTAATTCAGTGTAAATGGGAGGTGGCCGCTTGGTGAATAACTTCAGCCTTTATCAGGGAAAATCCAAACCAATTTTGATTTTAAATTGCTGGTGACTGGAATTGTGGCTCGTCACTATTTTTATTAATTTAAGAAAGTCGCTGAATGGATCGCGAAAGAGGCCAAATATAGCGACAAAGGAACCCTGGTTTTGTGGCAAACACTCTGTTTTCCAGCCACGGCGTGAGACGAATGCGCCCCCTCCCCAAACGATCCCATTTGAAGGCTTGCCAATCACGGAAACGGGGATTCTGACTCGAGAACTTCGTCGCATGTGCGTGAGGCGCATCCCGGGAGAGACCGCCCGCGTCCGAGGGAGGTCACGGGGGTCAGTCCCCAGTCATTGCGCCAGTGTCATAGCCAATTTGAAAATGAGTTAGGGTTTAATTACAAAAGTAGATTATTAATAATCATGAAAATGACATGTATTCATTGTTTTTCATTCACGATTGGCTAAATTTTAAATCAAAGATTCTCCACATATTTATTCATAGTTCAACAAGTATTTGATTCAATCACGGGTTAAACTATGAATAGGATGGAAAAAAAATCAGGGAAAGCCGGATGAATGAGAACAAATAAAAGTGGAGTACCTGATAGGCACGGATGAGGGACTGCACGGCTAGGTGGTCCTCCACCAGCTTCTCCACGTTGGGCCGGGCTCCCACCAGGGAGGAGAGCTGAGGGGCAACCGACAGGCCCAGAGGGGACTGGTAGGCGGCCCCAGGCGGGGCGCCGGCGTTAGCGTTGCGGAAAAACACATCCCACGACTAGACGGGAACAAGGAGACAAAAGGCGCTCAAAAAAAAATGTTCTTCAAGTGCCAGAAAGGAGGAGCTAGCAAAAAAAAATAAAGTCGAGATGGCGATATTGAGCCATGCAATATGCACATTGCAAAAACATGCCATTATCTTTTCTAATGGACTCGTAAGCTTTCATGTTAATTTTACTAGTGGGATGTCAACATAAATATGCATCGCCATACAACAGTTGAACATTTTTAAGGTTAATTCCAATGAATTACCCAGGGATACATTGAGCTTCCTACTTTTCAGCATGGAAAAAATGTCCATCTTTCATTAGATAGGTAGATCTTGCGATATTCAACGGCTAAATTGCAGGTTTTTGCAATATTGTACAGCTAAAGAAAAAGAGGCGGAGTTGGAGGATGGAGAACACAGTGGTCATTCTTCGGAGGCAAATATTGCCCAATAAACAACACGTGCCCGTTAGCTGCTAATGCTTAGCACCTAGTGGTCAAAAGAATGAAGAACGAGACTGGACCAGAGTCGCACTGAGCAACATTTCCAAAGGGTGGAGCCTCCTTCAGCGCGACTCAGACTTCCCGTTTCTACTGAGGGAAGAATGAAATGAGTCATCTGTGGAGCCGCGCCACATAAGCCAGCGGATAGCATCGGCTTTCACTTTGCTTGTCGTCAACATTCGCAAACACGCCCCGAGATTCCTCATCCTGTTGTTGCGGAGCCCAACCAAAAAAATAAAAAATACACCTCGGCTGTCCTCATCAAACTTTGTCAAAATGAATCCGGCCACAGAGAAAAACAAAACCAGCTGCAAAAGCACACCACTAGTGAAAGAGGCACGGCGGACAAGCGCCAACACTTGGACGGCCGTCAGCCAAGTGAGCGTGAGCCTTTTCTTAAGCTCTCGAGCGTTGCGCTGGTGAGGATGTTCAAAGGTGAATTCACCTCATTGGCTGCGCAAAGATTTTATGATGGCTTATTTCCGTGACTTGTTGGTGCTGCTCACCTTGTGAACACTCCTAGGGTTCTCCAGCCAGGCAAAGTACATCTCCTCCACATAGTTGGAACTGGTCCCGTTCAGGAAGGGCTCTGAAGCCACGGGCGCCGCGTAGCACCTTACGGGCGCAGACGTTTTAGCGCCTGCCGCGGGCCGCCGCGGGCCTGCGGTCCTAGCCGCCTGAGAGGCGCCGAGCGGGCGCAAGCGCGCCGCGCAAGTCCTTAAGCGAAGCATTGCTCCTGCAGTCCTCCTGAAGCTGGCGCACACGTGGCGGCAACAGCAGTGACGGTGAAGTTGACAACGATGGCGTTCGATCCGACAGTAAAAAAACAAAAAACAGACCAGGTGTCCTCAAGGTGGGCGGCAACTTTCCACTGGGGCCTTCCTCCAATCAGATCCTGGGTAAATAAATAAATTGTGAAATATCATGTCATGAGTCAAACTAAATGACACCAAATTTATTGTCAAAATGGTTTGTCGTTTGGATTTGAAATACTCCGTCCACTCAGCAGCTAACTTTGGAATAGACCAACGGGCGAAGAGAAACTGACTGAACAAGCTTTTGACCTTGTTCCTCCTCTAGTCCCGCCCTCCAACCATCTCTGCGCTCCCAATTGGCCGGCGTGTCGAAATCCCGCCTAAAAATAGACTCGGCTCGATTTTAACTGAGCGGGGCGCATGTCGATCATCGTCGACATTGGGTCCCTTCCCCAAATAGTCAATCCGAGCAAGGCTTCTTGCGAAAACAATGTTCAACACGCAGCAAGGGTGACACAAAGCAAACGAATAACACGTTCACAGTGTCGCTTACAAACACTTGGACGGCCGCGTGACTAGCATGGTAGCTAACCGCTTATATAATTTGCTTGCTAGCTACTACCTTTGACTTCGTTTTTTTTTTTTTTTTTTTTTTGTGGTTGCCGGGGGTCAACACTGTGCGAGCCGGTACAGCAAGATTGCGGCCAGTACACAAAAAGACGCGAGGTTCGCACATAAACACACTCATTTGCAAGCACCGGTAGCATTAAAAGTCACGTTTTAGTGCAGTGTCAAGGTTGCTTCTTCGTCGATAGCGCGCTTGCTAACTGGCTAACATGTTCGGCTAACGAGTCACTCGGGGTTTGTCGGACTCAAATTCCACAAAGATTTGCCTAGTAAAAAGCAGCCTGCAAGCGGGCTCGGGTCTGTCAAGTACTCTCGGTGGCCAGTGAGCCGGCTTACTTACCCCGAGAAAGAAAGAGGAGAGCCTTGCTTGTCTGCCGGCTACCCGGACGCCCTTCGACGCTCCCGGAATGTGAATGACAGCTCGACCGAAGTCCCGGCAAGCCTGGAAGTGAGGCCCAAGCGGAAGTGGCGTGGTGACGACGTCATGACGCACTCAAGCGCAGTACCGACTACGTTTTCTTTTTGTTATCCAAATGTAATGTAATAGCGATTAAAACTGGGTAATGCTGTATCATAGCACGCATATACAATCAAATGAATAAAATATATTGTAGTACTTTATGCTGATGACGTCACGAAGCGCAGTGCGGGTGTTGTCAGCGAGTTCGATTCCAGCATTGACGCTGTGTGGGTAACATGAGGGGAAAACTTTGAACTGTACTGAGAAAGTATGTTATCTGAGGAAGTAAGTTATTTTCCCCCCCTTTTTGTTTTTCCTCCAAATTGTCTTGCATTTGATTGTTGGACTCTGCATCAACAGTCGCAACTAGTCACTTTTTAATTATATTCCAATCTTTCTTAAATATGAATTGAAAGATTAGTTAGATTAGTACTATACGTATAGTGACCATAGCGACAGAAAGTTTAAGCTGGATCAAAGAGGAAACGTTGCTGATTGAAATCACAAATCCAACCACGATCAAGTCGAACATTTCCATCTCAGATAAATGGCGATCAAATTTTAATAAGCTGAAATTACCCTGAACACACTATTTTCAAATCATCAGCTGTGGGGGATAAAAATACTATTATGCTTTCACACACCGATGTCCACACATACAAATATTTGATTCACACCCAGGCAGTCCCTTGATTTAAAAAGCAGATTCAAAGTCAATCAAATAAAAACGCAGCATCCAGGTTGATAAGTGGCAGCAAAGTGGCACAGCAGAAAGTTGACGATGATAATGTCGAGGAGGGTCCCTGCTGAAACAAAACTTGAACGCACACTGCACATGTCCATAAAAGACCAGGACACCTATTTGAAGGGGTTGGGACAACTTGGCGATGTGATGTCATGAGTATGGAAAGGAAGTTGTTGTCCTCGTGTGCACGAGTGTGTGTGTTTCGTGGAAGTTCTCCACGGCGACGTCATGGAAGAAACCGCACCGAACCAGAGGGGACTTTGGGACACTCGACATTCCAATGGCAGTGCATGTGATTGCCACTAGAGGGCATCAGTGCTTCCCGAAGACCAGCCGGCCCCAACTTGCGTCGATCAAGCTTAATTGTCCAATATTTCTATGATAGAATGATTAAACACACCGAGTTGTTAAGTTGCTGCCAAGGCGAACCGAACCCAGAAGAAAATGGAGTCATTGTTTCACAGAAAACTAAGCAAGTCCTCAGAATTTCATTCACCGAACAGGCCCAGCCAGTTACCAAATCCTCTAGTTTATGTTTGTGCATTAGAAACAATGTTCTGTTTTTGGATATTCTTGGGGGAAATCTGATTAATCTAAAAACGGATCACATTCATCAATGAGTGAAGAAATGCGTCGTTGCAGCCTTCATTTTATTAAAGCAAATTGCTCGTTTGTGGGCTTTTTCTTAGTATTGTACTATGAGAATAAGATGAGGGTTTTTAAAAAGTTGACAGAGGTGTTTTTCCCAAATAAAATTTCTTTCCAATTGATGATCAAGAAATATTTTTTTTTTCCGTCTCCCTGCGCTCGCCGCTAGCAGTGTTCGGGTTAGAGACTGCGGCCGTAAACAATAGAAATAAACAAAAAGTCGTCAGTCCTCGCTTCTTGGCATAGTGGTTTCGGTTTTGCAGTCCTCAAAGCAGCCAATCGGAGGAATGCTGCACTCAGGCTCGGTTGCCTGAAGCCGCCAGCAAGTGAGCGCTAGTTATCCAGCATGCCTATGGCTGCGTATGAGTAGTTCCGGCGCTTACGTCAGCCGCATATGACTCTGACAAGTTGTTTCTTGGTCTGGATTCCTGCTTCCAGACTGTCACTTGGCGAGGCTCAGCCCGGAGGACGCCATTTATACTGGTGGCGGAGGGGCGGGTCTTTGAGGCATCAGAGGCTGAGCCGTCCCAGACGGTTTGGGCTTCCTGACGCACAAACAGAAAACAGAGGCCAGCGGTGACGCTAAGTGCAAAGCTAAGCTTTGGGCTTTCCGACAAAAAGCAATGCACGGAGGCTAGCTGCTATGCTAATCAAAAACAAAGGGCAGAAGCTAGCTGAGATTTCAACTTTTGAGCGGCGAGCCGCTATGCTAATGTGCCACACGCTACGGGTGCGTTTGTGTTGACACTCACAGAGGCGGTGGCGGCGGCCTCACGGCGTACTTGCTTGTCGGCACCACCTGAACACACACAGTTACACACATTTGTGTGCACACAACGCACGATGAGCGCGGCGGCAATGTTGACGAGCTTCGGCTTTACCTCGTGTGGCGGCAGAAGCTGGCTGTCGTGCTGGATGACAAAAAGAGGAGGACATGATTTACATGTTTAAAACATAGACGCACATTTTTAACAAAAGGTGCAGGTAACACACTTTTGGTAAAGACAACACAAACAGTTCCGGTGAGTAACGCGGACCCAATTTTGCACCAACCCAATTTATAAAAACAGACTCTCACATCTTTGTGTGGCACGCACGCACGCTCTTTACGTGTGCTCACCGCATCTCTGAGGATGTTGTTGGTGTTGCCGCGGGTAACAGGAGGCGGCTGAGCCCTTGGAGGCGGTCCTCCGGCGGAATTGGATGACGCCAGTCCTTCGGGCCTGGCCGCAAAAGGGGCAAAGGGCATTGTCAGGGTGTCGGGGTCGTTGCATTTTTTCCACCGGCGTTTTTTTTGTGCCGAGTTGAAGAGGTGGGTGCTGACTCACCGGTAACCCTGAGAGCGCCCCCTGCGAGTAACGCCGAGGCGCTGCAGTATCCACTTCCGGCGCAGGAAGGCCAAGGTGGCCAGCACGGCCAGAGGCACGATCAAGAAGAAGAAGACGAGGAGGCCGTCTCTCAGGGACTTGTCTTTGTCTGCGGAGGACAAACACACAAGATGACAACATGCACAGTGATCGTAAGATTGGAAAATAACCTTTCCTCAAGCGACAATGGAAGCCTCGAAATAATAAACATCAGGAGGGGGCAAAGGTGGCTGTGGGGGCTACTAACCATTCCAGGTGGGCCCGCTATCCTCGCTCCCCCCGTAACCTGCCAGCTCACAGAAAGGCGGCGCCCAGCCGGACTCACAGTGACACTTCCGGTTGTTGTTGCACACCTGACCCCAAGGAGGACACAAAGACACAGAGGGACCAATCAGAGTCGGAGGAGGGGGGGCAGTCCACTGGTGCCTTGAGCTACAAAAAATTGCATCCGTTACCACGCTTGCATCTCAAATTGTCCATTCACTTTGGATGCATCTGTGGTTGTTTTTCGAGCGCTCTAGCTGAGAAAGAAAATCCCCCCCCATAAAAAAAAATCCATCAAATTGCTCTTCAATAAAGGAAATATTACTGTCCAAGAGTGTACTTTTTAATAAGCACACAGCCATTTGGAAATGGTTTGAATGTATGACATGACAGTTGGCGCTTTAGGATGGAGATAATTTATTGCAGCTCCTTCCGGACCACCGGGGGGCAGCATCGTGCAGTTGCGCAGAAACAAGCCAAGAAGTACTTTTGCAAGCAGACTGTACGGTTGGTTCTCACCCCGCGACCGTGACACTTGCTGTCAGCGTCGCAATCGTAGTTGAGAACGTCGACGCTCCGACACTCAAAGTTGAGGCACACCTGAAAGCAGCAAAGTTAGAGCGCGGCGTGTCAGCGGCCACCATGCAGGCGACCAAGCGAGCGACCCTCACCTTGTTCGGGCCGCACTTGGTGCCCTGATTGACCATGGCGGGGTCGGGCACGTCCGAGCCCAGCATGAAGTCCACCCCGGAGCAGACGGCGCCCCCTATGGGCGTGCTGATGATGGAGGGCTCCATGCCGAAGGCTTTGACGCCCTGCACGTTGGCGCACTGCAGCTTGCCGCACAAGGCGTTTCTGTGGGCGGTGGGTGGGGCACGTCGGCGATGGTGCAAAGCGCCTCTGCCCTTTGCTCTCATCCTTGTTTCCGCTCTCTCCCTCCTGTTTTCACCTGGGGATTCTGCTCGATCCTGTTTCTCTCACCTTTGATTCCTGGTGTCCCCTTTGTGTTTTCCCCATGGCTCCCACACAGTTTTCTCTTTTCTTGCTTTGACTTCCTCCTGCGCTCCCTTCTCAAGATTTCTCATTTTCCCCGTTCGGCGCTATGTGAGTGTTTCCTTGCCCTCCTGGGGGCTCTGACCAGGGGATGTGGAGTCTAAGTGTCAACTGTGAAGCCCTTTGAGACGTTTCAGTGAGTATGGGCTATAGAAATAAAGTCGACTTAACTTAGCTATCTTATCCCCATCTTTGAAACTCTCTCTGCCCTCTGCTGACGCAGCGGTCTCGTTTACCTGCTCTCGCACTTTTTGTAGCCGTAGTTTAGGTAGCCACAGTTCCCAAAGCGATCACCTTTGCTGTTGACCTCTTTGAAACAGATCTCTGGCGCCATCTTGGCCTCTGAGGAACACACATGTCTGTCTGTCAGCCTACGGCTTTTGTCACGCGTGCGCAGGTCGGCACCAGTCACCCACTGGCTCCAAAGATGCTCCTGCACTGGTCTTGGGCATGCTGACAGCGGCCATCGTAGCAGTACGCCTCTTGATTGCGACAGGGATGACCGTTCTGCAAGAGAGTGACATCAGCACTGACGCAAGTTTGCATAACGCCACCTTTGGTGGCGTGTGCGCAGGCCTGGGAATCAACTGCCAAATACGCACAACTTTGCGACAATTTCTCAATTAGCAGACAGAATTAGTGACGCATCCGCACGGGCGCACGCACACTGACCTGCACAAAAGCGTCATTCTGACAGAGAGAGGAGGAGCCATTGCAGAACTCAGGCAGGTCACACTCGTCCACACTGGCGCGGCACACGGTCCCGCCAGGCCGGAACTGCGCACGCGCGCAGAGCATAAGTTGGAGGTGCGCTTGTGCAAACGTGCGCTGAGTGACAGCGCTGAGCGTACCCGACAGCTGGAGCAGCACTCGCCGTGAGCGCACTCGGCTCCCGGCTTCAGTCTGCAGGTCTCAAACTCGCAGCAGGGGTCGCTCTCACACTCCTGTCCCGTGCACAGATGAATGGGAGATTCTGTTGGTGGAACGAGCGGCTGCGCCCGACACAGCCTAAGGCGAGGCTCAGACCTGCGCCGATCCGCAGTCGCAGTCCTCCCCAAAGTCAAGTAGACCGTTCCCGCAGTAGGGGGCGCTGTAGGCCTCGTCAGGTCGCGGCACGTTGAGGAGACACGAGCCGCCCGTGCGCAGCAGCATCTTCTCAAAGTCGTCGGCGCTGCAGGTGCTGAAGTTCCGGGAACCTCTGAGGTGGCAACGTAATGCAATGTAAGGCCAGGCAAGGCCGCTTGAGCCGGTCCACGTCGATCTGTGCGTCTTACGTAGTGCCGGAGTTCATGATGCACGCTTGCGTGGGGCATGTGCAAGGCCGGCTGTCGTCGTGGTTCATGCCGAGGTTGTGGCCGAGCTCGTGAGCCACGACGGAGGCCAAGGCAAACACGTTGTTGTTCAGGAACTGCACACGTACACACACACAGGGTTACCAGTCAGCGAGCTTATTCCCTACAAATGTGCTTTATGTGTGTGTTGCTAGTACACGTCACCCGCACGTACGTTTGCATTTTTACATCCGTACCGTGTTAATTCCGCCAGCGTGACTTCGCGAACACACGGTGGCGATAAACGCCATTCCCGCCGTTTCCCCAAAACTCTTCATCCTGCGTCATCGTCATCATCATTATCATCAGCGTCGTTCCCAGCATTCCCGTGCGTTTGCGCTCACGTGATCAGCTGCGCCGAGTCGTGTCGGCGGCGGGGCAGCAGTTCCTTCTCCCTCCACTGGGTGAAGCGACTCAGGACCTCGCCAGCGCCTCCCTCTGTGCTGATCAGGTTCTGCCTGGTCCAGATCTCCAGGCCCACCAGGACCACGCGTACATTCAGCTGCATGTAGATCTGCGCACGCAAACCAAAAACAATTCAGTCTGCGGGGTGGTGCGCTGGCGGTGTGCCGGTGTGTACTCACGCCATCGACGATGTTGGCCAAATGAACCATGTCCTCCCGCACCGCGCTCTCGTTCCTGTTCACGGCGTTGTACTGACGGCAGCGATAATCACACGCCATGTCAGTCAAGTGAAGGCATGAAATGTTAGGTGCGTGCAGGCGTGCGCGTCACCCTGTCATTGTCCACCACCAGCAGGAGTTCCACGTAGTGTGTGCGATGGAGAATATCTCGCTTCACCTGGAAAGCACACACACGTGCATTGGTTGTGTGTGTATAGAACTAGGAGAATATTTGTTTTTCTGAGAGCATATGTGATGTACGAGAGATCTGACGTAGTGATTTTGGAGGTGTACCCTAAAGCTGAGTGACTTGGGATAGTCTACTAGCTTAATGCTACGCTGCAATGGGAAACGCCATAAACCGGCTAAACAATTTAGCATGGATTGTCCTGTGTGATTGAAGCTGACAAATATCTGTTGAGTTGCGTGCGTGCGGTCACCCTGGCGTGCTGGTGGATCTCCAGCGGGGGTTGTGAGCGTGCGTCTTCGCTGTGGCTGTGAGCCTGCTGGTGATGCGGCACCCCGCATCCACGAGGCTGTGATGTCACATCCCGCAGGCGGTACAGCAGGTGCTGCTCGGGGGCCAAGTCGAGAGGCTCAATGGCGTAGCTGTCGTCATCTAGATGTAGCACGCCTCTGCCGCGTGATGCACGCACACACACACATATCACCTGGAAGATGAGGTGCTGCACGGTGCTTACAAAATGCAAAGAGAAACCAGCACACAAAGTGCGACCAGTTGTGCGTGCGTGCGTGGGCTACCTGAGGCCGTTACAAACACTCATGGCAACGGACGATCCCTCCATGCCTTCAACAAAGCCCTGATAGTGGCAGTGGTCCTACACACACACACAGACACGCATGGAACAAAGACAACATGGAGGATTTTGCAAATGAGCACACTGCAGCCAGCTTCAGGAAATCTTTCCACAAGCGCCATAACATTTCATTTGAGCTCGAGGTGCGTGCGCGGTACCCGGACATCCGGCGCTGTCGTGACGACTTGTCCGTCGTCCGCGTACGTAAATACTTTGAAGTCGGGAGGCAGCAGCATCCTGAAAAGGAGAGCGTCCGCTTATTAGTGAGGTCACACGATAACACGACGCTCAAGTCGAAGGAAGCGGCCGGCTGGCTTCGCTTGCTGCCTTGAATGGAAACAAACAAAACGACAAGTTGGAGGTCAGCTCGCTGGAGCCGACAATCTCGCTTGTTGCTTCTTATCGACTCGTCGATAAAAAGCGCCAGCCGCCGACAAAAGCAGGAGAGCGTTGGAAAAGAGGTGAGTCTTCATGCTAAAAAAAAAAAAAAAAAAAAATCCATAGACAAACGGATGCTTGTCTGCAAATCTGACATGGTTTGTTTGCTTAAGCGCCAGACATTCATCAGGCCCGGAAAAATATTTTGACATTGTTGGAAAGGAAAACCCAAAACGGGTCGTAAAAACCCAGTAAAAATCTTTCACCCCTTCAAAAATCATTATCACAAGTCATAATTATTCTCATAAGATTCCAAAAGTTGTTCTTCCAAAATAATTGTCTTTGTTTTTGGAATATAGTCCTTGCACAATTGATGGGATGATCTAAATCCGGCGAACCAACTCACCGGTTCCGCTCCAGACGAACGACACGGCTGCGTCCGGACACGTCGATGGCGTACGACACCTGCGACAGAAGATGACGCGCATGAGCCAGCAAAACAACCCCATGCATGATGAGACGGCGCCGTTGCCGCGTACACGGAGCCCATTTTGTCTCCGCTTCTTTCTCGCTGACGTCTGCTACTTCATCACAACTTCCCACGTGAAAGAATGATCACGCACAAGTTGGTGATGCGTCAGCCGGCCCGATGGAGAGTTCGGAGCTCACGCATATCCGCGCGCACGCACGGGGAGTGAAATCCGCGCACCTGATCGGGCGGCGAGCCGTCAGCGTCCCTCCTCGGCCTGTCTCCTATTGCCCGTGGCACCGTCAGCTGATACGAGGACAGATGCTGCGTCTGCCGGGCGTCTGGGTGACCCAAACAAAACACACAATGAGCGTCTTATCTCAGCAGCAGCCTGGCCAGCACACGCACAATCACCGCACACGGTTATGCAACACACACATTAAGGTTTAGCTAAGCTAAGCTGCTTAAAGATCAAGTTGTCTGCACGAGCAGGCATGTTACAGTCAGCTGATGGCCAGACCTTTACTGAGAACCGCAGTGGGCATTGACCAACGAGGCCATTTGGAGACAAAATGCAAAAGGTGGGGGAGAGACATGTGGCAGAGACGAGATTTGAGATGGACCACTTCCTCGCGGGCGCTGCCGTGACGACCGAGGGCGTCTTCTTACGGCGCTTCATCTGATTAATTGGACTTTGACACCACTTGATTTCATATTGTTATGTTACATTTTGTCTTCAATGTTGCCTCCTTGGGATACAGGAAGGGGAATCTTCCCATCCTCACCCTCCTCGAGGTCGACAATATTTGTATTATATGTGAAGCCCTTTGAGACAGTCTGTAATCAAGGCTCATGCAAGTAAAATGAACAAAAATGCTGCAATTATGACACAAATTTGAACACAAAACAAGCATTTTGGTGAAAAGTAAGCAGAGCTGCAGCGTGAACAGCCTCTGTCAACAATGCCCAATTCTCAAACTCATTGTCAAGGGTAGTTTCAGTGGTTTGCTGCTGAATGGGAGCATCCACAAGTGCAAACGTGTTCCCCTAAAGTTGGCCGCAACGGTGGATCAAATCAATCCAACATGAACGTTGAGAAGTTGAGAACCCGGGTAGTTTCAAGAAAGCCTCAACTCGCAGGTGACCTTGCTTGTGTGCGTGCGTGCGTGTGAAGCTGCCAAGAAGACAGCAGTCCACTTCCGCTCCGTCCTCACCTCCACTATGTCCACTTCCGGTCATTACAAGCAGTAAATAGCACATTTCCAGCAGCTTTCTTCTTTCTCTAGTCATGGTTATGATCATCATCTTCATGTCCGTCTTTCAAAACCGATCTCCGCCTCGTCCTCCGTGAAATGAGCCCGCGCGTCGCCCCCTTTGCCTCAGCCTCCCACAGTCGTGTTCTCCTTCGGCCGGCCCATTCGAGACCAAGAAGGACGGCTACGTCCCGGTGCTCTTTGGGGCGTGTGTTTAAACCCGACCCAAATCAAGGAGGCCGTTCGACCCGCGGCAAGCAAACATACTTCGACTACGTTCCACCGAGGTGATGTCACCATCGGCTTACCCGGAAAGAGCCGAGATTTATGTCGAAATCAAGCCACCCCCCCGAACAATTCCGAACATGCGATTTTGTCATGGACCGGAAATCCCCGAGCTGTTTCTGGGTTGGGCCGTCATCTGTTCGCTCCGCCCCCGGCGTTTTTTTGACGTTTGTCGGAAGGCGAAAACGAACGGCCGTCTCGGCTGACCGATCGTGACGTCACAATTGCCGAAAGCTCCTTCAAAATAAGATGTCGGTCTCCTCTTGGAACAGATTTGTTGACAGGGTCCAAAGCAAAGACTGAACATTGTAAGACATTATGAATAGAAAAAATGTTTTTTTAATCCTGCATTCTCTGGAAAAGCGATGAACCACCAAGCTGTGTTTAGATCTTGAAAATCCAAATCCACGAGTCTGCGGGAGCCCCATAATAGCAGCCGAGATGATTTCCAATAACAACAATGACAACCCAGCTACAGTTTGAACCATAGAAAAGGCTTTTATTTTTCCTCATCAGTTGCGCAAGACGGTCAGTAGCAGCCAGTGCTGGGCGGCTTTGACAGCAACCAAAACAGCAAAATTGTATTGAACATTGGAACAGAGTTTTTGGGCGCGTTCGTGTTACGAGCGACTGAGCTGTCGGTACAGCTGGATGGTCAAGGACTGGATTTCCGGGTCTCCGGGCCTGATGTCGATAGCCTTGAGGAAAAAATCCAGAGCCTCCCCGAGGCGGCCCTGTGTGAACGACTCGCGGCCTCGCCTCACCAGCGACTCGTAGGCATCGACGCAGCCCACCGCCGCTTTGGCGGCGCACTGCTCCAACCTCTCAGAGGACGTCAGTTCGGGCTCGCTGGTCGACTCTTCCAGGTTGCCGCTACGGGGATCCTCCTGCAAATCCTCCTCCTCCTCCTCTTCCTCCTCCTCGTCCTCTTCTACTTCTTCCACTTCTTCGACATCTTCATGCGAGTTTGGGGTCTTTGTGTTAGCATCCTCCTCCTCCTCCTCCTCCTCCTCCTCGTCAGAAGACCTCGCTGAAATCTTATTCGGGTGGACTTGGAGGGAGCGGCGAGACGCCACTGACACGTTTCCCCGGATGCTTTTTCTCGAGCTGATGAGCGGTGAGGACTTTGGCGTGGACGAACCATGTGGTGGGAAGCTGTTGAACGCGGCGGAGGCCTTGGAGGACGATGGGGCAACCTTAACCTGCACCTCCTCCACGTCTTCCTCTTCGCTGTCATAAATGAGGGGCACTATCTTCTTCTTCTTGGTCGCTGCGGCGATAGACTCGTCCATCTCGGAGACGCGGGATTGGATGCTGAGTCCGAGCTGCCTCTCTGTCAAGGACTTGCCCACGTCGAAGGTTCCCGATATCTGAAGCTGTGACAACAGCTTCTCCTCCTCCTCCTCCTCCACCTGGTCGTCATCATCCTGGTACAGGACATCGCGCTCCTCATCCAGCTGAATTGGCGACAGGAGCTTTCTCTCCTCATCCTGGTACAGGATGTCTTTTTCCTCCAGCCGGAGTTGCGACTGAAGCTTCTTCTCCTCATCCTGGTAGGAGATCTCGCTCTCCTCCAACTGTAGATTGAAGTTTCCTTCCATCAGCTCGGAGCCGCTGTCGCTGACTCTGCTCCAGCAGTCCACTCTCAAGCTGGACATGGACGACTGCAGGGCGGAGAGTCTGTTGCTTCGGCTCCCATCCGCGTTTGAGTCGTCGCACTTGGGGCCTTCGTCGAGACTGACGTGCGTGGGAGCAACTTGTCTGTCGGCCTCAAGGCTCTCTTCCGGACTCTTCTGGACGTGCTCTCCGAGGTTGTCTGGGTTCCTCGGCGGGGGGCTTTCTTCGTCAGCGAGATGGACCGAGCTGCTGCGACCCCGAAGGCCGCCGCCCTCCTTGGCGTCGCTGGATCGGTCCGGGCCCGCCCGGGCTGGCGACGTGTTGCTGCGGCGCGGCGAGCATGTGACACTGGATCTGGGCTTGCTCAGTTTCTTATCCTTCAGCAGATCCTCACGCTCACTTGTCGACTTTCGCCTCCATCCGGGCTCAGCGCTGGACTCCAAGATGGTGGCAAACTGCATGTGTAAGTCCGACTCGGCCTTCACCAGCTCGTGGGCCTTCTGGACCCGCCCTTCGATGTACTGTTGCTCTTCGCGGTCCTGCGGGGCCTCGTCGAGGTCCACGTTGAGGCAAAACATGAGGTCGTGATCGGAGAGTCCGAACATGTCCATGGTGTGGAGGTGGGCCAGGTGCACGTCCAAGTCGGGGTCACTACTTCGGTGTTTGGCGTGCAGAGACTGGAGCAGCAGCTGCGTGGAGGAGGACCTGGTGTCCTCCAGGCTGAAGAGCTCCCGCAGCTCCTGCTTGCTGAAATAGCGGAAAGGGTTCTTCTTGTCGCCAGTGGTCTGGCGGATCAGCGAGTCCTTGAAAACCTGCCGCCTGTAGATCTTCTCCTCCACCGTGCCGCAGGTGATGAGTCGGTAAATGACCACGTTCTTGGTCTGGCCGATGCGGTACACCCTGTCCACCGCCTGGGCGTCGGTCGCCGGGTTCCAGCTGGGATCGTAGATGACCACCCTGTCAGCCGCCGTCAGGGTGATGCCGACGCCGCCGACCTGGGTGGTGAGAAGGAAGACGGCGTAGCTGCTGTCCGTCTGGAAAAGGGTGATGAGTCGCTCGCGCTCGGCCACCTGCGTGATGGTGCCGTCCAGGCGCAGGACTTTGAAGCCCTCGTTCTTCAGGATGCGCTGGAGGATGTCCAGCACCATCCTGTAGTGGGCGAAGACCAGCGTGCGGTGGCCTCGGGCCCGCAGATGCTTGAGGAGAGTAAGTAGGAAGGCCAGTTTGCCGGACTCGGCGATCAAAGTTTCGTCGGGAACGTTGCTGATGCTCTGACTGCCGCTGTCATCGTGGTAGTTGCTCTGCCGAGCCTCCCTGAGACCTAAGCTGGCTGTGGCCCGGGCGGAGAGAAGCCGCGGGTGGTCACACAGCTTCTTGAGAATGGTCAGCTCCGCCAGAGGCGACCTAGACGTCATGAGCAGCTCCTTGATGTGTTCCAGGGAAATGAACTTCCAGTAGATGTCTTCTTGGATGCTGCTGAGGTACGTCCATACAATCAGGTCATTCTTCCTGGTGAGGGTGGGCCCGCTGGCCCCAGAGACCTTTCGGCCACCGGTCTCCTCGGTCTCCTCTGTGCTCGCTGAGTGACCGGTAGCATCCGACGTGCCGCCGCCGTCTTTGCTCTTCTGCACTTCGGCCTTGGTCCGGCGCAGGAAGTAAGGTCGGATGATGGCCATGAGGTTCTCCGACATCCGGGACCCGAGGACCTTCTCTCCCGGAGTGGCGTCCTTCTCCCGGGCACGAGTGATGGGGTTTTCGTACTGCATCTTGAAGGTTTTGAGCGTCCCCAGCAGAGTTCCCTGACAGGCAAAGTCGAAGAGCGCCCACAACTCTCGCAGATTGTTTTGGACGGGCGTGCCGGTGAGGAGCACTCTGTTTTTAGACGGGATGGCGGTGGCGCACTTGGCCGTTTTGGTGGTGCTAGTCTTGATCTTGTGGGCCTCGTCCAGTATCATGTAGTCCCACTTGAACTCTCGGCCCTGGTAGGACGACAGCTGCTGCCAGTTGTTCATGAGCATAGTGTAGGTGGTGATAATCACCCCGCTCCTCCTCTGGATCTTCTCCAGGTTCTTGGTCCGCTCGGCCTTGCTGACACCGTGAAACTCTTTGACCCGCATGCCGGGAGTCCACTTGGTGAACTCCTTGGTCCAGTTAGTGATGAGCGAGGTGGGCATGACCAGCATGGTGTGCTTGACCAGCTCGTTGTCATACATGGCCGAGAGGAAGGAAATGACCTGGATGGTTTTGCCCAGGCCCATGTCGTCGGCCAGAATGCCACCTTTGCGCCCGTCCCTGTAGAGGCTGTACATGAAGGCCACGCCGCTCCTCTGGTAGTCGTACAGCTTGTCGTAGAGCTCCTTGTACATCTTCAGGCCGCTCTTCTTGACGTCCACGTACTCGTCGTCGTCCTGGAAACTCTGCGCCAAAACCTCCTCCAGTTTCCCGATCCGCTTCTGCAGCTTGTCCGTGCGGTGAATGTTGAAGGCCATCTTGAAGTGCTCCAGAGCTTTGCTCACCTCTCCCCGTCGGGCCGCATCTTTGCCGTCTTGGATGTGTCTGCGAGCAAAGACAAGTCAGCCCAGCCACTCTGAAGCGCTCGCCCGCACGTGACATCATGAACTAGTGACATCGCTAACATGTGACATCATCAAAGAGCGGGAGGATCAACCGCACCAAAGCTTCCGCTCGGCCGCCACTCAAACATCAACAGTCCCGACTCGGAGTAGCAACCTCATCCGCCTATGTTGTCATAAAGACTCGACCGGCGCTAGCATAGAGCTCCTTTCGCGCAACGGAGCTCGGTGGCCTCTAGTGGAGAGGAGTTGTTAACGCAGCGTTTTGACCCGCTGCATACAAACAGCCCAATAGAGCATTCAAGCGTGCCTCAATGATTTGTTACCTGTGATAGACTTCCATGTTGTCCTCCTCGTCCAAGGACAAAAACCTGAGAGGACACCAACACAGTCAGCCACAGCGGTAGTTGAGAAACTCCCTTCAAAAATGTCAAACTGCACATCCATTTTCATTGCACTTGTTGTGATGACAATAAATGTGTTCTGAAATTAATTTCCCATCGCTCCCTAGGATGATTTCCTGCATTTTATTAGATGCCTCCTTACAATGTCCATGAACAATTTAGGGAGTGTTAGTTCATTTTCAACTGTTGCAGTCCAGACACTGGCCCCGGTCTCGATATACCCCACGACCCCATCACCTCACAACCGGGTCAAGCTTTCTTGAGCTGCCACAGGCCCCTCATGTTGTTTTAACTGGACCACCTAATCTGTGTACATCTCGACGCTTCATGGAGCTTCACACGCCCATGTCCAAAATAGACACAGGGAACTTGGCTATGTTATTGGTTTCTTCTTCCTCTTGTTTTTGAGAGTTTTTGTTCCGTAAGGGGTCGCTAAAGCCACTGCGTGCCATCCTTTGGAATCGTGTTAATTCTACTGTTAAAACAGCGACTAGCTAGCCCCATGTCCTCCATCACTTCCGTTTTCGTACACGACAGTTAGCCGGCGAGCTCACGTTGACTTACTTGTTCAGCTTGTCCCCAAGCTCCTCCGCGTCGCCGTTGGGATCATTTGCATTCATGGCTAGAGCGCCGTCTTGTTCTAAGGGCACTTGAGCAACTTGGCAATATCATTAAACTCAAGAAGCAGAGAAAAAAAAATGGAGCGCGAGTTGATATTTTCAAGCACGGCTCCTTCCCCCGCCAATTTGCTCAAACTCACACACACAGGCGACGTGATGCCGTCACGGATGTCGTCCAATCAGAGGCATAGAGGAATTGTGTAGGCGGGACAGGAGGAGCGAGCCCAGCCAATTAACTTAGACGCTAGTGATGTTCCTAATTTCATTGGCTGGAGCTGGAGGTCTCCTTCTAATCGACCAGCACTTTGGCCACGTCTCATTTGTATAAACAATTTAGTAGTTATCATTTGTATAAACATTTTAGTATTTATCATTTGTATAAATTAATTGTAGAGCTGTGCTTCTTAACTGTTGTCACCCACATTTCCCGTTGTCCAGAAGTGGCGACACATTTAAAATGAGGGTTTAAAAGTGCCACTTTATATGACGAATCACAAAGCAGCGGTCATCTTTAGTGCCCCCAGTGGCCATTTTTTGCCAATAGTCGTGTTTGTGGTGTTCAAATGTAGTGCGACTCCCAAAGACCTCTTGTTTTACAGGGAAATTCCCCGATAGTACGTGTAGATTGATGGGAGATCACGAATGAAAATAGATAATGGTGATGTTTGAAATATAATCCAAAGTGAAGAAAGCACGTGGTGACGTGTGTTGCAGTAGCTTTGCTTTAGCATTTCATCTTGAGCGCTGGTCCTTGAACGTGCCATAGCCTCGTCTAAAACCCAGCAGAAGCAGCAAATTGCGATCCACTTAGTTAGCCGCTCCGTCCAGACAACATGCCTGTGGATGTGAACCAGTGGAGCGGCCCGCTGCAGCTCCACGAGGTGGAGGAGAAGCCCAGCCGGCCTCTGACGGTCAAGTACGGCTCCGTGGAGATCGACGAGCTGGGCAAAGTGCTCACGCCCACGCAGGTGAGCTACATTAGCATAGCTTGCATGGCCTGGCCTAGTTGGTATCAAATGTTTTTCCATTTTTCAAGGGGGGGGGGGGGGGGTGTTACTTTCCCAATTAAAATGTCCCGCCCCCTTAGGTCCAGAACCGGCCTACGAGCATCGAGTGGGAGGGATGCGACCTCAGCAAACTTTACACTTTAGTCCTAACCGACCCGGACGCCCCCAGCAGGGAAAAACCCAAATTCAGGTCAGGCCTTTTCCACAAACTCTTATCTCACATTGACAGAAAAAAAAAAATCACCAGTTGTCATATTTATAACTCAGATTTATCACCAACTCAATGATTTTGTTTTGTATATTTTTTTTAACCGTGGGTGTTGCAATTTTTCTCCCATTTATTCTATTTTGTTGCCACTTTTTCTTGTTTTGACTTTTTTCCTGCTATTTTAATAGACATTTTAGTATTCGAACTGTTTCCAACTTTCCACTTATAACTTTTGCAGATTCAAATATGTTTAAATTTCTTTTACGTTTAATTTTTTTTTAATTGAAGTTTTTGCTCCCAATGTTCATGTGAATAAAATTTTCCGTTTTTCTTAATTTTTTATTTGTTTGTAATGTTCACGATAAATTCTGGGGGTGTGGGGGGGGGGTCACCTTTTCATGTTTCAAATAAAAGTATAATTTAACTGACAAATTGCAATGTGTTGATGGTGTGGAAACAAGTGAAGGGGAACTTGTTGTTTTTGTCAGGGAGTGGCATCACTACCTAGTGGTCAACATGAAAGGAAACGACCTGTCCTCCGGTGTTGTCTTGTCTGACTACGTTGGTTCCGGCCCTCCTGAGGGAACAGGTAGCACTAATAATCATTTTAGAATTAGGTTGTGCAAGCGAGTGACGGCATTGCCCGTGCGCAGGTCTCCACCGCTACGTGTGGCTGGTGTACAGCCAGCCGGGGGCGCTGTCGTGCACCGAGCGCGTCCTCACCAACCGCTCGGGCGACGGGCGCGGCAAGTTCAGCGTGGGCGCTTTCCGCCGCAAATACGGACTAGACGCGCCCGTGGCCGCCACCTGCTACCAGGCCGAGTGGGACGACTACGTGCCCAAACTCTACCAGCAACTGGCGGGAAAGTAGGCCTCCTCCGCACTCAAGCCAACAACAAGGAATCGTGCGCCACCTAGTGCATATCAACGGGTTGACTCAATAAAGCTGCTTTACAGTCAATCACTTTGTCTGTTTTCCATCACCTATGTTTTCCATCACATTTAGGTGAGGTTATTTAAATAGAATCACATGCGTCCAAAGTATGAGCGGAATCGTGAGACCTCCTGGAGAAAATTGGTATTGAACATCAACAGTCCTACAATCACAAACATTTTTCATTTGACCCACATCAGTATTTTTGAACATTTCACAATCTGAATCATTTTTAAAAGTTATTGTGCATAGTTTTTTAATTTAGTGTAACAACTTGATGACCAGAAGACAACATTTAGACATCAAAAACCTGGGCACACGTTAGTACTGTATTGTTTTACTTTTTTCAACGTTAACATTTTCATTTTTCACCTAGAACAGTGAACATGTTTCAAGAAAGACATGAACAGTTGGCAGGAATTTACAATTTCATGGAGGGGGGGGGGCGTTTTGGTTTAATCAAGTCAAGTGATTTAACAATTGAGTAAATTCGTAGTGTGGGGTGAAATGAAACCGTTTTGGTAGTTGAATTGTGCTTGAGTTCATGACGCAAGGCGAGCAAAACCCCGACCCCATCGACGACGACAAGAAGCCGCGCGTGCATTTGATAAACAAATTGAAAGGAAAGCTTGTCGATGCTTCCGCGCTTGTTGCCAGGATTAAAGTGCTTGCAATTATCCTCATCGTGGTCGAAACAAATAAAATTGGAACACTTTATGGGAGGAGGGAAAACATTTGTTTTGTTTTTTTTAGCTTGTGAAATCGCAGTTAAAATAGAAATATGAAAATAAGTCAAAGCTCTCTGCAAATCTTTCGGTACAAAGTCGGGCGCTCACGTGTGTCAGCGAGCGCTTTTTTGCTAGAATCGTAACTTCACCTTACGATGACGGTTATTCTTTGTCGTCTCCTCTTGTTCTCGGTCACCTGAGCGGAGCGAAGGCTCCGAGTGGCGCTCGCTCGCGTGGCAGGAGCAGAGGAGGTGGTGGTGGAGGGGAAGTGGAGGGAAGGTAGGAGGCGCGGTCAAAGGCGCTTCATCTGTAGTCGTCTTTGGCCCAGTCGAGCGCGGCGGCCAAGTTGGCGAAGCCCAGGCGCGCGCTCTCCGCGTCGAAGGCGTCTAGCTCGCGCTCCTCGCGCTCGAGCAGATGCTTGACGCGCTCCGTGCGATCCTTCTGCACAGACAGCAACTCGTCCTCCATCTGACCGCAACAACAACACCACAACAATGGCGTCGCAGAATCAAGATATGTTTCACATTTTATTCTAGCCATCCTCCCATCAATTATTTGTTCAACAAGCCAAAGCAGCTGTTATTTTTCTCCACTTGGGGTCGCCATCCTCACGTTGTCTTTGTAACAGCTGTGGCTTTGCGCTTGCGTGCGTGTGCGCGCGCAGTTTTCAAAGACGGTCTGGTGAGTGACCCAAGATTGCACTCGCTTTGCCAACCACATTCGAACTTGTTGGCTTAATTAGCGACAAAAACCGTGAGTGATCGTACTTGAAGAGCGTCTTTTTCAAAAAGGAGTAGCAAAAACGAGTGTTTAAATTGTACATTTAAAATAGCGCTTTAGCGACGACTTGTCAGAGAAAGCAATACAAGAGAAACAAAAGGTGGGGGGGGATTACTGTCATTTTACTTTTAGCCCCCCCCCAAAAAAAATTGTCATTACATTCCGTGTGCGTTCGTGACAAATCCACGCACGGGACAGTAGAACGCGCATAACACGTATACGCCCGCGAGTCGAGGGCGCAAGTATGACGTCATGGTGGTGATGCGCCACGTCCACGCGCGTCCAGCAGAGGGCGACAGGCGACGCTACAACGCCATCCGGCCGCCCACCCGCCTCCTTTGTTGTCTGCACGCATGACGTCATCGCCATGAGGTCGCAGACAAATTCACAAGTGCGTACACACATCAGGACAAAGAGCCACAAAAACGAAGCCCCGTGACGTGATACCTTTTGCTCAAGGTGGGCGCGTCGTAGTGACACTTTCTGCTGCAGCTTGTGTCGCTCGCGCTGGTGCTGTGCGTCCGTCCGAGTCTTGATCTTGCTCTGGTAGGCGTTGAGCAGCTCCAGCTCCTGCTGCAGCTGCTGCTGGAGCGCCTGGCACTCTGCCTCCTGGGACTCGTCCAGCCGCAGCTGAGCGCAAGCGTGAGACAAGATCCCAGCGTCAGGTCTCCCAAAGGGACGGACAGACGGACGGACGTGCACGGGGGAGGAAACATAATTTGGGGAAAGGAAGCAAGAAGTAAAGATCCACACATCGGCGGGCCACCAATGTCAAGCGTGTAATATTTGAATATAGGCTGCTCTTTGGAGGAACGGGCGAGCCACATCCTTTCACTGGCATTTGACAGCAGCCCGTCCGTCCGTCTTCACCGATCTGTGCCGAGCTGACCGTGGCTCTCTCTAAGCAAATTGTGGCCAAATCTGCTTTGACGTCGGAGCCCTGCCAAAGTAGGAGCCTAGAGCGCGTGTTGGCGCTTTGTCGGCGCTGTCAATGTGAGAGGGTGCTCGCTCAGGGTGCTCGCTCGCTCGCTCGCTCGCTCGCTCGGGGTGTTTGCTCAGGGTGCTCGCTCGGGGTGCTCGCTCAGGGTGCTCGCTTGGTTTCGAGGTGACGACGTGCAGGTACGCACCGCCTGCGAGGCCATCATGCAGTTGATGCTGTGCTCGTAGCGCTGGGCGAGGATGGCCAGCTTGCGCGTGTGCTCGTCCTTGAGGGCCTTGAGCACGGCCTTGTGCTCGCCCTTGGGCGTCACCTCCGTCTGGTGGTGGCGCAGCGCCTTGTACTGCTTGCTCTGCACCTTGCACGTGTCCTGGAACTGCTTCTTGATGGCCAGCTCCAGCGACTGCACGCGGGCACCCGCAGCACAACAAGTCACCATTCAACCCTCATCAAGATGAGCCTAAAGGGCGGGGCTATGCAAATCAAAGGTCAACACAACGGAGCAACCAGGAAGCCACCTTTCATCCGGGAGGAGTACGAGAAAAGCCACATTTGCGTGGAGCCAGTCTTTGGCTTTAAATCGGTGAGGCCCAGCCAAAAGAGCTCGGGCGACAGGAAAGAAACCAGAAGCGGCACCCACCTTGATGTTCTTGGGCTGCTGCCGCAGCTGCATGACATGCTTGCGGCGGAGCTCCCTCTGCCGCCGGCCGTTGTACTCCATCTGGTTGTCCAGCTCAGTCTGGTGCTGCAGCCGGATCAGGTCCTCGCGCAGCTTCTGGAGGCAGCGCAGCTGCCGGCCTTCCAGCTCCCGCGTGGACTCGTCGTGGCGGATCAGCGTGGCGTGCTCCAGCTCCTTCTGGCTCTCCTTCTTGTTCAGCTCCTGCAAATCCCAAATGGCGCCTTTTACCCAACGGCGGCAAGGGTGGGGTGGGGGTGGGGGCAAAACTTTGCACCTCCCGTATGTGCTCCTGCTCCAGGCGGTGGCGGGTGAGCATAGCGTTGCGCTTGAAGGCACGGGCGTGGCGCTCCAGGCGCAGGCGCTGTCGGGCCAGCAGCTCGGCCTCTTCCTCGGCCTGCGAGTGCTGCATGTTCTCCTTGTGCTTGGACAGACGCTCCTGCTTTTCCTTCTTGGGCGTGCTGGCGTCCTCGCTCATCTCCTGCCGCGCCAAACAACCACATGGTCAACCGTCGCTCGCTGTCTTTGACGTCTGGCAAGTCTCAAAGGTCGTGGCGTGCTTTCACACGTTTTGAAAACAGAAGATTGTCCAATTTGAAAGGAAAAAAATATAAAAGCGTTCCTCAGGAGTTGAAGAGTGACCCACAAGCAAGGTGGTGCAAGTGACAAGTTGCGTCGGGCGTTTTGCAAACTCATGGCCGAGCGGAAAAGAAGCTGGCAAAAACAGTCACCAAGGAACTCCACCTCGGTGCTTGGCCAGCATCAAAGACGCTTCTGTGTCTTGAACGTCCTCAAATGAACAATTGTGTCTTGAAGGACAACTGTGGATGTGTTGTGAAGGCCAAAACGGTGGCTCGCTTTTGTAAAGTCTTCCGAGAGACATCCATTTTGTCCACATACAACCCAAGTCGTGTGAAAGTCTCTTGTGCGACATGTGGCGGTGGCAGCTTTCTTACCTCCTTGATCTTCTCTTTGCAGAGCTTGTATTGTTTCCTCTGCGTGTCCAGGAATGTGCTGAGCTCCTTTTTCTGCTGCGCCACCATCTGCTGCTGGAACTTCTTCTCCTCGGCCAGAGCCACCTTGGCCTGCGCCGGAGAGCACGATGACACATTAGCTAGTGTTTGCTAGCTCGTCATGCGCCTGCGCGCACGCAGCTACTGTTTGCTAGCTGTTGACACGTGTTTGCGTACGTATTTGTTCCCCTGGTCCCAAGCCCCACTCCCACCGCCGCTCACCTCCTTGTCGGCGTGCACGGCCTGCCGCTTAGCCAGCTTCTCCAACTCCGCGTAGGCGTTGTTGGCCTGCGTCTCGACCTCCTTATGCAGCCTGAGGCGATGCTCGTCCATCTCGGCCTTGAGTTTGTTCTCCAGAGCAATCAGCTGCTTCTGGTGTTGTCTCCGCATGCGCTTGTAGCCCGACATCTGATCGCGCAGCTCGCCCTCCTGCTCGCGCTCGTGGATCTGCTTGGTCACCTGAGAGCCGAGAGCGCAACATTTGACTCAGAATGTTGCTGTTCTGTCACTTTAGCAGGATTGGACCAAACGCTGTTGTGAAGCCTTAACACTAAGCACCCCCCCACACACACACACCACGCAGCGACAGTAGGGGCTGCAATCCAAGAGGCGGCCTCTCCACCAGAACCAAAACAGCAAGAACGTTTTGTTCTCCCACAACTACCGAGGCAAGTACTGTCGGTCTGCTTTTAGGCTCACCATATTGTATTGTCTTGAGATTCCGCCGCTTCCACATTTCTCAACAGATCTCAATCACAAAAGATTGGTCAAACGGCAAAGAAGCACACAAAACAGTCCAACATTGAGTTTTTTCAGCTCAGCAGTTCTGTGCACTAATTCTGTTTTTCACGCTTTACATGCCAAGACTCACAAATGCAAATATTTTCAACATTGACCTCTTTCACCCGCTTCTTGACCGATTCAAATCATTCCAATCTGCACCTTTTCCATCTTTGACTCCACCTTCCAGATTCCTCACGTCATTCAAAAGTCCGACCTTTGACGTCGGAACAATTCAATCACTGCGGGTCACGCTCGCCAAGGATCGTCAAGTGGACCAACCTGAAGGCAGAAGGGTCGCTGCGTGTCCATCTTCCGGTAGTTCCCGGCCAAACGCCTCGGACACAACATGGCAGCGAGCGCGGCCGAGCGCGGCGGCATCCGGGACGCTGGCCCGGGCGTCATCGTCTGGCCCCAGCGCGTCTGCAGGAGCTTGGGTGTCCGAAAGGAACCCCCCTCCTCCACGGTTGGATGCAAACCCAAAGGCCAAGGCCGGCACAGAGCGGCTCTTTGAGCGGCGGGCGGGCAGCAGGTGGCTCACATGAATACCTCATTGACCGGACCTTGGAGGGGGGCGGGTCAGGTGGTGGCACGTTCGTGAGGGGAATTGCCAGCAACAGATGGATTGAGTGCTAAAAGAATGAAATTGCAAAGGCACCATTTTGATCAAATTTGGCCAAGGACGCACACTCTCGCTCCAAATGACTTAATTTGGTGACAAGGAGACTATTGACTGGCGCACTGGACGAGTATAAGACAACGTTGTCGTTTTAAAAAGTGGCGGTCGGCTCAACTGCAAGACCAAGAAGTGGGGGGTGGGGCACGAAGGATGCCTGCGAACTTGTACGTTTGTAAATGACAGCCGGCTTCGTCGCTTCCTCGTTTGACAAACGAGCTTTGCTTTGACCCATAATAACCTCTGCGCCTCCCCCACTCTCGCAACCTTCGCCTCCTACCCACGGAGGGCGTGCAAAAAATCCCACCGGAGGACCATCGCCTGAACCGGCATCGATGACGAGCGCGGCTCCACAATCTGCCCACGGCCGAACTCTTTGTCTTCCTGCCCGGGGCCGCGGGAAAAAGATGATGTCATCGAACACCGAGCCAGCACGCTGGCACACAGGAGCAAATGAGCTGACGTGCGAGCGGGCGCGTGTCCGTTCGAAACATTTGTCAAGGACACCCGGGCACGCTCATGTCAGCAAACTCACACACTGCAAACACAAACGCGCTCGGTCTCTCTCTCTCCCTCTCTCTCTCTCTCTCTCGCCCTCTCTGTCACGCACGCACGCGCCCAGCGGTTGACAGCGAGTTGCAAGAGCCCACGTGAAAGCCAGACGACTTACTACAACTGGCTACCACTTGTTTCCATGACAACAGACGAGCGAGAGACCTAGCGAGAAAGAAAAGAAGTGGAAGGAGAATGCCCACCACGCAGCTCATTTAGGCTGCTCCTGCTGCAAGAAAATCGCTGAGAGCTAAAGACATGCATATGGGTCGATGCAATTTACATGATCATGCCCACCAAACATCTCACGCAGCCCCGTTTGGTATTGCCGTCGCTGCTTATGGAATGCAGCCGTCCGTCAAATATTTGCCAAATAGCAAACGATGCGTCCTCAGATAACCAACTGGCTTGGAGACATTGGCCGTGTTTTTCATTCAGCCCTGTCCGCATGTGACATGGAGCCAAGCGAGCAGCCGAGAACGCAGCCAAGCGACTCGCTTGGAGTGAGTGTATACACAGCAGCTCACAAGTCCATCGAGTTGCAGCCCGCACAGCCCGCTGAGGCGCAAAACTCACTCAAAGCTGCGGCCGCAGATGTTCTGGCTTTCCATGAGTCACACGCGCAGGCAGGTCTGCTTTTTGCGATGCGACTGAACAAGCTTGGCAGGCGCGGGGGCTCACCAAAGATGCTGACTTGATGGTGGCAAAGCGGGCCTGGTTCTTGTAGCTTTGGGCCTGGCTGCTCTTTGGGTGCATGCTGTCATCCCATTTGTAATGCTGCTCCTGAAAAACACACACACACACACACGTTTGTTTATTTTCCCTTCAGCAAGCCAGCACACTGACTTTTGGCTTATCCACTGAGCAGTCCCTGCAACCCGTCCCAGCTGATAGTCCGGGCGGCCCGTTGTGGTGGTAATACCTCGTCGGCAGGCGCCGGGGACTCCAGGGTGCCCCCGTAGTCGTGCGGGTGCATCATCAGGCTCATGTCGTCCAGATGCTCCTGCAGGCTGTTGACGCTGCCGCTCGGGCTGCCCGTGCTGACCGACGTGCTGGCTACCGAGTGGTCGCTGCCCAGGCTGTTCATCTCGCGACTGGCCGCCTCGCTGTCCTGCCATGTTACGTCCACAAAGTCACTTCTGCGCACGGCCGTCTGAATGTGTCTGCTCCCACCTCCTCGTCCTCCTGGCTCTCCCCCGTGGGCCCGTTGTGCTTCTCCTGGTAGAGGATCTTCTTCATCTTGCGGTACTGCAGGTGGTCCAACTCGCGCACAGCATCTTTGGTCCTCTGGATCAGGTCCAGCAGGATCCTTGGCGACCGCTCCCGTCGCACAAATTCATGCTGGGACGAGAAAAATACTTTTAAATGGGCGCTTTGTGAGACGCGCAGAAAAGAGTCCTCGTTCCCTTGCGCTGCAAAAAGCAGCGCTGGTGGCGCTTTGATATCAAATGGACTTCATTCGAACAAACACATTTCCAACGCGGGCAGTTTGGAAAACGGCTTCAAATACCGGCGTTGCGGCGGCCACTCACTCGCAGCAGCTCCCCTGACGAGGGTCGCTCCTGAGGAATTTTCAGAAGGCAGTAGTCCACAAAGCTTCGGAAAAGGTCAGACCTGCACAGATGGATGCCCTTGTGGATTTGTGCATTTACTCCAATCATGCAAAGTTTCCAATTCAATTCAATTGATTGAAAACGAGCACATCTGATCCAAAGACGAATTTCATTTTTCAAAGAAGCTGCATTTTAAAAACAAATGGACTAATGACAAAGGCAGAATTCCAACCTCGTCGTATTGCAGTGTGCGTATTGTGCGGTGGTGTCACGTGTTGCCTGGCATGTTGGGCTGGGCTAGGCTAGGCTAGGCTAGGCTAATGTAGGGGGAGCACGCTGGCGCCTTACCACTCGTTGGCTTGCAAGGTGGGCGAGTCGTTCTGCGCGATGTGATATAAGGCACTCATGGCGTTCATGTTGAACAGCGGCGGCTTGCGCTCGGCTGGAAGCACACACGCCAGACAAAAGTCAGTCAAAGGCCCCACGGACCCAAGTCACCTTTGGCTTGGCACAGCTACCTAATTCGATGCAGGTGATCCCCAGGGACCAGATATCCACTTTTCCTTCGTACTGGCCCTCGTCCATGGCCAGGATCACTTCGGGGGCCATCCTGACCACACGCACAACAAACACGTCATTATGCACACCAAAGGTTTCCCTCATGCCGCAAGCAAATGTCTCCAATGGCCTTTCCACGTCCACGCGTGTTTTTGCAGTGGCCCGGGGAGAACACAAACTAAGCATGAATAATACAAACAATGAGGCCCGGCCAAATTGAAAAGTCAAAGCCCAACTCGGAGCCCTTATTCAAAATCTCACCAGTAAGGCGTCCCCACAAAGGAGTTGGCGGGTGAGGCGATGGAGGCGGAGCCAAAGTCGGCCAGCTTGACCTGGCCTAGCTCCGTCAGCAGGATGTTCCCCGCCTTCACGTCTCTGAAGAGGCACAAAAATACCAGTGTTGACAAACAACATTGAGCTTTGCAGCTGAACAAAAAGGCTTTAAATAAAACAGGGACATTGCATCTTACGTTCACTAAAAAACACTCATATTTTGAGCTGTGGAAAAGACTTTTTTGCTCAGGAAAATAAAAGAACGTGGTCTGAATTTGGAGGGATGTGTTTTCCATTTGACAGGGTTTCTGCTTTTTCAATGTATTCAAAGCATTTGATTTAAAATCCCTCAAAACTCTTCATTTTTCCTTCAAATATAATTACTGTTTTTACCCCCCTCTGGCTCCAGACGGCGTACCCATTCCGCCCTTGCGTTTTATCGTGCCGAGGTCGCTCGAGGTCGCTCGAGGTCACCCCGCTGGCTTCTGCTCGCTGTTGACGAGACGGACTTACGATGCTCACCTGTGAATCATGTCGTGGCAATGCAAGTAAGCCAGTCCCAGCAAGGCACCGTGGGAGATGGCGGCAATTTCCGTCTCTTGCAGTGGCTTCTTGTGAACTTTGATAGAACCAAGCAAAGAAAAAAAAAAATGACAACCTTCTCGTACACAAATTTGAATGCAGAAGATCCTCCGGGGAGCAAACGTACCCTCGAGTAAATCCGAAGCTGATCCCAGGCAGTACTCCATCACCAGCTTTTCAAACGCACAAGAAAGATGAGGTCAGGCATTTGAACCACCAAGCAAACGGCAGGGGGCGCTGTCCGGACACATCACGGAAGGAAATACTCACCCAGGCGGTGTTGTCTCTCAGGTAGCAACCTTTGTACTCGATGGTGTTGGGGTGGCGCAGCTGGCCCAGAAATTTCACCTCCTTGATGATGTCCTGCCACTTCTGCCCGAGAAATTCATGCTCGGAGCTTTTCTTGGGAGCGTATTGCTGTGTGTGCATGCGTGTGTGCGTGCCTTACTTCAGTGGTCTGCTTGCCGTGGTAGGACATCTTCTTGATGGCCACCACCTCGTTGGAATACGAGTTGCGGGCCTGAACAACAATGACAAGACAATGAGAGCAGAGCAGACACATTCATTTTGGTGCCCAAAAAAATCTTTGTCTGACTTGGGCAACGACGCTAACATTGCTAACGTCGCAGGGAGTCGTCTCAAGCCTCAGCCTAAAAAATGGCTGATGACAACAACTTCCACGTCAGGCGTGGGCTCTTGGGAGTTTTTCCCAAGATCCGGAAGGGCTTGTTTTTTTTCTTCTCGTCCTAAAAGTCTTGACTTACAAAGTAGACGGCCCCGAAGCTGCCATGTCCGATCTCGTGCAGGTCGCAGAAGACGTCCTCGGGGTCGTCTTTGAAGAAGAGCTGGGCCAGCTCGGGGTCCTTGGGCGCCCCTTTGCGCGCCGACGACGGCATGGCTAGGGGGCGCTGCTCTCGTCGACGCCAGCCGCCGGCCTGGCATTGGCCAGCCGCACCGCCAAAGGCTGCTGAGCAAAAACCAAAAGGTCACCAAGCTGAAAGCCCTTCCCTTCGCCACGGGCGGGAACGCCAGGTGTGTCCTCAATCAAAAAGACATTCAAGAAGCGCCGATACCGAATACAGAGCAAGGGTTAGGGTTAAGGTCAGCATTAAGACATTTTCAACCAAAGATGAAAGTCAACCTTCACAATGAACCCTTTCAATGAGCCATTTGGATGTCTCTTCTTTTACTTCTCAACTCAGCTTTCAACATTGATCACAAAGGAATCCCGGCCGAAGATGGACATTGCAAAGCGGCCACTTTGAGCCGCCGTCCATCAAAAGCGGGACACCAGAGGCGGCCAATACTACTTGCTTTCCATTCTCCCTCTACTGTGCCACCATCTAGTGGCCGGCCAATTGTGCAATTACAGCCAAAATAAATGTTGAACAAAATGGCGCAAGTACGAAGCAATTGCGGCCTTATTGACACGATTGCTGCCCGATAGATTCAAGTGAACCGAAGGCATGCGATCATGACGGGAGTGATCAGCCAATATAGGCTCGCGCGAGCCTCGTGAGGATCAAGCACTACGGAAGAACACCAAGGGAGCGAGCATATTTGCTTCTCACACCACCAAGCGGGTACGTTGTGTTGCATTGTCTACCTGAGTGTGAATGGAGCGGTCGCCAGATGTGCCTTTGGTCGCTCCTTCTGCCCTCACTTAAAAGCCGAAGCAGATTTGACGCCAATGCTCCTCGCAGACGAGATCTTTCTTACTCCTGAAACAAGGAAGAATCAAAAAAGACTCCGCACTTAGAATTGCAAAGCACATCTCGGAATGGACTATTTTTTGGGGGCTTGATGAGAGTGTGGCTGCAGATTAAACTATGAGCAGGATAAAAATATCTGCCTGTGCACGCGCACACGCACGCATGCACTCACACACACACGTGGTCTAGATGTATAAAAAATAAAGAGCGTGCCCGTGAATCATTTCAAACACAAACCGACACTGGCAGGAACCTCTGGGACCCTTGGCTTCTTCCTCCTCAGCTTCCTCACTCTTCCTTATTTAGGCACTTGGTGGTCCATTTGCTCATCAGCCAGTTAGTCAGCAAGCCTCAGTTAGCGCCAGTCAGGTTAGTGGGTAGTCAATTAGTCAGTCAGTCCATCCATCTGTCCGTCCACTTGCCGGCTGACTTTCCAGTCAGTTAGCCGGACAGTCGACTAGTCCGTCTGCTATTAACTTAGTTCTTTTCTAACCTTGTTCATGAGTCGCTCTATCTGTCCTTATCCTAGTTAGTCGGTTACATCTAGTGCCAACAAGAGTTCATCAGTTGTTTATTTCTTCATTGCTCAGTCCATCTGACTGTCCACTAGTTTGTTATAGTAATCCATCCATTAGTTAGTTAGTTTTATTCTTAGTGTGCTGCTAGCTACGTTACATGGAGCTACGACAGTATAGCCATAAAATATCTTCATATTATTTCCAAAACACTTGATGTTGGTTGCTAAATCCGCCAGCCCTCAACATATTCTTAGAGCCAACCCGGGACACTAAAACAACGACCACGCCGGCCGCCAGTGGCTAAAAGTATGTTAATTAGCGCTAACCCGCCAAGCAGACTGGACTCGTACGACTTAACATTGCGGATTATCTTTAGCAACAGCTACTGACAGCGCGGTAGGAAAAATGAGGTCAACTGTGAACTGAGGAGGCGCGACTCCAGTACACACACACACACACAAAAAGGCGTGACGTCATCAAAACTGTTAGGAACCCGAGCCGATCTAAACAACCGAGTAGATGTGCTACCTCCACCGGCTCTCTGCGTAAAAAAAGTAGGAAGGTATTACGGGCGTTTGGAAGCAATTTTATTTAGGGGGGGGGGGGGGGGGGGTCATCTGGGTCGCCCAAGTGGAAAAAAGCAGAAGCCAGAAAAAGCCCAAAGAGGAAACCGCCACCGAGTCATCTCGTCCTTGTCTTCAAATGGATGCCGGCGCTCTAAATTATGTACACGCCATACAAGAGACGGCCCGCAGGCATGCAGACCAATCCTTCGTGCTGCTTAGGACAGTGACGCCACGACTACCCAATAATGAGCAGAACGACTGACAAACTGTGACGTAACGTCGCTCAGCTGGATGAGGAACATGGATTCACATTCCCCAAATATCCAATCGTTTTCCAAACAGATGACCGAGCAGCTGACACTAACAGTAACCGAAAAACGGTGTTGGCTAAAAACATCAACCTGTGTAAACTGCACTCAGTGAAGAGCACAAACATGAAGAACACAAATTCACATTTTCCAAACATACACCGATCACTTGGGCCTTGACACAATGACTGCACGAGAATGGCGGCAAAAGGTGTTTTGTTGGTACGACGAGTTAACGTAAACCGCGTGACGTCCGGCGTATAACGAATCCTCACGGGCGCGCATTTTTCAACATCAACCAGGACAAAAGCAACGGGATCGCGCGCGCGCACGGCCTGATACGCTTGTACCGCGCACGAGCGACAGACGGCGAAGCGTCTGTTGGCGCGTGCGTGAGCCATAGGGGGGGGGGGGGGTGACGTCATTTTCCAGCTTTTTACAACAATCGTGTTTACTTTGAACGCAGCGCGTCAGTCGACAAATTCGATTGAATGACAGATAAATGGTAAAAAATAAATTTACTGGAATTAATGAACGCACATAATAGGGGTAATTTAGATCAAAGGCAAAAATTTGAATGGGGTTGGGGGGCAGCGGCGGCGTTGATAGTAAAACCTTCCACGGTAGTCCACGCACTTGTCACGCTGACCCACATTGCGTAACGCTGACGAAATCCTCCTCTCCACCTGCTGTCACATTCCGCCCGTGTGTCGAACTCACCAGCGGCACCGGCGAAGACCACCGAGCGAGCGACGCATCCTTGTCCCAAGAAAGCGGCCGTGGACGTGAAGCAGGTGACCTAACCCGAGCGAACCGCGGCCACAGCCACGGCAGTCGTCTGTCAGCCGACTGGAAGGCAAGCTGCGTGCTGACCAATCATCCAAACGTGATGCGACTCATCCGAAGCAGAGTCGACAGCTACGAAGTTGCCGCCGCCTCCGACCGAGTGCAGTGACGTCGTCGATTGAAAGACTCCCAAGTGACTTTGCGCTAGCATGAGCTAGCGCCTAATCCGCCAGTAGGAAGTGTCAATCACGCACACACCCCCGTTCGTTGCCCTCCTTCCCCTCGGCTGCTCACCTATTTTTAGGTGGTGGTGTGGGAGAGGGGGCGCAAATCGTCGTGCTAGGAGCTAAAACACACACACGCTCACACAAAAAGAGACATGGAGATTTAGTTCCAGTTTTGGGAGAGAAACTGTCTCAGTTGTGGTCGGACTTCCTGATTGGATGATGACGGCGGGAAACGCAAAGCCTCAGGTCGATTGAGCGTGCGCGCATACAGTCACACGCACGCGAATGCGCGCGCACGCGTCGGACAACCCAAAGTTGCATTTGTCGCCTAGAAAAACATAATTAAAAGGACATTGTATCTGAATAAATCTTACCACACTGTCACTCCTTTGTGTCATGTGTGGTGAAAAGATGCAAGACTCGCGTGCGCGTTCGTGCAACAAGCGGGAAGGCGATAAGCGGGTTCAAAGGCAATGCTGCTATCTGTCGGTCATATTTGGAACTATATTAACGTCAACCCCCGTTTTGGCATTTTCCTCGGCCACTGGCGGAGCTAGAGGGGGGCTACGGGGGCACCACCCACAGCTATGCTCGGTACTAGGCCAGGGGAGTTTGGGGAATTTGGGGTAGTTTAATAATTGTTCCATATTTTTCCTTGGTTCTCCAAAGTGTCAAACGCGTGGAACTCCCAGTCGCAACGCAGGGCCTGGCGTGCTTTTGGCGGTTGGTCATCTCCCGTGTGTGATGCAGGGCAAGGGCTTCCAAGTCGAAATGAAGAGAGGTCTCCAGGTGGGAAGCAACATCACGATCAGCGGATGAGGCAACCAGACGACGGAGAGGTACGGCATCCAGACATGCAAACCGACGAGCAGGGTCATTTGTCTTCTGACGGGCAACGCTGGCGTAAATTTATTTGATGGTCCGTTTTGGCTGTCGTGCATCACCGCCATGTTCATAAAAAGACTAAAACTCCCACTTTGGTCACATTTGTCTTCTTATGGTTGCACACAAAAGGCATCAGAGAAACGTGTCATAATTTAGTAATATTTCTCATTTTTGAATTAAAGTTGAGCTTTACAGAGTAACGTCTCAAAAGCCTTGCTATTTTTTGTAATACAAAAAAAGCTTTATTTGAAAAAGATCAAATTGGGTACATATGTGGAAAACAAATGATTATTTTTGAAATTGTTTTATGTTGTTATGCTTGCCGAATAAAACGAGTAACTTTGATCCAAAAACAATGCTGCAATTAAGTGTTTTTGTTTTTCTTCTCCGCGTTTAGTTTAGTCAAGAAATTGTTTGAGGAAAGACTGCGTCCGCAGCACTCACAATTGAGCGTCACTGGGCCTCCCTAACCAGCAGGTCACGCGCCACCTGGAATGCTGCCACCATGGAGCTCAGCTGGATCTTCTCACTGGTGCCGGATGCCAGCCGGTGCCTAAAAACCAGAGCAGGCGGCGGGTCAGCGCAGGCCGGCTTTGCCTTTTGGCCACATTGCGCACGCGCACTTACTCCACGTCCGCCAGCTTGATGAGAAGGTTCATGCGCACCGAGGGCGGTAAGTCCACTTTTTAAACCATTGGCAAACCGAGAAATGAAAACAACAACAACGCTCATTTGGAATGCAGCTCAGGATGAACCAGCGCAGCTCACAGTTGGCGTTGGCTCAAAATGTACGTACCTCTGTGGATGAGCAGGTGGACCCGCGTGAGGATGTCCTGCAGCGCTAAACCTTTCAGCGTCTTCAACTCCAGGATCTCTGGCGGACGTGCAAAAGACAAATGATGGGGAGGCGGTGACCCACCATAAGCGCTTTGTGTAAATTGACTTTTTGACCGGCTGCCCAAAGAGTTTTTCAGCCTTCCTCAGATCCGTTTGTCCGGTCGGATCCGAATGCGCCAGTGTCAATGTTGGGACTTACGCTTATAGGCGGTGCCAAAGTCTTTGTTGAGTGACCAGTCCAGGATGTTAGCGATGTCGGAGCGCAGCGGCTGTCCCGTGCAGGCGTAGGCCGTGTCCTCGCTGATGCGGCTGTATGCCATGCTCGTGCTCTGCAAAGGCGGGCGTATCAAGCAAAAGCATCACATGGCCGCCGGGAGGAAAAGACGGAGGGCGGCACCTGCAAGATGTTGAGGCATTGCCGCATGTCGCCCGACGATAGGGCCACCAGCGCCTTCATTCCATCCGGAGTGACGTCCACACTGGACACAAAGAAGAAGGCTGTCGTAAACTCGCGCTTGTCGCTAAAGTTGCCTTGTCAGAGCCTCTCCTCCAATCCGCGTGGAGTGGAGGCCATCACAAACTCAGCGTGCGCTGTGATGACCCACTCACTCCCGAGGTCAAAGTGTTTTTTGGTGTTTGGGCCGGCGGCCACCGACCTCTCCTGCTGGATGACGTGCTGCAGCCTGGGGATCATCTGCTCGGGCGATAGCGGTCCGAAGCGGAAGCGCGTGCAGCGAGACTGCAGTGCCGGGATGATTTTGGACAGGTAGTTGCAGATCAGGCAGAAGCGGGCGTTCTCCGTGTACTTCTCCATTACTGGCGTGGGGGACGGCAACACGTGAGAAGCGCTCATCGAGAGGGACGCCTTTGGCCGGCACGAGGCTCACCACGCCGCAAGGCGTTCTGGGCATCCTGCGTCATGGCGTCGGCCTCGTCCAGGATCACCAATTTGAACCCTTTCCTGAACGGGCACGGGAAGCATACGGGAAGCCGTCAAGAGCTGCTCGCTCGCCCGCTCCCTGCTCGAGAGAGCGCCGGGAGTAAGGACGAATGATGAAACATGATTCCTCGTCGCCACGGGGAAAGAAGCCGGAGTGCCACTCGCACCCAAAAGCTTGTGAGCCGCATCTTACTTGAAGATGGTTCTGGTGCTGGCGAAGCTCAGGACGGGCCCTCGCACCACGTCGATGCCTCGGTCGTCCGACGCATTGAGCTGCAATGCCAGCTTCGGTCAGAACGCAGCCCGGCGCCTCCGAACGGGCCGAGGGGACGTACCTCCAGAACCATGGAGTTGAACTCCTTGCCCTTGTATAGCTGCTTGGCGCAGGCCAAGATAGTGGATGTCTTGCCGGTCCCGGGCGGCCCGTACAACAGCAGATGTGGCAGTCGGTCTTCGTTGATGAACTTCTGGACTGCAAATTCATGTAGGAAAATAAAAAATAAAAATGCCTGCGTGTTATGTGACCGCGTCACTTTTCATCTCGCCGCTCACCCGTGGCTTTCGACTTACTGGTGCTGAGAATGTCCTTGTGCGAGATCAGGTCGTCCAGTTTCTGCGGTCGGTATTTTTCCACCCTGGAGCGCAAGCGGTTCAATAAACAAGCGCATGTGCGAGGATGCGCTCTTCAGCACTCCCTGATACGTGTGGCGATTCATTGCTGCTTTAGATTAGGGCGGCAACTAAGGAGTAGCTATGTTGTCCAGTTTAATCCACCATTCGGGGAAAAAATAAACAGATTTCTTTCCTTTCATTCGTTATTTCAAACACAAAAGCATATACAAAAACGATGACAACGCAGCTCCTAATTTGGTTGGAAAATGAGCAAAAATGTCAATTGTTCTAAAAGCAGGTGTTTGAAAGTAATGGGAGAATATTTACAGGTGAAAGGCTCCAGATTCATGGATTTGTACAATAATACGTTAATGAATCACTTAATTATTCATCAACTACAATTTGTACAATGACAGTTAAACTTCGACATCATTTTCTTTTTTTAACGGGTGCAGTGTAGCGCCGACTACAGGCAAGAAACACTTAAACATCCGTTGTTGGTGTTGGTTTCCCGCAGCCGAGGTGAGGGAAGCCGAAGTCCACTGGAAGATGTCAAGCTTAAAGTAATTCTGCTACCGTGCACAGAATATAAACTGAAAACTCGAATCAAGCGGTTGAAGTAGGCAAGGATGAAAACGGAAGCGGACTTGCCGAACTACGAAGGTAAGAGAAGCTAAGCTACGTTAGCCTTGCGACTTTGGCTAATTTGGCTCGGCGACGCCGCGTCTCGCTCACCAGGGTAAATTTGTGGATTGCAGCGGTCTTTTCGCGGTGGCGGCCATCACGTAATCGTGGAACGGAAAGAAAACGTCAGCGGGACGCCACGGCGGCAACTTTGACGCCACTCCAACTCGCCGTATTTGCCGCGCGTATCACAAACCGGAATAAACGTCACAACCAATGGTAAATCCGTTTCCGGTATTGTGGACATGGATTAGTAGAAACTTGGGGGAAAACGCTTGACACGTTGAGCTGGATATTTTCGAAACATTATTAAGATATTCTTGAAAATATATAAGTAAATCATTGGGGATATTTTTATTTTATTTTATTATTATTTAATTTTTATGTAACTTTAGCCCTCGTAAATGAGATGAATGAATAAAAAATACATGGTGTATGGGAATTGTGCAAAAGTCCATTTTAAAAATAGAATTGTTTTCTCGCATTATTTACAGTTAATGTCATTATGTGATATTCTCCAAAATGCTAAATCATATCAACCCTTTTATGACTGTTTAATTTATTTTTAATCAATATTTTATTTAATTTTCATGAAAATATATATAATTAAAATAAATGATAATACCATCATGTGCCTACCCCAAATCTGGAGTCGTGTTTTTAGAATGTGGGAGGAATGCTTAGGTATTGTAAATAGGGTATCCACAAAAATTAAAACCATCCATCCATTTCCGACGGCTAATTTTGGGAACTGCGTATAATAATTTAGGAAAGTGTGGAAATTCGAGGTCAGTCCAAACAAATTTTGTGCTTTTCTTCTGATAGTTTCAAAACGTTTTGAAATAGCAATGAGCTGAAGAGTTCAAAGTTGGAACTGTACTTTTTTCCACCCCCTCCCCGCCCTCGGAGTTTCGGTTGTGATCTCGCGAGATTTTCGCTGCTTTGATAGACGGCTAACATGTCGGGGGAGTACCCCGCACCATCACCACCTTGCAAATCGCCTTGAACCGCTTTGAGGGACATCCCCACCCCAAGCCCACCCCCACCCCCTCCCATCCCCCTACTGCGTCTCTCCATTTCGGAGCCTCCGCGACCCTCGAAGTCGTCGTACTGCTGGCCAGCCGGCCGCCATCCTGCGAGCTCCTCCTCCTCCTCCTCCTCTTCCATCACCACCGTGATGAGGCAGCATCAGCATCGTCATCTTCATCCGTGATGGAGCCGTTAATAACGTCGCCGCGACGCCTCCTGCCACCTCTTTGGATCTTTTCTCCTCGCGCGTGACAACAGCCGCACGCACGCAAAGGAGAGGAGAGGAGAGGAGAGGAGAGGAGAGGAGAGGAGAGGAGAGGAGAGCGGAGAGGCTTGTGCGTGCATGTGCGTGGATGGGAACGATGAGCGAGGACGAGACCGGCCCGCGTGCGGCGCGCGCGAACGCGCACAAAGCGCTGCAACAGTGCGAGCTGGTGCAGAACATGATCGACATCAGCATCTCCAGCTTGGAGGGCTTGAGGACCAAATGTGCCACATCCAACGACTTGACGCAGAAGGAGATGCGCACGCTCGAGGTGAGTGAGTGAGCGAGCAAGCGCGTGCGTGCAAGTGGTTTCCTGCTTTCATTGCGTAACTCGGAGCTTAGCTGCAAATTAAGAGAAAAAAAGGAAAAAAGAGGGGGCTGCAGTTGTATTCTGCAGGTGGACACGAGGAAGAAAAGATGACCCCCCCCCCCCTCATGTAAACGCCCTCCTCCACCGCTTTTGCTCGTTTAGCAAAAATGAAGGAAAAATGACCCAGTGTAAAAAGGTGTAGCGCTCATGCATAAAACTAAGTGGGAAAAAAAGTCAAGGGTCGCAAATGTCATTAGCTACAAAAGTAGGTGTGACTTTTTTTGCTGTTAGCCAAGCAGTGCTCAGGTAAAAGCGGAAAGGCCGATTTATCTTAATTGTGCACATACCAAACCAACAAGGAAAGACTCTTTATATTTAAACTACCGCCAATGATGAATTAACTCTTTTACCGACATAAAAGTTCAAAAAACAGTTCAAACTCTCAAATGTTTCAAATGACAAGCAAAGTCAGAGGAGAAGTGCCGATTCGGCTGCTGTGCTCAATTAAAAGGAAAAATAGCAAATCTAAAATGTAGAGAAGAATAAATGTCGATGGGAACCGCTCGGTTTGACCGACATGTTGCATCGCTGCCGTCGACACGCGGGGTGAGCTTGGCACGAAGGTGTTACTTGTTTTCTCCAAGGGAAGGTCCTCAACTGACCACCAATGCTCACTTGGTGGTAGCCCTAAAAAGCAAACTGAGGTCAAAGAATTAACCAAAGTCATGACATGTCCAACAATTACAAATAAATAACATTGCAGGCTCATTGAAAAACGTTGCCAGCCTTGTTTGCTATTATTCTTTCCCAAAAAGAAATTCAGACTGATTTCGCCCCCTAACAGATGAAGACAATAGTGGCTACTTTGTGACCAAAAATGTTTCTCAAAAACTGCTGAAAACATTTGCAGACCTTCCCTTGCCAGAAATGAAATTCCACGAATTTAACAGAAACCTTTTCAGAAGTGTGTCAAAGCTTTTTTTTCCCTCCAAGCGACTGAAACTTTTCGAGAAACCGGCTGTGAACTTTCCCAGACAATTACAGTCCTAAGAATTTCTTCCATAAAGTTACAGAAAACTTGCCCAAACTTTATCACTATTCACCAACCTTAATTCTGGCCGGTCACGCGCTCACCCCCCCCCCCCCAGGCAACGCTGTGGTGTGCGTGCGTGCGTGCATGTTGTCGTCCAACTTTGTCTTCCATCTTGTTTGTCAGGGCAAGCTGGTGAAATACTTCAGCCGGCAGCTGTCGTGCAAGCGCAAAGTGGCCTTGGAGGAGCGCGGTGGCCAGCTGGACGACTTCCCTCGCCTGGGCCACTGGTTCCGCATCGTCAACCTGAGGAAGGAGGTCACGCAGGTGAGCGGGAAGGCTGTAAAAAACCCCCAAAAAAATTGAGTGGCAGAAAGCCAGCTGTGTTGTTGGTTGCTTGGTTGGTTTGTCTTCAAAGTACGTAGTATAGCCAAAAGGTCAGCCGGGCCGAATCACCTTGGTGTGTAGCCGTGAGAAAAGATTAAACATGATCGGTCAATCCACATTGAATGGATAAAACCTCTCATGGGGCATCCGTATGAATGGAAGGGTTGCTGACAGCAGTATCAGTGCCCATCCAAAGCCATCCATCGCCCAGGTCATGCCTTCCAAATGTTCCTCGTGAGCCTGCTTGATGGAAATCGGAAGGACACATCTGAAAGTGTTCCTGTCGTGTGGCCGCAGGACATGAGTCCCGCCGGGGTGACGCTGGAGGGACTCCTGGACATGAGCGAGCAGCAAGTGTGCGAGCTGCTGCAAAAGTTCGGTGCCAACGGAGAGGAATGCGCCCGCCTCAACGCCTCGCTGGCCAGCCTCAGGAGGGCACATCAGCTCGGTAAGATGCCCGTCTGCCTGCCCGCAAGTTAGCTGGAGCAGGGAATGCTCACAAGTTTGTTTCCCTCTCTCTTCCTGCGGGTGGCGCTAAATGCGCACTAAAGTCAGTGCCTGACACGAGAACAAATCTCAAACCTTTTCTTTTTCACTTCTTTCTTCTAAAGGTTTGTTTCACCCCTAACGTCCCCCAACTAAAGAAAATTATTCCGAATAACAGCACCAAAATGTGTTCATTCCGTTAAAATGATTCTCCAACGTTTTATAGTCATTATTTTCAGGCGTGAGAGCAAACCCGAAAGTAGCGTTAAATCCGAAAGTAAATTGATTGTGGAAAAACAAAACAAGAACGAAACAACGATAGTCGTCATTGCGTTTTGAATGGAAAAGCGGATAAAAGCAAACTAAAAAAAAAAGAAATGTTTTTTTTTTCTTGGACACCAACTAGAAGCATCTTGTGGTGCATTCAGGGACTGACTGTCTGATAAACTGAGATAACAAATACAGTGATCCCTCGCTACTTTGCGTTTCGTTTATCACGGCTTCATGACAACGCGGATTATATTTCTAAATTAAAAAAACATGAAAAATAAAAATAATACTTCCAAATTGAGGAAACGTGTCTAACCTTTAGGACAATGTAATATTGCTCCAAATGTTCGTTTACATTCCTTTAGAAGTCCGTTTTCGTGCGTTAGCACGATCACGAATTAGCATCTTTCCGCTAACTCGTTAGCCTGCCCAGTACTTCTTGTTGGTGACCGTATTTCGCGGATTTCACTTATCGCGGGTGGTTTTGGAACCAATTATCTGCGATAAACGAGGGATTGTTGTACAATGTACAGAGTTGCAACGATTAATCCATTCATTGACAACTGATGGATGTATAAATTAAGTGATCGTGAGCTTCTTTATTCAATCAAAACGGTTCAAATCCTCACAATGTCAGTTTGTCAAGAGTAAATATTTCCTAATCTCCATCATCCGCAATAAAAGAAGACTGATATTCTTTGTGTTGAATCAAAATACAATATTTACATTTACTTTGGAAAACAATGACGGTCGTTTTTGCAACAACATATGGACAAAGGAGTAACCGAATTATAATGAATTCATCTTTTCTGAACAACCAATTTCACATAATGTCCTATTTTTGAATAAAGGGAAGGAAACCAAAACAGTTTTTCAATTGAGCGACAAAATAATTGACAGATTAACCAATGATTCCAATTATTGAAAGCTGGACCACGGTGCACTGAGGTAGCATGTCCGCCTCACAGTTAGGAGGGTGTGGGTTCGATTCCACCTCCAGCCCTCCCTGTGTGGAGTTTGCATGTTCTCCCGGGGCCTGCGTTGGTTTTCTCCGGGCCCTCCGGTTACCTCCCACATCCCAAAAACATGCTTGGTAGGCCTATTGAGCACTCCAAATTTTCCCTTAGTGCGAGTGCAAATGGTTGTTTGTCTCTGTGTGCCCTGCGATTGGCTGGCAACCGGTTCAGGGTGCCCCCTGATGACGGCTGGGATAGGCTTCAGCACACCCGTGACCCCCGTGGGGACTAAGCGGTTCAGAAAATGGATACTCCTAGTGTGCCAGAACCACTGCTGTGTGGTTCTGGCACACTATTTTATTATGTTTTTATTTTTTTCAATATATAGTGCTGATGATTAATTGGCTGCCTTTCGTAGCGTAGGCGGTTCAAGTGTCACGTTGCAGTGCCATCGGCCTTCCAATTGCCAACAATTAGCAAACACACCTGCTTTCCATGAGCCGCCTCGGTCTTTCTCACCTCCACATTTTTTAAAAAAGGATTTCACAAAATCTGCCTTAAAGTGCCCATTGCAGATGCTTTGATAAAACATTTCTATATAAAACCACAGTGACCTGAAATAAAAAACGACCATTCATAATCGTTGAGGCTTTCTTGAGTTTAGCGCTGTCGTTTAACATTAAGACACCAGGGGGCGACAAAGACCAGCCTTGCAATACCATTGCAATACCACAAGTTGATCCGGCGGGGCAGTAGAGCCTCGCCATAATCTTGTACTTGCTTTGGTGAGGGTTAGGCCGGCGCAGAGACCGCGCGCATCCTTTGGCATCTTTCTCCAGTGCACAATCGGCAAGGAATAAATAAACACGCGAGTCATTCTCATGGACAGCTTTGAAGAAAACCTCACAACAAGCAGCAACAGCAAGCCACCTTCATTCATCTCCGTGGATGGCCTCCCGCCATTTTTTTATTGCCTTCGCACATGCTGCACGCTTAAGCGGAATCTAATTAAGTCAGATAATTAATCAGATTAGCTCATCATTCAAAAGTCTTTGTCCTTGGCTTTTTGCACTCAACACACGATTAATGTGCGAAAACACATTCTGTATTTACACAGGATAGACACGTCCATCGTCAATAAAAAAATGTAATTGACGATGTAAATGTAATTAAGAAATAGAATCAATTACATTTTTAGGATGGATGGATGGATGGATGGATGGATGGATGGATGGATGGATGGATGGATGGATGGATGGATGGATGGACAGTCCATCTATGCATAAACATGCTGTTGGCTCTTGACTCAATGAAGTCTTTTCTCATGATCATGACTGTCCATTGTTGCCCACTTCTTCACTTGCTCTATTCAAATATGAATTCCGTCGTCCAACATGTCGTTCCCTCATAATTGACAACCATCGGACACACGTCTTGTTGGGCAGCAGGCGAAGCAGCTGACGAACGCACGGAGGGCCCCCCCCCCCCCCCCACTCTCCTCGTTTAAACAACGGCAGCAGAAGGTCGTTAAACGAATGGCTGACCGCGGCGGCTGCATGTTATTTGGGCTCGGATGGTGCATGGAATTAAACAAAAAAAAAGGCCAAAAGGTCAACATGGGGGACGTTGGCCCACTGGACATATCATTAGGAACGCCTGCACTTGACAATGATGGGCATCTGAAGATCACTCTCAATCTTTCGGGTTCATTTAATTTGCATGTTGGCTTTGCTTGATGACGTTGCGTGTATGTAAATGACACAGCATGGTTTGACACACCCTGCCCCCATTCGAGACCCAGAAGCTCAAAAGGGCCCGTTTGCCGTTTCCAAAGCTTTCAAAGGGGCCTGTTTGCCGTTTCCTAAGCCGAGGATTACAGATGCCGTCCGTGTGATATGTTGCCCCGCTGACTCACGGGCAGGGGTGGGGGCGGGGGCGGCTGGCTGCCTTACGTAAAGGCGTCGCTCACCATCCGGCCGGATTAGACACAGTCCGAGAGGATGAGACCGCGGCGCCGGGAATTGCGACTGGCCTGATGGCTGCGGGAGGGAAACGAATGCGATTCTCCGCTCTCGGGACCGCGCAAACGGCGTGACTCACCAGGCGCGTGCACTCCGCCGCGCATCCAGACTCATGTACACACACGCGCACGCACCCTACACGGCAGATTATTAGGAGCAGTCCTCCATTACTTGTGGGAAAAAGTTTCTTCCCGTCACTTTTCGCGAGTCTACTCCAAAACACAGACAGCGAATATCAACATGAAAATGGCTTCCGACGCTCGTATTGGGCCAATTTGGGCAAAAAAAAAAAGGGCAGACTTCCACGATTTCTGCCTCAGTTTTTAAAATTGCCTTCAAATGAAAGAGGAGGCTCGTGCGTTGTCCAAGTCAAGAAAAGGGACGATGTCATCGGTCCGGCCAAAAAGTATGGTTTCGGCGCTTTTCGGGTTGGAGAAGGCCGTATTCCCAACCGGATCTCATTTTTGACGAACGGCGCGGACAGGCGCACGTTGGCATTTCCTGTAAGCTTCAACTTTGCTCGACGTGTTTGGGACGAGAATGACCGTCTTACTCTTTTGATGTATTTCTCTGACTTGTATTTGACTGCATCTTTACTATCCAGTTGCCTGGCAACCAATGCCAGGCAAGGCTGGCCCCAACCCGACCAAGTCCAGAGAAAGAAGAACGTGGCGTTTCTATAATTTCACAGCTTTTCAACTCTTGACTTTTTTCCGTATTTGAGTTGAAAGTCTGGTCGCTCGGTCGCCCGGTCGGCCGTCGATCACAAAGCGGCGGAGGTTCGTCGTGGTATTTGCTGAAAGGCGGTCCCGTTTCTATTTGTCGGATTGGGAGAAGTTCTACCGCGCCGCCCACGGCCCATCTCGGCAGGACAGAAACAAATCGGCACCTGGGTTGCCTCACGTTAGTCGAGTTCCGCCCCCTGACGCCAGTTTCCCTTGGCAACGAGACATTTGCTGGGCATGACCGTCACGAGGGGAGCCGCAGTAAAGTCTCACTTTGCAAAAGTTTGGACGCGCTTTGACGCGGGCCGTCCGTGCGGCTAATGTGACCTTTTTCTGCCAATCCCAAAATGAACTGCGGATTTCCCGTGAAATAGATGAGGCTCCTTTGCCACCCAAACTCCTACGGGACCTTTGATCCAATCTTGTGTTTCTTTCTTTTTCCAAATGTTGCTTTGAGTTCAGTTGATGCTGCCGGTGTTGATTTTGCGTTTGAAGTTAGCTTTTGATGCTCCTCCGAGACGAGGCAAAGCAGAAAATAACCGATGACGGGAGTGAGCGTCCGCGGGGACGACGACGGCGGCCGCCAACGAAAGCCACGCCTTTCAATGCGGGGGCATCCGACTCTTGGATTTTTTCCAACTTTCGCACGACCCTTTAGCGGAGTCTTGCGATTCGTCTCGAATTTTGACGGCACAACAGCGAGATATGAAGCGTAGGCGAGCCGATTCCTTGCTTTGGCTTCAACAATCGGAGGGCCCGTTGCTTTGTGGTGCTCAAAAATCACAATTTACTGAGTCTTTGCTTGAAAGAAAACTCTCCAAGCTGGTTCAGTGGCATACCAGCGCATCCTGCTGAGGTGCATGTGCAAATGTGCGGGCCAGGCAGGGCCGGGCTGGGCCAGCCTTGACTTGACTTTTCCTTCTTCTTGTTTTCTTTCCCTCCAAAGAACAACTTGAGGAGGATAAGTTGCACACCAATGGAGGTAAAGTATGTTTGCCGCCCCGCCTCCATCTGAAGCTCATCTGCCGGCCGCCGTCATGCTGAGCATGCCTGCGCTTATGACACGACGACCCAAAAAGCCAGGACACGAGAGAGAGAGAGAGAGAGAGAGAGAGAGAGAGAGAGAGAGAGAGAGAGAGAGAGAGAGAGAGAGAGAGAGAGAGAGATACCCCTTTCTTGGCTTTCCCTGGTGCGAGACTCGGACTCAGCTTGGTTGAGCGTCCGCCATTTGACCGCCGCGCACGGCCTTTGCTGCTTGACACCGTTTGACAAGCAGGCGAATTCGTCAACGCAATGTGAGCGGTTAGGCGCCATTGGCTCACCATTTCATCGCTACTGCATCCGTGTGGTGCGCCTGTTGGTCGAGTACTGCTGCGTAATACAACATTTGAGCGTTTGCTGGCGAGTGGCGGCAGGAAAACGAAGCTTCAAATTTGCTTCGCGAAGCAGCGCTTGTATTTTTCACGCCTCTAGATGGCACTCTAGATGGCAAGTCTCGCTGACTGCGTCCAACAGAGAGCGCCGTCCGGAGGAGAAGGAAAACCCAGCAACTGGTTCATGAAGCAAATTTGAAGCTTCGTTTTCCTATCACCACTTACGAGTCGCCACCACTGGCTGTTTGTCTCATTCTCCACGGCTGTGGTGAACTGTGGGCGTGTCCCCCCGCAGGCAGCCAGGCCAAGACGGACTGCTCTATCCAGTGGCCCACCTCCAAGTCGGGCAAGGAGAACACGCCTGTGTGCCAGCCGGAACCTGACCAGTGGATTCGCTTACAGCTGTCCCAGGGCCCCAAAGTTCAGTTGGGGCATGAGCGGCACGGGTGCCGCGGCCCCCGAGCCCCGTCGCCGTACGCCGAGCACCTGACGGCGGACGGCCCTGCCGCGGGAGCGCCGCCCACCTCCGAACGCGGCCCCCGTTCGCTGCCGCCCTCGCCCCGCCAGAGACACCTGGGCCAGGCACTGCCCCAAACGCCGTCCATCTTCAACAGCACGACGCCGCCCGTCCGGCGCAGGAACAGAGTCAAGGCACCGGGCACGCCGCCGCCCCCCAGCCGCAAGCTCTTCCACCTTTTGCCAGGCTTCACCGCGCTGCACCGCAGCAAGTCGCACGAGTTCCAGCTGGGCAACCGACTGGACGAGACCACCGTCGCCACCGTCGCCACCACCGCCGCCGCGCCCAAGTAAGTGGACACCGCCAAAGCGCACGCCACCTCCGCCACACATTGCCTTTCATGAAAACAAAGGCGAGATTTAGTGCTGTGCGTCATTCACACTTGGAATGGCCACTATTTTCTCCTCGCCAGCTTTTCGGAATGCACGTTCGCTCCAGGCCAGCCTTTCACTTTCACTCGGTTTGCTCACACAAATGCATACCTTGAGCCGGTCGGTCTGCAAAGTTTGTCGCCGGCCCCACCTCAGCTTTTCAACCCGGAGCTTTTAGCGCTTTTCCGTCATCATCCACTGGCATCTTGGCGCAGACGAGGCCAAGGTGTCTTCCATCCTTCTGAATGTCTGGCGGGGTCGCCGGCTAATCCCCGCCGGCGTTCACTTGCGTCCCGGCCAATTAAGCCGCTCGCAGGCCAGAGCTGATTTAAAAAGCTGCAGGTGCAGCTGCTACTTTTTTTGGGCTTGCTGTCAGCGCCAGTTGTCACCCGACGAGGGAGCAGGAAAAGGAGCGCGGGGTGGTAGCCAAGTGCCGCTTCTGGGGCGTGACTTTTGACAGCACCGCGTTTCAGGGGGCTGAATTTTCCCCAAACTTTGACACTACCCTGCAAATGGCCCGTCAAATGTTAAAAGTCACCGGACGAGGCAATGCTTTTCGATCTTGGCGCCACACGCTCGATCACAAGAAGGGCGCGCAAAATCAAAGAACCAGTCAACAGTGCGGATGATTTTTCTTCTTCGTAAGGTGCCACCCACCTGAGTTTTGGCCATCCATCTGCCGGCGAGCAAAAGGGCAAACACACAAAGCGGCGAGCAGCAGCAGCCACGTCCAGCCAAAGAAAACCGTTTTTTCTGCCGTGTTTTCCCTTTTCCAAACGCCGACCGGCATTTTGCTCTCGCACAACCGAGTTGGGCTTCAAAGCCTCGACTTTGTTGGTGTTGCCTGTTTGTCCGTTGTTTTTCAGACGTTCATTGCGCCGACGCGGCGATATTCTTTCAGGAACTTTTTAGTCGCCTCCGCCGGCAGAGAATCGATGAATGCGAGCGCGTCGAAAGGCCAAGCGACTGGCCCCGGTCCGACCCCTTTGGGCGGCGAGGGCTCTTTCCGCTGTCGCCGTTCATCGTCAGCCTGGGCGGGGCGTTAAAGGTCGCCAGCGCAAACGCCATCCGTCATTTTGGGGAAATGCTTGACTGATAGTCATCCGTGATAGTGGTCTGCACTCATTCAGAACTCACTAGAAAGATTCTTATTTTCCATGTGTCATTTTGAAAGACATTTTCAATGTAATTCTTTGAATGTCCTGCAAGCAGCTTACAAAATGAACGCATGATTATCAAAATATTTATATAACACCAAGAAATAACATTTTCCTTCATTTGCGTGCCGCTGTCAAACCTCTCGGCGCGCTTCACTTGTTCTTTGGCTTTTGCTCGTCGCCGTTGCTGCGGTGCGGCGGTCGCTATGGCAACCTATGCCCCGCGCATCGCCGTTTCCACGCGGCGCCGCTTCCTCCGCGTACGAGTCGACAGCGGGCGTCGCCATGGTTACCTGCAACTATTCAATAATTCTTCTCGGAGCGTCTTTGGCGAAGTGCGCGAGCCACGCAACCCCTTTGATGTCCCTGACAGGGTTGTCCGATGCACCCCCGGACCTCGGCAACGGGCCTGAAGTCTCACGCAATAGACTCGAGTCTTGCATTGGTGATGTCATGTTTGCTTGGAGCTTGTCGGCGTGCCTGCGTCCATCCACCGCCGTCGTCCCTCCCCGGCCTTCTTCGCAGCCACAATTGCGCTTTAATCCAAAATCATTTTCCTCCCGCCAAACGTTCGTCCGAAAATCCAGTCAAAATGGTTGCGTGCGGCAAGCTTCCCCGGAACGCACACCTGATGGCCGTGCACAGCCGGCAACCGGATGCCCGCGGCAGTTATCCGTCCGCTCGACGGCCTTAACGAGCGCTAACAGCCAGAGTCGTGATTGTGAATTTCCACCAGCGCTTAGGCGAGGCGGCCGGACGTATTTTACGAGCCCGAGGGGCCGGATGGGGGGGGTGCTTGGACTTGGGCTGAGCTGGGCTGGGGACACATAACCGGCATGGCCGTCATTCAGCAGGAAATGACCAAGCAGTCACACATGCCCAGGCCTTTCACTCCCCCGGGAAGCGCTTGATTGCAAAACGGTAGCAGTTTTCTGGTCCAAGTCAAAAACACTCAGCTCACGCTTGTGACCGGGGAAGGCAAAGTCAAGGGCAAAAGCCACAAAAGTCAGGTCATCCAAATCCAATTTTGCAAGGCATCCCGATATCTCAAAAGACATTTTTGTCGGCACGTCAGCCTTTCGAACGCTTCCAACATTCATCATTTTCCCTTTCCAGCCACAACAATGTCAATTTGTATTCATGTCATCCATAACTATTTCCCAAATTTGGACTTTTGATGTATTTTTTTTCGCGGAGAGCAAAGCGGTGGCTGCGGGCGCGAGGCGAGCGCTGCCGTTGCCATGGCGACGGCACACGGTTACCTCGGTTATAGCAGGACTTGATGAGATGCAGCGTCACAGCGGCGGCGGCGGCGAGTCAATTAAAACACTTTGATTGAAGTCAGACAAAATTGGATTAAATCCTCATTAAGATGATAAATGACTTGTAGTAATAACGGGCCGCGCAATGTATGATGAGGCGCACGTGATACTTTAATGTGCAATTGTACGTTTTGATCCGACTTGGACACGAAGTATGTCCTCCTCGCCGTTAGTTGGCGCTCTCCTGCGGCGGTTTGCCATCTGCGTCAGCAACGCAATGCGTGCACGTGCACACACGCACGCAGCCCCCCCACCCCTACACACACACTCGCGCGTATTGCCAGGTGTGGGTGCGCAGCCTGCTGCAATCTCCTCGAGGTTGAATGAACTCTCAAACGTCTTTGGAAAAAGTCCCAAAATGGGGACGCCTCCTTTTCACGTCTGCGCCGCATCCGAGGAGGCGGAGATCCAAAAGCCTTTCATGGGCATCGAGAGGCCGCCTAAGTGGCCTGATGGGAAGCGCTGACAAAGGCGGCTAACGTCGGAGCGCTAAACGCTAACCCGCAGGCCGCCGCACCGCTTCCTCGCTGTAATTGCGAAACTCAGACTTTTAGAGGAGAAGGGGGAGAAGGGGTCTTTGTGACGAGTAAAGCGAGCGTCGCTGCATCCGTGCCTTTTTTCTTCTTCTTTTTATACAGCGGCATATTTGCTGGTGAACTGAATGCCGCTGCGTCAGTGAGGCAAAGTGGCTGTTTGAGAGTCGTAAATTAGGACACAAATGACGGCGGTCGCCGATGTGTGTCGAAGAGGAACGCACGGCGAACTGAGCCTTTGCGTTGTGTCTTGTGTGCCTTCCCTCAGAGCCAAGAAGAAGAGCAAGCCGCTGAACCTCCAGATCCACGGCAGCGTGGGCAGCTGCGAGAACCTGCCCACCTTCCTCCCCAGCCAGCGCTCGCCCCTGCACACCGAGCGCTGCCTCAGATCCTTCTTCCTACCCTCCTTCGTGCCCTCCACGCCGCCCGTGCGCGCTGAAACGCCCTCCGCAAGTGAGACCGCTTCTCCTTTACACTCGTCGCCTCGACGCACCAAAAGACAGGAGGTCAAAAAAGCAAATTTGGCTATTTTCTGAGAGCGAGAGAGAAGCAAAACATCCGATGAGATTATTTCATCGCTTTAAACTGTCACTCAGACAATTCACATTAGCATGTTTTCCACAAACATCCAAGACCCTTTTGTCTCAAAAGATTCTAGATCGCCGCCGGCCCGGTTTTAATCTGGCGCCTCCCTACCTAAAGGAGCACCTTCTTCATATAGAAAGTCTCGGAAGAATCTTGGGGATCCCAAACAATTTAGACCGACCTCCATCTTCAATTCTCATTTAGCAAGATTTATAGTTTGGTCCTTGTGCGTGTCGCGGCGGGCGGGCCTCTCGCCGGCCCGTAATGGCGCTCATCTCCATAATCCATCTGTGCTTTCCGGGGACAGACATAAAGCGTGGCCCCCGCCGGCCGGCGCAAATTGCCACCGGTGAACAATGAGGCGGGCGGAACGCCACAGGAGCCGAGGCGCTGTCGCAACGTCCGCGCCGCGCCGCTAATGCCTTCTTCGGGAATGGCGCGGAAAGCATTAGACGGAGACGGCGCAGATTGAACGGTAGAATAATGGAGTTGGTGTCAAAAGGAAGATAGGGCTGACATATTGCCGCTGATTTAGCGCCATCAGACCAAAAAAAAAAAAAAAAAGGCATCCGTTCCGTGAGGCGGAGTAATGGCGCGGCGCACTTGGCGGAGGGTCGTCATCACGCCGGGACGTCCTGCAGTGACGCTTTGTCATCCGGCTCGCTTTGTCGGCGCAAACAATTTCCTCGCCCGAGGGAGTCCCAATTTGGCCCAAGCCGTCCTCGGCCCCGTCCATCGAGCTCCTGAGCGGAAAAGTTTTTTCTCACCGCTCTACCTTTTATGCAAGAACCACACAAGAGCCAGTTTGGCCAATTCTCGATTCCAGTATGACTTTTGTGCAGCACAAAAGTGCTTGGCAGCAACTTCCAACTGTTTTTATCTTTTGAAAGCTTCTGCTGGGGTCATTTCTGCCAACTGGTTCCAGCAGGTTGCAGATGTGGTCTTATCTCTTTGGTCAGCAACAGATGTTTCCAGTCCCGGGTGGAGCACAACTCAAGTTTATAGCAAGCACAGGTAGAATTGACAGTTTGAAGTCAGCACTTCAAAATAATCACAAGATCAAAATAAGTTATCAACCCTGTCACCCAACGTCCTTGTCCGGATGCAAAATTACGCCCCCCCTCCCCCCTCCCGCGATTTCTGCGGGCTGACGTCAGCCACTCCAGAGCGCCCAAAGCTGCCGCTGCCTCCTTGCGTCACGCGTCTCCTAGCGACCGACCGGGGGGTCCCATTGAGACCCGGCGCGGAGAAATTGGCCGGGAGTGAGGACGTGCTAAATTTAAATGCGGGGCGACGGGGCAAAGAGTGCGCCTACAAAAGCGACGAACATGAAGAGGAAACGGCATCCGTTGGTACAAAATCAATCAAGTCGATTCATTGGAAAAGGAGCCTTTCGTCGAGTGGGGGCATCTCGCTAAAGGCGAGAAACGGCAGCGCTTGCTGAGGCTTTTGCACATCTGTGAAGAAAAAGCACAAGCATGACAACGTTGTCCCTGTGGTTACTCGAGGGCTCGCTAAAGTGGCTCGCGTCCTACTGGTTGCATCCACATTGGCATTTCAATTCCGTGGGGAAAAAGTATAGTGAATTTGGTCTAGCTACAAACGAAGCGCTTAAGTCAAGGCAGGAGCGTAATCAAAGCCACAAACACGCGCGTGCGTGGCGTCCAATCATGCCCCCCCCTCCGCCCCCCTTTGCTCTGGATTGAGTTATCATCTTGATTGAGTGTAATTGAGACGCGCATCGGAGTGCCGAGTGAAGACGGCAACCCCCCTGGGGGCCGCGGGAGCAGGAAGAGGGGGCGGCCGGGTGAAGTGGGGACGGGGAGGGGGGCAATGTGGAGCCATGAGATGAGATTATCTGTCAGCGAGTCACTGTCGCAGCCCGCGCTTTGACGAGGAGCAGCCGTCCTTTCTGCTCATTATCGCTCTCATTAAAAAAAAGAAAAGCAAATCCATCAAGTTCCGAGCAGATCAATGAAAAAAAAAAGGTCCCAGCTAGGTCCAAGGGCTTCCTGCACTGTGCCACTAAGCCGTGACTAGGGATGCTACTACGCATTATTTTACGTAGCATTCATTATTTTGAATGACAAGCCGACAAACAGGGTCTGATTTCAAAATGTAATATGGCGGAAAATAATGGTGTCGCTATCATTTTGATTCCATCATTGGGTATACGCTGATCTCTGTTGCCCGAATTTGAAAGAGGTCCGGCCCGTGGGCATTGATCCTTTTCGAGGCTGATCTCTGTTGCCCGAATTTAAAAGAGGTCCGTCCTGTGGGCGTTGATCCTTTTTGAGGCACGGCCTTCTCTTCTGGGGCTTCGTCTCTAGACAAGTGTCGGCCTCCTGCACGATTAGCGGCACCGAAACTGAACCCGTTTCGAAAGTTTCATCCCGGCGACCCGAATTTGGATGTAATATTGCCTTGATCCCTTTCGTTTCATTTTGTCAACCGAAATTGAGGCAAAACGTCACGGCTTGCTTTTTGTTGATGTTGTTGCAATGCGAGCCCGAAGGCACTTTGACTGCATTGACTTTGACCAAGTGCTTGGTGACCACCTGGGTGGGAAGCCTTTGAATGTGCTTTTAATGGAATTCCGTTTGTCTCGCCTCGACAGACACGCTGTCAGTGCCTCGCTGGTCCCCACAGATCCCCCGAAGAGATCTGGGAAACTCCATCAAACACAGGTGAGTGTGTGTGTGTTTGTCTTGCGTAACCGCCATGCAGCGCGAATGAAGGTTGCTGTCTGGGCTTCACCGATGGACGGATTCAGCAATGAACAATTAGTCGCTCCCAAACTTGTCCTCTCGTCATCTTCTTGTGCAGGTTTTCCACCAAGTACTGGATGTCACAGACATGCCTGGTGTGCGGCAAGGGAATGCTGTTCGGGCTCAAATGTAAAAACTGCAAGTATGTCATCGCCATGCAAGTTTTCCCTATGGGCGACGTCAGTATCAAAAATAGAACCAAGTCAAAAACTATATTTGTCATCTGTCATTGTCATGTGTGTACACACTTAGGCTCAAGTGCCACAACAAATGCACCAAAGAAGCTCCGCCCTGCCACCTACTCATCATCCAGCGAGGCGGCCGAGAATCCTTCAAAGGTGAAACGAGACAGTCAGAAATTTTGAAAAAAAAAAAAATCCTTTACATTATATTTGGGCTGAATTTAGCTTAATTTTGAGATGCATGCTTTTCACTGGCCAGCAACTTTGCACATGGCAGGTTAGCGCGGAAGCTACGCTAGCCGGCGACAAAGCGGCAGGCAGGTGTTCAATGGCGGCGAATTATCGCCCGTGCTTCCCGCAAAACGGGAGCTTCTGCTTTTTCAGGATCATTTTGTCCGCTGGCTCCTGAAAGAAATGTCCCTGTTGCTAGTGAAAGCTAGTCAAGAAAATGCCCTCATTTGTCTTTTTTGCATTCTCCCTTTTCCTGTCTGCCGAGAAGACCAACAAGGAGTGACTCAAGGTAATTAACGCTATTTGAGAGGAGTTTGGACGCCCTTTTGCGCAACTGTTGTTTTGTTTTTGTTCCCGCGTGTCTCGGCGGCAGTGGCTCGTCTGGTGCGCACCGAGTCGGTGCCGTGCGACATCAACAACCCGCTCAGGTACAGCGACCTGCTTGTCAGTCAGACTCTGCCCAAAACCAACAAAATCAGCAAGGTCAGTCAACACGCTTGCCGCCTCCTCTTCTCGGTTGTCATTATTGGCCTCCTCTCTTTCGTGATCTTCCCCTTCTCCTTGCCCGCTTCTTCCCTTTTCTCCTCCTTCTCCTTCCCAATACGAGGAACGCAGCATACGGACTGGTGAACTCGTCGAGTCCGGTCTTCCAAAAAACATAGCGGCGGTCATCCATCTTCTTCTTCTCCATCTTCTTCTCCATCTTCTTTTTCCCCTCCTCCTCCTCCTCAGCAGTTGCAGCATATCCCATGAGCTTTGTTTCCAAGGCGACGACGCATGACAGCGGCATTGTCCTGGTCAATGTGCCGAAGTTGCTTCAAGAACAAAATAGAAACCCTCAGAAAGCACCAAATGAAAAAAGTTGACGATCTGAGAATGTCAAATTTCCAGAGGCCTCTGAGTCATCTAAAATAGAGTGGATTAGATCCACCGAGACGGCAGCATCTTCAACACGTTCACCGAGGACCGGATGATGCTCTCCTTGTTGTCAACGTGAAGTCTTCCGAAACACGGGTCGCCTCGTCGTCCGTCACCTCGCTGCTCTTTTTGCGTTTGCCTAAAGCAAGCGGCGTGTGTCCGCCCGCAGGATCATGTCCCGCCGCCGTACCAGCCGGACTCCAGCAGCAACCCGTCGTCCACCACCTCGTCCACGCCGTCCTCGCCGGCACCGCCGCCCAGCAGCGCCACGCCGCCCTCGCCGCTGCACCCCTCGCCGCAGTCAGCGCGACAGCAGAAGCACTTCAACCTGACCGGTTGGTTGCTGGCTGGGACCTGGGCCGAATTCATTTTCAATCCATTTTCAATTCTTTATGTATTCGAAAGTGAAAAATGACGCTTGTCTGTCTCTCTGCAGCGTCCAGTTATTTCAAGTACAAACAGCAGTTCATTTTTCCAGGTAAGAACCCGTTGGAGTTGCGGTGCTTTCCAAATGCGATTGAAGACAATCAAATAGTTTTGGAGCCATTGGCGCTGCCTGGCGCACATCCTCCTCCGAAGAGTTTGCCCCAAATTTCCAGCATTATACTCGACAAATGGCCCATTTCCAGAAAGGAATTATTTTGGCACACACACACACACAATTATCGATAAACAACAAGCACACAGTGTGCTAATGGTCCACTTAAGAGTCCACAAACTGCACTTGTTTTTGTATTCTTTGGCACGGATGCGTCTTCCTCATTAGCATTTGCTGCAGTGTTTTGTGATTCCAGTTGGCTAAAAAAAAAAAATCATCCATCTAATGACATGACCTTTACGTTGACTGACTGAATGAACTCGCTTTCAAGCATCGGTACACACAAGGCGCCACAAAGGCCAGAAAGGGGGTGCGGCCATTTTGTCGGGGAGGCCAAAGGAATGCGTCTGTTCCAGGCAATCGTCGGAACAAATGTGGTGGTTTTCCAAAAGAAGGGGAGAAGGAGGCCAGGCTAACCCTTTTGCGTCCTGACGCTACTGGAGTCACCACCCGTGTCGATGCTAACCTTTTGTCCCATGTGCTCATTCCTTAGACGTCACTCTGGAAGCTCCTCCCAGCAGAGCACCGCAAGTCGTCCTGCATCCCGTCCTCTCAGAGCCAGGGTGAGTCAGCCAAATGGGATTTTTATCAAAATTGCGTTTGGATGCTGAACTGGAAGTGAAATAAAAAATGTGAGGGGGAGCGACGTCGCAAAGTACAGAATTTCTGTAGAAATTCTAACGAGAATTTGACAAATCAGTGCCACCAAAGAAGATTGGACTCCTTGCGGGAGAATAAGTCGAAAAAAACTTGTAGTGTAGAATAGGTGGAATGATGAAAAAGAGCGAATGAATGGAGAGAACAGTCGCCTGGATGATTTTGGTTTCCCTCGCAATGGTTTGAAGGTGTCCAAAAGGCGGTGTTGGAATGTGGCATAAAAGACGTTTTGCTTTCCAGCACGCACACATTGAGTGCTCCTGACTTGCGCCGTGTTTTTTCCTCAGTCAGTTTCTGGCCACTGATGCGGCCATCTTGGCCGGGTCTTAGCGGCGAGCGAAGCTCAGTGGAGCGGCGAGAGAGACGAGCACCGGCGGGCTAATGTTAGCGCTCGGCAGGCTTCACGCTACGCCAGCCACGCCAGGCGCATTTGGGTGGGCGGAGGAAGGTGGGGGTGGAACGAGGAGACGTGGAGACGGTATGCCTCTCGACCCAGACCGTGATTAGATCAGCGTCGCCGTCCGTCAGCGAGCCGGCAAGACGCCGGCTGCCAAATTCATCAATAAGGGCGCGCCGCACGCATCCTTGTAGTTTGAGAAGGGCTACGGTGGCGTCACGCGGGCGGGTATGGACAAACGCTCACCATCTTGACTTGTCGTGATTCCTACGGTACAACTTTACGTCCGTGTCCACGTCAGAATAGTCGGCGTCATGACAAGACGATATGGAACATGAATCATCATAACCAGCATACCATGCTTAATCCAATCTCATCTCGACCAATCCAATAGTGCAAACGGTAAAAGAGGGCAAGAGGAGTTTTCTAACCGAGATTGTTTTTGCTTGCAGCGAGGAGGGAAAGCCTTTGCTTCAAATCGAAGTGGAGCCCACTTCCGACGTGAGTCAATCTTTCCTCTGGTGTCTATTTGCAGAGCGGCTCGTGGCTGCGCGTTGTCTTTGTCTGACGGCTGCAAAAACGCGCCGCTCGTTCGGGCCCTCGGGTAAGTTGTGCGTCGCAGGAAAGGAGAGGGAAGGAAAGGAGGGGAGGGGAGGGGAGGGCAGGGAAGGGCAGGGAAGGGAAGGGCAGGGAAGGGAAGGGCAGGGAAGGGAAGGGAAGGGGAAGGGGAAGGGAAGGGAAGGGAAGGGAAGGGAAGGGAAGGGAAGGGAAGGGAAGGGAAGGGAAGGGAAGGGAAGGGAAGGGGAAGGGGAAGGGAAGGGAAGGGGAAAGGGAAAGGGAAAGGGAAAGGGAAAAGCTTCCTTCCAGCAAGACCGATGACACATTTCGGGGAACGGCCGTGAAAATTGCCTTGAATAATATTCCGGCGGGCGTCTCGGAATAGATCATTTGCACCCTCGCCATGCATTATGTTTCAAATCAAATCGGAATGAATCATCCATTTAGTTCCCCCGGCCCCCCTCTGGCTGTTTTCGCTTTCATAACTTGGACTTTTTTTTTTTCAATTCATCATGGCCTAAACCGCAGCCGTATTTCTGAGCGAACCGAAAGGAAACGCAAAATTAGGCATGAAAACGAGCAACCGACTGCGTTGTAAATTTTCTCCCGCTGTCTTTTAAGCGGGATACAGAGAAAGAAAGGCGTTCCAGGGGTGAGCTCTTACAAAATGGCAGCTACAAAGTCAAACGTCCACTTTGCCTCCCTAAGCGCGGTTATGGCGTTTCAGAACGACGAGGGTGACGAGGAGGAGTCGGGCGACGAGTTTGAGGAGATGAACCTGTCGCTGCTATCAGCCCGCAACTTCCCGCGCAAGGCCAGCCAGACCAGCATTTTCCTGCAGGAGTGGGACATCCCCTTGGAGCAGCTTGAGATGGGCGAGATGATCGGCAAGGGTCGCTTTGGCAAGGTTTTCCGCGGGCGCTGGCACGGCGAGGTGGCCGTCCGCCTCATCGACATTGAGCGCGACAACGAGGACCAGCTCAAGGCCTTCAAGCGTGAGGTGATGGCCTACCGCAACACGCGCCACGAGAACGTGGTCCTCTTCATGGGCGCCTGCATGAGTCCGCCGCACCTGGCCATCATCACCAGGTAGCTATCATCAACAGCCGCCAGGGCTTTCCTGTGAGCATGCAATCCACCATGTCGCTCTCTTCTCACTCTTGTTTGCGCTCCCTTTTATTCTTTCCTCTTGCCTTATATGTCTTTGCTCACATTTGTTTGAGGCTGAGTTAACTGGGTTGGTCCCCCAAGGGGGAAATTTGCATCAGCAAACGTGAATGCGGTAATTGAAAAAATAGCACGCTCGGTCCAAGAAGCACATTGCGAAAGCCAAATCATTTTCTGTGCCTAACAATCCAATCTATGCAAGGATTCAACGTTCCGCTCGTATAGTTCGAAAGCTCGGGCTGTCGAAAGGGAGGGAAGGAGCGGCTGAGGGAGTAGCCTCTCCGCTCACGTGCGTGTTTTCTCGCTGGCAGCCTGTGCAGGGGCAGAACGCTTTATTCGGTGGTGCGCGACATCAAGGTCGTCCTGGACGTCAACAAGACGCGACAAATTGCACAAGAGATGGTCAAGGTAACGCGCATGCGGGATGTTGACGTTTTTGAGTTTGTCTGCAAACCTTCATCCCGTGGGCCTCCTAACCTCAAGTCTTGTTGCAGGGGATGGGCTACCTCCACGCAAAAGGCATCCTCCACAAGGACATGAAGTCCAAAAATGTCTTTTATGACAACGGCAAGGTGGTCATCACCGATTTCGGCCTCTTCACTATCTCGGGGGTCCTGCGAGCCGGCAGGTGATTGATTGCTCACAGCCCGCGACAGCTCAGGTGGCCTGAAAGACACCTGGCGCCGTATTTTTTGTCCGCACAGCCGGCGAGAAGACAAGCTGAGGATCCCGAGCGGCTGGTTGTGTCACCTGGCTCCGGAAATCATCCGCCAGCTCTCTCCCGATACCGAGGAGGACAAGCTGCCTTTCTCCAAGCAGTCTGACGTCTTTGCGTTCGGGTAGGCCGCTTTGCCCGACTCTAAATCAGAACACCTTCGACTTTCCTGTAATTCTTCTGAAAAGTTTTTTTTTCTTCCTGAAAAATAGTTAAGCTGGAAAACATTGGGTAAAACTATGGGTAAAAGTTTCCAGGTTTTGCCAGCGGTGTAAAAGTGGGGCTGCTAATTAGTTGGTGCGGTGGCGCATTAAAAAAAAAAAAAAGAGAAAAGAAAAGAAAAGGCGGCTAATGATAGGAAGTGTAAAATGGGCTTTTGACACCTGCCTTTGTTGCGGTTGTCTTACTGCCACAAACAAAAGGGAAAAAATTGACAAGGCTACTGCACCCCGCCCCCCCGCCCATTCCAAGTTGCCATTGAACAAGCAAAAAAAAATAACGGCGACCCGGTGGGAGATGAAACCTCGCTAAGATTTGCCATCTTGTGGGGAGGCGCAAACTTGCCGGTTTAACGTCATCCTCCTATTCTGTGTGGTGCAAAAAAACGGCGGCGGTGGCGGCATGTTGAAGGAGTCTGCAAAGGAAGCGAGCAGCAACGGTGGCGGTGCAATTAGCATAACCAACAAGCCCCACCTGGCCCCATCCGTCCGTCCGCTCCTGAAAGTCACGCTGGAGCCAGATAAAAATAGTTAGGGGTGAGCTCATGAATATGCAAAAGCGCCATGGGGGGGGAGGGGAGTGACCTCTAGGTGGCAGCGCAGATGGACCTTGCGCCTTTGCGCTCTCATGCTGGACAAACTGTGCTTGAAATTCAAGTCACCAGTGAAACGGACAGGAAGCCCAAACGCGGCTCGAGAGGAGAGCGGTCGTGTCGATTCGCTTTAGCGCTCACTGCAGACTCAACGCCGGCTTGTTTTATCTTACTAGCGTCTTTTGCTTGTTTCAGCACCGTGTGGTTTGAGCTGCACGCCCGCGAATGGCCTTACAAGAGTCAGCCGGCCGAAGTCATCATGTGGCAGGTCGGCAGCGGCATCAAGCCCAGCCTGGCCCACGCCGGCATGGGCAAGGAGATCCTGGTGAGCACGCCTTCACTTCCCGCTCCCGGGCAATGCGCGCCGTGACCCAGACATTTGCGAGTCGTGATGATGTCACAAACCGTTGCTTCTGTATTTGAAACCCTGCTGGGGGCATCTGGACGTGACGTTGGCTGGTTTCTCGGCCACTGTCGCCCTTGTGTGTGTGTGTGTGCGTGTGTGTGTGTGTGTGTGCGTGTGCGTGTGCGTGTGCGCGTGCGCGTGTCAGGACATTTTGCTGCTGTGCTGGGCGATGGAGCAGGATGAGCGTCCCAGTTTCTCCAAGCTGGTGGAGCTGCTGGAGAAGCTGCCCAAGCGCAACCGCCGCCTTTCGCACCCGGGACACTTCTGGAAGTCGGCCGAGTACGTCAAATGAAAAAGCGCCCGCCCACCCTCGACCGATTCTTTGCGGGCAATGCGACTGTTGTACAGTTGAGTGCGCGTGACCAGTATCCGTATACTCCTCTTGGCTCATTTTCTCCACGTTGAGCTTTAATGGCCGTTGGGTTCTTTTTTTTTTTTTCCTCGTAGCTTTTGCTTGTCAGCGCCGTACCGCATGAATGCTTTCTTCCGGACGTTGAAATGTGAAAGTGACGAAACTTGATGAGTTCGTCAACTCTTTCGTCTTCTCTGGAACTTTAACAAAGTTTTACTCTTCTTTTTTGTAATGACTGGCTTATGATTTGCCCCAAAATGGAAAATGTCGTCTGCCAAGTGAGCTTTTTTTTTTTTTTTAATCAAGCACCATTGTGGCTCAATTGATTGACAGGCGCCTCATCTGAGCTGCAACACCCCCCCCCCCCCCCCACACCAAAAAGCAAAACAAAACAGACAATCATATCATGCTCCTTCAAATGGTTGGCTCCGAAAAATAAAAGAAAGGAAAGAAGAATCAAAGCTTTTTTGCTGCTGCTGTTTTTGTGACTTTTCGCCAGGACTGGGCAACACGACATTCACGTATGTACGAGATAAATTTAGCTCAGGAAAAATTGAAGACAAAAGCATCAATCAAAAGCAATGAATACATTTTTTTCGAGGACAATTAGCCTGCAAGGCGGCGTATTTTCTTTGACAAGCCATTTATGAGTATTTGAGGATTTCCTCTTTGATTTTTTTTTTGTGGGGGGTGTCAATTATTCTCATTGGATTTTCTTGGCCATTGGTGGCGCCGCTGCCAACCGCAAGCAACATTGGAGAACGTCGGAATTTTGCAGTGCTCTCTTCTTTTCACTTCCAACATTTGCATTGATCCCAATTTGTACTTTGACGCCATTCAAGTATATATATGCGTTGTTTATAACGATCCCTTGCTAATAGGGGACAGGGAGGCGCAATGAGGAACAAAATGCAAATGAGCATCGATTTGCCAAATATGGAGAATCAAACATTGGTGCCAAGTGTACAGAAATGATTGTGGACCAGCTTATGACGATGATGATGTTTAGCAATGGAATTCTTTTTGCGTTTTTTTTTCCCTTGGACTGTAATTTTGAATGTAGAAGAGGCTGTCGTTGCTCTTTGCTTCCGCTCATTTTCTTTCCTGGATGTGATTTTGTCTGGTAGCTTGTAAAGCAATGTACAGCGCCATCGAGCATACCGTTTCAGAAATTGTGAGTGTGAAGGATGCCTTCTTCTTTTTCTTACTCTTCTTCTTCTTCCTCTCCTTCCTCCGGCTGATTTGCACTCATTCTTTGTCAATGTTTGTGAATGACAATAAAAAAAAGAAGCTCTTTTTTTCTCTCTTTCTCAAATGTCTTGTGTGAAAAAATAAGCTCTCCAATATGCTCAGAAAGAAACAGCCTTTCCTTTTGCTACCTTTTTGTTCACACCTGCCAGGAAAAAAAAATCAAAATGGTAAGAAAAAAAAAAATTCAGCCCCTCCAGCATTAGAGTTGATATTCTAGAAGCTATTTAAACATTCTTTTCTCAACCCCCGCCCCAATTTTCGGTCCAGCCCTCTTTTAGCCTCTAAAAAAAAGAAAATCCACTTGCTATCCCGGTACAGAAAAACAAAACCCAACCCCGAATAAAAGCAGATTGGTGTATAAATGGTGGCCGATAAAGATAGAGAAAAGGCCCCTAGTGAAACAGATGCAAATAAAATTGAAATAGAGCGTCACTAATCCAAATGCGCAATAACAATAAAAACAAAGTGAGTGTTACTTCCTGCCGATGTAGCGCGAGAAGTCCCGAAATGCCCCGCAGTCACGTTAGCGTGGATAAAACCGTTGCGGCTGCCGAGGACCGCCCTCCCCCCCTTCGTTCATTTCAAGACGCCCACGGAGCTCATTATGTCCAGGAAGCGTGTCATGAGAGCAAAGCTTTTTGGGCGATAGGCGGGATAGAGTGAAAGCGTGTCCCGCCGGGGCGACGTATGTCCTGGGGCGCCACCGGGGCCCGGCGCAGCACCTGCACGCCGCCGTCCACGCTCAATACGCCACGCGACACCTCAGGTGTAAAACCTCCGCCTTATCGTCGCTCGAATTACCCGAGCGTCCCGTCGGCAACAGGGCGCCGCTCCAATTACTCGAGAGTCACGTCCAGAGACACATGGGCCTTGAAAAAGTCCAAGGCTTACGTAACGAGCAGAAAGAAGACCGAACGGATGCTTGCCTAGCAACGACTCGCACGCTAGCCCGTCATGCAAAACGAGACGGTGGCCCGCCGTTTGTCAGCAGCCTTGACTCCAAAACGTTTGCTGTGCGGTCGCTTGCGACTTGCTTTTGTCGACTAAAGTCCATTGGCACATCCCCACCTGAGTCGCCAACACTCACTGTTCTTCTCTGAGGTCCACTGTGACTGGTTTTGAGGCCGGCTCGAGTCCACACAGTTGAGGCTTTTGTGTCGACACCGGGTGAGAAAACCTATGCTTGCTCTGAAGGGGACCGGACGGTGCTGTCGGCCGGCCAGAGTGTAGGCCCGAGTAGCCTGCATAACCGGGGTATTCCTCCAGCGACTTGTTTTGCAAGATCAAGAACCTCAGCGAGGTAACGGCAATGTCTCCAGCCGGGGGCGAGCGATGTATGCTTTGAAGCCAAATGTCATCCAACCAAAGCTAAGTTTTCTAACACAAGAGTTTGACCCCCCAACCCACCCACCCTCAGGCCATCACACTTTTGCATTTCAAAGAGACTTGCTTGGGACAAGAGCAATGAGAAGCTGTCATGGTCTTTTCAAACATTCCGACGAGCAAATATTTCTCTTTGACATAATGCTTTCTACAAACCTGAAGCCCAAGGGGGCTCCTGTCACGCTGTCAAGCTCCTCCTAAGCCGAGACCGAGACACCCCGTAAAGTCTCTTGTTTTCACATCCACTTTTTAAAACATGTCCTGCCCAATTTGCGTCCACTAACGAGCATTTCTATCAGCGGCCGTCTTGCACGTGTCTCCCGTTCAGCCTCAAATGCCTCACGCTGATCAAAGGCGACAAGACTAAACATCATCTGGACACTCGAGCGGCGACGGACGAGGAGTGCCGGGCCGTCTATTAGGCGCGGAGTGGCTGCGCCTAATGGGTGCCGCCCACTCTCTAGCCGTCTCTCAGTGCTCCAAGTGGACTCATTTCACACCCAAGAAGAAAAGACGAGATGCTCGCCTCGCTTGCCTTCTGGCTGAAGGTTGAGCAAACAAAACAGGCCTGCACGCATCACCATCTCATTTCCTGTCTCCTGCATGGAACTCATTTGGAGTAGCGAGCAAAGAGTCAACAAACGGCTCATCCTCATCATCAACTCATCCGTGGCCAAGACAACAACAATCACCTAATAAAGTTCACCAAAGCAAAAAAGAGCCACAGAAATCGTCTGCTATGTTAGGAAGCGTGTTGCTGCCACAGCGGGATGAAAAGACAACAAATTTAATCCTATTTCCATCAAATGATTTCATTATTTATTCATTATGATATGATTAGAATGCATCTGTCACTTCGTGAACGTCAAGTCCCCTTGAAGCGGCTTAGTTGGAATATTCCGGGACTGGGGCAAAAAAGGGGGCCGTTTCAAGGGCTAAAGAAGACAAACACATTATCAGTGCTTGGCGTCCAATTGAGACTGCTGGACTGCTTTTATGGTCCAGTTTTCTTTCTTTGGCATCTTTGTTAAGATGCCAAATCCTGAACGCACGCAGACACACGTGCGCGCGCGCACGCATACGCACTCACACCCCTTCAATTAGCACAAAATGGTTCAGTCCAATCTGAGCCGGTGTGGCACACCTGTGCAAGCAGAGGAGCACCATTTGCTCAGTGAGGAGGCAAAGGTGGTCCCTGAAGGTCATCCTGGAATAAAAGAAGTGATGAGGTGAGCTAGTTTTTCCCCAACTGAAACTGAAAAATGCTTGGTTGTTGGTAGTCACGTGTTAACTCGTTAACCAGTGTGAAATAGGCTATCGGAGCTAATTGCTGAAAGGTGCTTGGTGATAGCCTCATGCTAACTCGTTAGCTCGCGTGAAACAGGCTAACAGTGCTTATTGCTGAAAGGGGGTTGGTGATAGCCACATGCTAACTCGTTAGCTAGTGTGAAACAGGCTATCAGAGCTAATTGCTGAAAGCTTCTTGGTTGTTGGCAGCCACATGCGAACTCGTTAGCCAGTGCGAAACGGGCTAAAAGTTCCAACTTCCGAAATGTGGTTGGTGATAGCCACATGCTAACGTGTTAGCTCTTGTGAAACAGGCTATCGGGGCTCATTGATCAATGTTGTTGGTGTGCTCATATACAAGAGTATATTAGCACTTAAACACATTAGCACAATTTTCACATTTAATCAACTACCCTCTATAAAACTTTAAGAATAATCTCAGCTTTTAAAAAAAATATTTTTAAACGAAACGTGTGGTAGGTCGATTGAGGCTCCAAATTGTCCATGGGTGTGAGTGTACGCATGAATGCCTGTCCGTCAGTTTCTGTGTGCTTGGCGATTGGCTGGCGACCGGTTCAGGGTGTTCCCTGTCTCGATAAGACTTAAGACTTGAAATGAGCTCAACTCAAATTTGAGTTTAAAGTAGGGCCCGAGCACTGAATTCACCTGTTTGACATGTATTAAAACGGATGATTTCTCACCAGTCCCCTTGCATTAGTGCCAATGACTTAAAAATAATGTCTGATGCTTTTCTGTCATGTTCAACTAAAGTATTATTTACAAAGTAAAGTATAAAAGCGTCAAATGCTCTGCCTGTAACCGATTATTTTTTTAAATGTGTCCAAAAGATCCCAAAAAGTTAATTTTATCATTGAAATTATTAATTGGCCAATGAGACGCTTATCAAATTTTACTCTGCTAATATCAGAAATGGCAGACTTGCGTTGACATGGTAGCGGCACAGGTATAGGAATGAATGATGTATACTTGATTTATTTTCTTTTAAGTGGAGTTAATTAAAAAACTGATAGCTCACTTGTAAGAATATTCCATACATTAAGATATCTAAAACTAAACCAAATATCCAATATGTGCTAACAGGTTTGGGAGGAATCAAGAAGTCTCGGGTGTTAAACTGGCGGCTCGGGGGCCAGATTTGCCTCCACCCGCCGAGGCAAATCACGTCGAATTGATGTTTCTTACAAATAGTGGTCACTTTTAACAGAGTTGAGAGAGACGATTTTTGAGAGTCTTTATTGTCTTTATTTTCTCCTCCAAGATGAGTAAAACCAGTAACGATGTTCTGGCCTGCTGCTCCTCCTCCATCCAAGTTGAAGTGTTTGTCTTCTTCTCACTGATTCGTCTTCATTGCTTTTCGCTTTGTTCTCGACTGGCGGCAGAATGGCCCCGTTGGATGTCGCCATGGAGACTGAAATGAATGGCCAAAAGGGCCTAATGAAGGAATAAATAGTGGCACACCTGTCGGCGCAACACGTGGCTGCCTTCCTGCGTGCCGGACAAGAGAGGCAACCACTTGCCGCGGCCCTCTGCAGCAGCTTCGGACTTTGGCTGGAGGATTCCTCCTTTTCCTTCCCAAAAGAGCCTTCCTTCCTTCCTTCCTTCCTCCAGTTGAAGTTGGGATTTCGATACGCTCTCTAAGTTGTAACTGTGAATGATAAGCGCTTATTTGACTAATTCGCCGGCTGATATTTTGAATGTCATGTGACCCCATTTTGGACTCTGCCTCCTAAACATCCCTCATGTTCACCGGTCAGATCCTTACAATTTGAGGCAGTCCAGTGTTCGCTTTGAAGCACACGGAAAAGTCCAGCCAAGCCAGCATGCTGGCACTTTGGCACCCTCTGGAGGTTCTCCCAAGCCTTGCCCAGTTGCGATCAGGGCAAGTCCCTCATCTCGTCGAGCCCTTTGAGAGCATTTTGCTGCCTCATACGGAAGCCCACCTAGTTGCCCTGTGAAAGATATACCCCACCCAGACCGTTTTCTTTGAGCTTCAGTGGGTGAATCCGATAAACGGGAATCCAGACGAGCCACCGACGCCGCCATGCGCAATGACGCTGAGCACGAGGGGCTTTGCATGGCAATCCGCACGCGCGGCTTTATGAGAGGGCAGATGGCAGCACTCACGCAGGAAGTCATCCACATAATGACATGCGTGCGTGTGGGTGTGTGGACATATCCTTGGTTCACAAAAAAAAAAAAAGAAGAAAGCCAAAAGTGCTTTGGCTGCCTGATAGGAAACGTACGTACCTGCGTTTGCTTTCCTTGATGGATTATGCTGCCTCTAATAATGAAAAAAAAAAAAAAAAATCAAGTAATCATGTTGTCTCGAGGTGCAATGATAGATCACTTCCCAACGATTTGGATCATGGATTGATTGTTTAGGCTCGGGCACCCTACGTCCTGCAGCAGCTCGTCAGCAAGCTCCGTTCGATCCTAAAACCACCCTGATCCCTCCAATTGGGTGTGTTGCAGCAGGGAGCCATGTGGGAAAACTCTTGTAGGTTTCTGGTCCCTACCCACCTGAACCTTAACTTGTCCACGTCCTCCCATTTAAACATTCTCCAACTTTGGTTCGCCCGCTCTCTTTGTCTTTCAAAACAGACATTGGCAACCCTCCGCTTCAACCTCACCTGTGCTGACTTGAAGGCCCGCATCTTGTATCTGGTCTGGGCGGAAAGCATGAGCACGTGCAGCGGAGATGGTCACCATGATGATGTCGTGGGGAAGTGACAACGCGTTGCTGGGCCTGCCCGTTCTCTGGAAGCACCCACGCACGCCATCACATTGGCAGGGTGAAAGATGGAAAGCAGAGGCGGGTCGGCTCAAGTGCACGCTAGTAGAATGTGCTGTGCTCCAGTTGCCGTACATCGTCTCCTCTCATCACTTCGAACTCTAACCCTATCTCTAGTCTTGGTCTGACTTGGACGGAGAAGGAGGTTTTCGGTCGCAGCCTTTTACTCAACACGAGTGCGAATTGCTTCGGTGGTGGTGTAAGTGGCCCGGCTGTCCGCAAGACGTAAGCTCCATCCTTTTCGCGCTCTCATTGCAAAGGGGGGGGGGGGGGGGGGGGGCGCGATGACGACAGGCGATCGTGCTGTGCACCCACGCCCCCTCATCCCCGCTGCTCCCCTTCCCCTGCCCCCCACTACCCTGCGCTCGCGCGCTCTCTCACTCTCCTCCCCCCCCCCCCTCCCGTCGCTTTAAAAAGGCGCCGAGCGAGCGCCGCGCGAGCCACAAGGCGAGCCTCCAGAGGGGCAGAGCGCGACTGAGCGAAACCTGCGCCCCCCCCACCCCCCCCACCCCGACAGCCTTTTGTCTTTTGGACACCCCATCCCATCCCTGCACTTGCTTTCTTTGGGGGTGTGCGAGGGGTGAACCGAGCGTACCGCTGAGGAGTTGCACACCAAGTTTGTTTCTTTGATCATTATTCTTAGCATCATTCTTTTGAGGGGGGCGCTGCGCATCCACAGATCTGCAGGTGCTCCGATTCTCTGTGGGTGAGTTGATCTTTCTGTCGCCTCCTTTCTTTCAATTCTACGGCATGTAGCCTACGCTCCGTTGATTTGCGCAGAAATGGGCTTGCGCCATGTGCTGGAGGCAACTTGACTTCTTGCCTCCGCCGCGTGCCGTTGTCCCCCCACCCCCACCCCACCCACTCCTCAAGTGAACTTGTTGCTGCGTAAAATCATCCACACCGACATGCATTCTCGCTCTTTCTTTTTCATTTTTTTTTTTAGGGGTGTGTGTGCATTCTGCAAGCCCAAACTAAAGCAAGCGGCTTTAACGCCAAGTGACTCCCAATCCAAATGCACAGCAGGTTAATTCCACGTACTATCCTTGTCAATTTGGCATTTATTTCTTTATGAATGACTTTGGAACGTTTTCAAGGATCCGTTTTGGTCAAGTTTTGTGTGTGTGTGTGTGTGAGTGACAAGTAATGGCTACGGCAAGCTGCTTTTCGCAAGACAGCGTCGTGTGTGACAACGGATATTTGGGCGATGTGTGGTGGGATACGTCTACGTTGGTGCAGTCTAAGACTCCAAATCGCCGTCTGTGTGAAGGGAAAAAACGCACATCAGGGCAACGATGAGACCAAATTGTCGCAGATGTTGACAAAGGCGCGCACGCTGGGCTCACCCTAGATGAAATTGTCATCGATGTCTATGAAAAGACAAAGGTCAGGTTCGGAGATGACTGTCACGTTTTACAAAAACACGTAACAGTGGTGACAGTGAGGTAAAAATGCCTTCTTAGAAAGCACGTTTGCTCACAGATATCTTGAGCGGTGTTTTAAGAAAGAAAAAATTGTCCACCAACAAATATCAAACAAATCTTGTTGGAAATGCTTCCAGTTCCTTGGTTACGTACAAAAGCGTTTGCTGAAAATGCAGTCGTCACTGTTGGTGGTTGCTTTGTTGGAGATCTGTCAGCTCCACGAGTTCTTTGGCCGCCGTATCGGAAAAAGTAAACGAAAATGAAACGAAAACCCGTGTGGACTTGTCTGAAGATCCAAAATCCTCAACGTGCCGCCGCCGTTTCCCAAAGCAGAAGATGAACCTGGCAAAAGACGAGCTGACGCCGATTTTCGCGGTTACGGGGAGGTGCGAGGTGACTTCAAATGGCTCTGAAAGAAATGAGGCAAAGAACCTTTCTTGGTGCTGTGTCCACGGCGCTGCTTATTTGCATAGTGATATGCAAATTTCGAGTAGGGCGTCTCTCCCCGAGGCTCGGCACCCCGCGGGCGCATGCTAATGTGCGCGCACGTGGGAGGGGCAGAGGTGGGGAGCTTCTGTGCTGTCGTGAAGCCGGGGCAAGGAATCTGCCGTGAGTGGAAGCCACGCCCGAAGACCACGGCCGCCATCCACCCCTTTGCCCGGCCGACGCCTCATTCCCATGCCTCGTGGCGCGCTTCTCCATTGGGCATCCTCAGGTTGGCTCATTCGTGGCCTCCATAGAGGTTAAATGCAGAGACAAATTTCACCACACCCAGATGTGTGTGTGTGTGTGACAATCATTGGGTCTTTACCGTTTAAGTCTTGAACGCACTTGACAACCTGATGTTTAGGCCTCTGCCACTTGACTCTGATTACGTTTGCCCTGCTAGGGCCGTTACGACCGTGAACCCATTTGAAGGTGCGACGGCCGCCTGCGAACTCGTGACTTTTTTTTGAAAATCAGAAGCCCACAGGTGTCAAACTCAAGGCCCCAAGGCAAACGCGTGGTTGTTAAGAAAGCAGAAGCCCTCAGGTGTCAAACTCAAGGCCCCGAGGCCGGACATCATTTTCCGAGATTTCCAGCAAAGGCTGGCAGATTCTTGCTTTTGAATCGGGGCTTGGTCCCCATCCCCTGGTGATTAAACGGAGCAAGGAGCCTGCGGGGAGTAAGCAATCTCACAAAAGCGAGTTTCTGTTTTTTTCCAGAGCTCCTGAGCATTCCAACAACTCATTGAATTCAAACTGACAAACGTTCGGGGAAACGGAGCTAACCGGTCCTCGAAGTACACGTCGGTCGTTCAATTGGCATCGATGCCTTCACGGGCATTGGAAGAAAGAAAGGCGCCGGTTCCCTGGGAAGTGAATCCAATGTCTTTTGTCCTTTTTGCTCTGTAGCGACTCGTCAGGGACGGAGGCGAGCACGAAGGTTCCCGCGCACGCCAACGCAGACGCGAACGCCATGCAGGAGTGGGAGGCCAGCGTGTGCCAGCTGCAGCCCAACATCATCTCGGTGCGCCTCTTCAAGAGGAAAGTGGGCGGCCTGGGTTTCCTGGTCAAGCAGAGGGTTTCCAAACCGCCCGTCATCGTGTCGGACCTGATCCGGGGCGGTGCGGCCGAGGAGTGCGGCCTGGTGCAGGTGGGAGACATCGTGCTGGCCGTCAACAATAAGCCCCTGGTGGAGCTGAGCTACGAGCGGGCCCTGGAGACGCTGAAGAACGTGTCGCCCGAAAGCCATGCCGTGCTCATCCTGCGTGGGCCCCAGGGCTTCACCACCCACCTGGAGACCACCCTGTCGGGCGACGGGCGCCCCCGCACCGTGCGGGTCACCCGCCCTGCAGTCCCGCCCTCCAAATCCTACAAGAATTGCTCGCCCCAGCTGAGGGCCATTGAGAACCTCTCATCGCCATCCATCACGCTCCTGGCGGCCCAGGACCCGCTGCTGACGAGGGAGGGGGGCCGGGGCGGCGGCGGGCTCTTCTGCAATGGCCTGGAGGAAAACAACGAGCTGCTGAAGGAGATTGAGCCCGTGCTGCGCCTCATCCGCAGCGCCAAGAAGGAGCTGAACGGCGAGGGCCAGAGGAACGCCGGGCGCAGGGACGCCGCCATTCAAGTGGCCTGGTAAGTCCGGCCTTTGCTCAAAATCTTTCAAGACGAGTAAGACAGAAAGTTGCGAGTGGAGAAGCTCCATGTAGACGACGGTGGTGGTCCTGAATTTGTTGAGGACAATTTTCTGAAGGTGACTAATACGCATGCCGATGCCCCAAATGCAGTAGCGGAGCTAGACTTTGATCCTTGCACCAGCTGGGTGCCCAAGGCTATCTCAGGGGGTCCCCCATATTTTTGTAACAATCCCTTCAATTCTTCTGAAAACGCTGCTCGTCATTCACGACACGTTCCCTCCAGAAATGTGGGAAGAATTTTCTGGAAAATACCCAGAAGTTGATTGATTGATTGATTGATAGTCTGGCGCGGCACCACGGCGAGGGGGGGTGGGGCAAATGCCCTGGCGGTCCCCCTCCCTAGCACCGCCAGTGCCGGAATGAGCCCAAGGGGGTGACGTCAGAGTGTTTTGCATCCGCGCCAAAATGCCGAAGGAGGTGGTTGATCTCTTCTGGGGCGAATGTTGCACATGCAGCCGTCGTTGCCAAGATGTCCTGACCGAGCTGACCCATTTGAAGTCGGAATGCTCGAAGTTGCTGCAGAAACATGGAAGGAGGCTCCCGACACGTCAAGTACAAGATGTCTTGAAAACGCCACTTAGCTGTGGGCGAGTTTTTCAGCACTTGTAGTTTGGATTTTGCGCCCCACTGACACAATGCGGAAGGCGGATGAAAATGTACAAAATAGATTTGAAGGAGAAATATGCTTGCTGTCCTGGTGCTTTTGTCTCCGAGGGCCGTTAGGACTTCGTAATGATCAATGCATCGACCACAAAGATTACGGCAGCGTGCCGGCCAGTCAAAGCTTTTCAATCAATCCAGCCTTTTCAGAGGCGTGCAGCGTGTTGAACGGCCGTGCCCGATCTTTCTGTTTTCCTTGCAAAGTCTTTCTGTTTTTCTCGACAAGCTCGCGAAACACTCCCAAAAGGAATTGGACAGCATCCAGATCCAAGCATCTTCACAGCAGACAAATGTACAGAAATGAGGGCTAACCCGTTTTGTGTTTCGCAATAGCCTGGCCTCGTTTTGCTTTCGGCAGCTCAACGAGCACGCAGTGTGACCAAGCGCACCGCTTCAACTCTGGTTGCGTTTCAGTGACGGCCAGCGCGTGGCAACTCGAAATGCTGAGACCCCACTCACCTGCTAATTATTGCGCAAGCAGGCAGCCAGCGCTAATGACTACCTAACGCCTAATTCCGAGCGACCCAAATTCTTGTGCCCTTGCGTCGCAAATTGTACCTTCAAATGTTTTGAATATTCTCTCCTTGTGTCAAGCATGGAATTCCAGTTACGGATGTCGTGGTTTCACACCTTCAACGTGGGGAGTTTTGGGCTGCACAAATGACAATTGCTTTTGCTGCTCAAAAATCAAGGGACGGTGGTCGAAAGAGTCTCTGACCCGCCCCCACCAGATCTTGCTCTTGGCTCGTGAATTCCCTTTTGTATGGCCTTGTCATGGTTTGGCGCTTGTGCGAGAAAGACATCGGCACGCAAGCCTTTTTGCCAGCTTTGTGTTTGCCCAGCAAAACCACAGACTCGCCCTTTTTATTCGCATGCTGCTGTATATGATCCTTCCCGTGTCTCTTCGGGCCAAACAAACGCGGCAGGCCTGCACTTGTTTCGTTGTGGCCGTTTGTCAGTCCACACAGTGCTTTGACCAGCCCCATGAAGAAACAAAAAGGAAAACCGTCACGCTGTGACCGGGGACGGTTGGGGACAAACCTGTTTTCTGCCGAAAGTGAAATTATTTTTATTTATTTATTTAGTGCGTTACCAGGTAAGCCAATTGAGAACACTTTCTTATTTACAATGGCAAACTGGAGGCAAAGTGTGTGAAGTGTCTTGCCCGAGGACACAACGACATGTGACAGAGCTGGGATCGAACCGCCAACCCTTCTGGTTACTAAATGACCCACTCTACTGCCTTAGCCACAGCCGCCACAGAAAGAACCGCGGAATGCCGATTTGCCAATATTGGCGGCGCTTAGCATAATCGGTCCCTTATCGCTTCAACGCGTAACAATTGAGAAACCAGAAGAGTCACAGAACAGCATGTTCAGGCATTCCCCCCCCCCCCCCACCCTAAATGTGCACATCTGTTGTGAATTTTGCTCCTTGTTTAGGAACTGTGCAAAAAGCAGTGCAACAATTGGAACGCTCACATGGTCCAACTCAAGGCGTTGCGGGGAATGTGCAGAGCTGCCGCGTCGATTGGCCCCAACGGCTGGCTGCATTTCGGCCGGGGTGGCTCGACCACATGCCACAAGAGGAAGTTGGCACAAACTAAAATGCCAGCTCACAATTAAATTGAAAGAGCCACCTAAGCCAAACAATTGTCCCAGCCACGCTTGAGAGCAACCAACTGACACAACATTGACGTCGTCATCACTGAGCGAGGAATGTCGCGTGTCTCGCAGTGGGTGCCAAACCGCGTCATTTGTCCAAGAATGCAAAGTGCGGCGGGCTCACAGAGGGCTCCCACCTTGGGAAAGCTTGGGGCTGAGCCGGTGTTGGGTGACATTCTTGCTTGTAACATAATGGGAGCTACTCCAGCCAACATTGGGGAACACTTTGATGTTGTGTTTTGGGCCGTCCACTCGCCATCCCTCGCTCACACATCTGCGGCGCCTTCTCAACGATCCGGAGGATGCGATTAAGATCACGGGACATTTCTGCGAGGCAGCCTGGTCGAAAAAACATTGGACTTGACTACAGCGGTGGTGCGGGCGGGGTAAGTCGTGATTGTGTGACGCTTTGAAGAACCAGTTTGGTTGCTGGACTTTCAATGTCACACCACTCCCGAGATCATCAGCAGCCAGTGCATCCACTCTTGCACATATAGACCACACCTCGTTTGGCTCCGGGACACTATTTAAGATGCGTGCGAGAGACACCACTGAGGAGACGACCGAGACTACCAGAAACGCTCGCTGCTTTGCAGCTCTTCCGGTAAGCGCCAAGTTTGGCCCATTGCTGCCTTCTTCTCTGTGTGAAGACGCCAAGCCTGAGGACGCACAGCAAGGCAGGCGGCCATGTTAGCTGGAACTTGCGCAGGGAACAACCCTCAGAAGATTTTCCAAAACTCAGCCCTTAGACGGTTTTGGCTGGACAACGGGAAAGTCGCTTTAGGGCGTTTTGCTGAAAACTCGATTGTCGTGTAAAATGCGTACACAATGGATGCAAGTGACCAAATCCATCGATCAAAAGCTTGCGATGAAGTCATGTTTACCCAGAAATGTTTTTTGTGTGTTCTCTTCCCCACCCCACCCCTTGGCGCCTGTTGCAGTGACATCAGCGTGGGAAACGCAACTTCGCCACAGCTTTCATCTGAAAACAACAGAAGACGAGACAACATGCCGGTGATGCTGCACGACGTCGAGGCCGAGCAGGTACACCCAACTTCCTGGCCGGTCCCATTTTTAACCCAAGTTTTAAGGGTGCATGTTGGGTCTTGGACTCTGCACTCCAAGCGCAAGTGAATTGCTTTGATAAAGTGAGCTGGCAAATTTGTGCGTTCCCTGAAAAAAGGAAATGAAATCCATCCAGCCGTCAGCACAAGGCCTTTGCGATCCTTCCGGGCGACCAACCTTTTGCCGCCGCGGCAAAGTTAAATCCGGATTACGCCGATGGTGTCCTAATCTGCACGTGCGTGCATGCGCGTGTGTGCGTGGCGTTAACACGCAGCAGCAATTTGCGTCACTTGGCGTTTCATTCGCTCAAACGTGACAGTGCAGGCAAACGTTTTCAGTCTTGGCATCACAGCGCCATTTACTGGCACAGTGGTGAATTGCACCCAAATTTGACCAAGTGGCGTCATGAGTAGTAGACTGGACACCAGTTTGGGTCTGTTGAATTGAGGATCCGCCTCGTCATCCTAAAAGGAGCCTGCAGCCCTGCCCTCGCAGTCTGTAGACATAAAAAGCAGAATTGATCAGGATGTCTGCTTCCAGGGGCCCGGCCCGGGCAAGACGCTGCACAACGGAAGCCCCTCCAAGTGCCCCCGCTTCCTCAAGATCAAGAACTGGGAGAGTGGAAGCATCTTGAACGACACGCTCCATCAGGGCGCCAGCAAGGTGAGGCCCTCGCTCGCTCACTCGCTTTCACGCATGCATGCACCCGAGATGGAGGCCCAAAGCGCACACACGTGCAGCAACGCCCTTCCATCCGCACTTGCGATGGTGCCGATTTAACGGGATGGTTAAAGTAATCATTTACCACAACGGATGACACAAACGTAAGCGTGCATAAAGCTGCCCCGAGGAGATTCAAGGAGGAAGTGGCGAGGGGCATAGAACCACTGCATTGCAAGGAAAATCTGCTTTGAGACTCACTCGTAGCGCAAACTTTGCGAAAGCGTCGTGAGCGCTTTTCAGCAGCGGGAGGGAGAGTGGCGACGAACTCATCTATTGACAGTTGGCGGCAGTTGCCAGGCAACCGGGAAGTCGCCATATGGAGCTGCTGCGCGACAAGCTAATGCAATGACAAGTGGCGAACGAGCCGCATTCTTAGCGTCGCGCACTTGATCCGCGAGCGTCTTCGGCCTGCGAAAGGCTCAGGGCTCATTTTGCTTTTATTTTGGAAGCGCTTATCCCTTTTCTCATCTGTTTCACGCCGCCGTCATCCCTTGCGCGCTCCTCGCTCGCCCCGCGCTAATCTCCCTTCCGCCTGTAATGCCGCAGATCCTCTTATTTTTAGCCGCCGGTTTTCCCCCGTCTCCGCTTTCAACTTTCTCGACATGACCGCAATGCACCCGCCGGCAACGATATTGGTCGAGGTGTTTTTTTTCAACTTGCCCGAGGGGGCCCGGCTCGTTCGTGAAATTGCATTTTGTCGACAGCCGTAGTGACAAAAACATCTCTGTAGATGGCGCCGCTGCGTCCCTTTGGATTTGAGATCAGCTCAGCTTTTGAGCACAGGAGAAGAATTTACTTGGAAGCTCGTCCCGCCCGGTCAAATATGTGGCAGCGCAAGTTGAGGCACTCCGACAGAGTACGTGTGCGCTTTTTTTGCCCTTGTGGCCAAGGATCAAGCAGAAGATGCAGCCGAACTACGGACCCCCAAACATGCACAAGAAATACTCGCATGTGCGCACGACGACGTAAAGGCCAGCCGCAAATCCCGTCGATGCGCACCCACGCAATACAAGGTCACGAAAGAGCATGTGAAACACTCAACCGTGGTCGCCAAATGTGGGTCCATGACCGATCGAGCAAGCAGAGTGGAGATTGCGGCCTCCAAAAACAACGAACTAAATGCGTCGGTGCTTGTTAGCGTGGTTTTTGTTAGCTTCTCGCCTTTGCTCTGCTTCAAACGGTGGTTTTGTCTGAAAGGCTCCTGATAAAAGGAAGGAGTGAACATTTTTGTCCTGTGTTGTGCAGCTTTGCAAAGATGAGTCCAAAAGGCGAGTGCGTTCACACTTTAGCCCATTTAGCCTCGCTCTCTCGTGGCGTTTATTTTGGCCGCCGCCTCTGAAGCGCGAAATGACACGGGAGCGCGTCGCGATTCGGCGTGACGAGCTTCGACGATGGCTGACGTTGAAATCATCGGAGTGCCGCAACGCTTCTCTCTGCATGCTTTCCTTCCTCTTCCTTGTCTCGGCCGGATTTCCCATGGCGCGACAAGGTATTAGTCTGTCCCTCGCGTGTTGGGCTCGATGGGCTTCATTATGGGGATTGAAAAATCCTTTGACTGGATTAGAGAAGAAGTTCCGCCAGTCTCACTCTGCGCCAAGAAATTGGGTTCGTTTGCATTCATTAGCACAAAATGTGGCTTCTGGTTGTCGATGGGAATTGCCGTGGCTTTGGGGACGACAGGCCGGTGACCTCCGTTGCTTTTTGCCCTTGTTTTTCAGATGCCCACTTGCGGTGAGAACGTGTGCCAGGGCTCCGTCATGACGCCCAACCTGCACGCTCGCAAGCCGGAAGAAGTGCGGCCCAGAGAGGAGCTCGTCACCCTGGCCACGGACTTCATCGACCAGTACTACACCTCCATCAAAAGGTAAGCTGCAGCCCGCGCGCGCGCGCTAGCAAAATGGATCAAGAAGAAAGACTTGGCTCAGAAGAAAGGAGGCGGTGACGCCTTTTGGTTGAGTGCCGACGGAGCAGCCCGCTGCGCTCGGCCCGCTGGCTCGTGGGCCGAAGTCTGGCTCTTCCGATCTCACCCGCCGGGTACCGGCTGAGGCTCGCGAGCCGAGGTCCGGCTCTTCCAATCTTGCCTGCTAGCTGCCGGCGCCGCCCCGCTGGTGGTCTGTGCTGGCTGGCCTTTTGGCGTCACAGTCCCTTGTTGTAGGCACAAATGGCGCCGTTGCGGCAGATTGGCAAGCAAAGGCATTTTGCGACATCATTGACATCATGGTTGAATCCAGCAGATCCGATCCCAATTTGGCAGCAGTGTGAATGCAAGACCGACTGTTTTCATGAAGGAATGTTTTGTTGACTGTCTCGTTGACTTTTTAGGTCCTCCAAGGGCAAAGACGAGTAAGTCCGTGCCGCTCTGTCCACAAGTAATTTGCATGTTTCCCCGATTCACTTTTGTTGGTCTTTTTAATCAAATGAAGTTGGGTGTTGTCACTGATGGGAGAGGCTTTGATACCACAAACAAATGGCTCTCTTTTGTTTCCCGTCCGCCCTTGATGGATGATCAGCCGATTGTTTCGATGAAATAGCCGTGCCGCTTTTGAGGCTGCCCTTTTTCGGCTTTGCACGCAGGTACAGTTCCAAGGCTCACGCGGACCGGTTGGAGGAGGTGACCAAGGAGATCGAGGCCTCGGGGACGTACCAGCTCAAAGATACGGAGCTCATCTACGGAGCCAAGCACGCCTGGAGGAACGCCGCCCGTTGCGTGGGCAGGATCCAGTGGTCCAAACTGCAGGTGAGTGGCCTTTAGCTTCCAAACTATTGGCCATGCCTTCCTCAGGGGGTGGGTGTCCTTCCAAGTTGCCCGCCCTCGGAATTAGGAAGCTAAATCGCTGGCATCCAAAGGTGCTCAAGATCATCTTTCCCATCCAACGTACACTGTCACTTTGTTTTTTCCCAGTTGTTGAAGATAGCTCCCCCCCTTTTTTTTTTGTTTGTCGGCAGGTTTTTGACGCAAGGGACTGCACAACAGCTCATGGAATGTACAACTATATTTGTAACCACATCAAGTACGCCACCAACAAGGGCAACCTCAGGTAAGCAAGACCAACACAAGAAAGCCAAGCAAATATCTGCCCTGCCCTCTTCCGTCACCGACCCGACACTCCATCTCGGCTCGACGACGTCGCTCTTGTTAGCCAACGCGGGAATCCCTCCTTAAATAGTTGAAGGCCAAAATCCAACGTCTGCTCTGCTAGCTTGATGCTAGCCTGAAAGTAACAAAGTAACACAAGTGGCAAAAATGAAACAAGCGACACACAGAAAACAAGAGACGTTAGACATCCAAAAATGTTCACACGTGAGAAAATCCACGAGCTTGATGCTAACTATTATACTAAAGCCATAGACCGGCAAACGGAAATTAGCCTAGATGGACAAAAACAACAGCAAATTCAACAAAATTAAACTCAACAGTGGACATTTGAACTTTAAACCTTTCAGCCAATAACCAAAATCTGCTAGCTTGATGCTAGCGAGCAGAAATGAGCATCGCATGGCAATTGTAAAGCTTCAAGCAACTGCTGCCTGAACACATGCGCACAAGGGCAGCCTGTCTGAGTGACTTTTTTTTTTTTTTTGGGACGTCACAGGTCGGCCATTACTATCTTTCCACAAAGGACGGACGGCAAACATGACTACCGCGTGTGGAACTCTCAGCTCATCCGCTACGCTGGCTACAAGCAGCCCGACGGGAGCATCCTGGGAGACCCCGCCAACGTGGAATTCACAGAGGTGTGTGTGTGTGCATGTGCGTGCGCTGTTTTGTTTATGAATGTTTGTTTTTATTTTACAGCTCTTTGTTCATGTATGTGAATTGTAAAAACCTTGATGGAGAGCAGCATTACAGTCATGTTGCACGTATTGTGACTTTTTATTTTAAATTAGGGCTAATTACTTTTTTGTGGTCGGAATATTAATTGGTTTTTGTTGAATGCAAAACTAAATACCCCCCACCCTCCAGAAAAAAAAGGTCCTTGGCATTGTGTGATAAATTACAATTGTCAAAGCACTGACCTTTCTTCTCTTGTCCGGCCAAACAGTAATGTTGAAATGATTACACTTGGCATAATCGTGCAAGAAATTGACAAAAACAAAGGACATTTTTGCTTTTTAATCTTGTTTGTTTGAGTAGTTTTATAAATGTCAAATATAGTTTCACTTTTTTTTTTTTTTTATTAAGAGCTCTCCTTTTTTATCTTTTGTTCGCTTTTTCGGAGATTGAGTTGATTTGGTGTATTCCAAGATGCTTGGTGGCGAGCCAGCAGTCAGTGACGTGTTCTGTGTCCCCCCCACCCCACCCCCAAACTCCCACCTACCCACCCCCGCTGGTCAGATTTGCATGCAGCTAGGCTGGAAGGCACCCAAGGGTCGCTTCGACGTGTTGCCTCTCCTGCTGCAGGCCAACGGCAACGACCCCGAACTCTTTGAACTACCCGAAGACCTGGTCCTGGAGGTGCCCATCACGCACCCCAAGTGAGTCGCACCCAAAAATTAACACCATGCTCCTTGATAGCAGGGATCCTTTCTTTTGAGGAGGAGGGGGGGGGGGGGGGGCAGCATGATGACAACAATTAGGATGCTATGCACACGCGTGCGACTTGTCGTTTGAAACAACAGCAGCCAGGCAGCGGGCCGGCCGGTCGACGTCAGCCGCCCTCCCAGTGGAGGATAACAAGGCGCTCGGGGAGTTCAAAAAATGGCTTATTTGCAGCTAATGCTTATTTTGGCTGCAGCCACCCTTTTGACAGTCGGGCAAGTGAAGTGTTTTTACATTTAGTTTTTTTCCCGGCCTAATGGGCAGAAGTGGCCGTCCGTTAAAGCCAATTGGGTGTTCAATTGAAACCGTTTTTTGGGGCGTCTCGGAGACATCCGACGTATTACGGATGATTGTGAAATGTTAGAAAACTTTTTATTTGTCCTTGAACTGAGCGCCCATGACCAGCCCCAATCTGCAATTGGTTTCGTGGTCGGAGTCTCACCTCATCCCTGTGTGGTCTCTGTAGTTCTGGTGTTGGGAAAGTCTGAAGCTGGTCTTGAGCGTGACCATCGGTCCATTAAATGTGGAGTCGGTTCTTTCCCATGTCGCTTCAGTGGAGGTTTGCCTGTGCTTACGTCGCTGCCGTTGTGTCCAGATACGAGTGGTTCAGGGAGCTGGAACTGAAGTGGTACGGCCTGCCCGCAGTCTCCAACATGCTGCTGGAGGTGGGAGGCCTGGAGTTCACCGGCTGCCCCTTCAGCGGCTGGTACATGGGAACCGAGATCGGCGTCAGGGACTTCTGCGACAGCTCCCGCTACAACATCCTGGAGGTTGGGTTTCGGCCTTTTCGACTGGATCCCAGCACGTTCGTCACTCCCGCTGTATCCGTCCGCAGGATGTCGCCAAAAAGATGTCCTTAGACACCAGAAAGACATCGTCCTTGTGGAAAGACCAAGCTCTGGTGGAGATTAACATCGCTGTGCTCTACAGTTTTCAGGTGTGGCTGCCTTTTTTGATCATGCAGCAATTGGGCCGGGGCGAGAAGGATTGATTCCGGGAGTGATGTTGAGGGATGTGCCAATGCAACTTGTTCGCTCTCGATACGATGCCGATACTGCAGCTTAGATCTTGTCGTTGGTCTGGTGCCGTGTTAACATGAATCACTTAGCCATTAAATGTCCACGGGTAATCCTCAGGGAGTTGCGTCAAAAGCAGAATTGAAGAGAGATTGTTTCACTCTTCTTCTTTTAAATGGATGGTGTCAGACAAAGTAGTGGGCCTCCCGTCTAGTGGGTGGCAGTGGTATTACATCCAAAGCGAATGGCGGGCAGAATCAAACAAATTGGCAAAGCAGTCGGACGGAGAACTACTGCCGACAGTGTGGCGACGAGGAAAAAACGTAATGATGAAACATTTTCGCCCGGAGTGCTGACAGTTCGCAGGCGAGCGAGCATATTTTTCAGGCGTGTGTTGGCGCTCAGGTGTGCAAAGTGACCATCGTGGACCACCACTCGGCCACCGAGTCCTTCATGAAGCACATGGAGAACGAGTACCGCGTGCGAGGCGGCTGCCCGGGCGACTGGGTGTGGATTGTGCCGCCCATGTCAGGCAGCATCACGCCTGTCTTCCACCAGGAGATGCTCAACTACCGCCTCACGCCCTCTTTTGAGTACCAGGTGGGTCCCTAGAACCACGCCCGTAGCCGTGGCCAAGGTCATCCTCTAAGGTGCGCTGCTGCCGCCTATGCCGCAGGTGGACCCGTGGCACGCTCATGTGTGGAAAGGAGTCAATGGGACGCCCACCAAGAAGAGAGCCATCGGCTTCAAGAAGCTCGCCAAGTGAGTGCTCGCCCGTCGCCAAAAAAGAAGCCAGCGCGCATCCTCGCTGTCGGGGCGTTAGCGTTTGCCCCCCTGTGTGCCCAGGGCGGTCAAGTTCTCAGCCAAGCTGATGGGCGCTGCCATGGCCAAGCGGGTGAAGGCCACCATCCTGTTCGCCACAGAGACAGGCAAGTCTCAGGACTACGCCAAGACGCTGTGCGAAATCTTCAAACACGCCTTTGATGCCAAGGTACGCACGCTCGTGCCCCGGCCGGCCACCAAAGAGGAGCGGCGCAGCCATGCCGTGCCATGCCATTTGCGCATACCAAGCGGCTTCTCACTTTGATGCGTCACCTTTGATTCCCTTCCCGGCGGCGTGCAGGCCATGTCCATGGACGACTACGACGTGGTGGACCTGGAGCACGAGACGCTGGTGCTGGTGGTGACCAGCACCTTTGGCAATGGCGACCCGCCCGAGAACGGGGAGGTCGGGCTTCCTCCTTGCCCTCGCGCCCTCACCCGGGTGGCAAATGATGACGCCCATTTGGAGGGAGGGCCTGACTTTGAAAGGCTCCTAAAGCAAAGCACAATTTGAAAGGCTATAGTAAAAAAGTATCTATCGAGCGATGGTTGGCTGGATCTACAAAATCCTGATTGGAATAATGGCCCAAGCATGGCTCCAAAGGCTAATTTGCTCAAGTGTAAGCCGAGCCACTGATAAAAGCCTTCGTCTGTCTCGAGACGCCTTTCCCTGGCTTCGGAATAGCAACCTTATGCTAAGAGCGCCCACGACTCATTTGAAGCGGAAAAGGTGGCTCCGAGCATGACGCTGGCTTCAAACCGCACTCTGAGAGAGCTGTGGATGAATACCTCAATTGGAAGCCGACTTTGGATGTTTAGCGGTTTCCGTTGCCACCCGGGATGGATTAAGTCACCCCACCCCCAACCCTCTGCTTACATGTGTGGACAGCGGAGCGTCTTTGACCGGCTCGCTTGTCGTCTTAGAAATTCGGAGCCGCCTTGATGGAGATGCGACACCCGACGTCAAACACGGAAGACCGAAAGTGGGTGGATGGCACTGATTTATTTTTGTCTAGTTTTGTGGACATCAACTGAGGTGGCTGAAGTTAAGCTCTTTCTCCCCCCCCACCCCCTCAATTTACTCAGGAGCTACAAAGTTCGCTTCAACAGTGTGTCGTCCTACTCAGACACCAGGAAGTCGTCCAGCGACGAGCCCGAAGCCAAAGTAAACTTTGAGAGCACCGGCCCTCTTGCCAATGTCAGGTATGCCAGGATGGATGGGTGGATGGATGGATGGATGGATGGATGGATGGATGGATGGATGGATGGATGGATGGATGGATGGATGGATGGATGGATGGATGGATGGATGGATGGAGGGCCAAAGAACGGTTGACGAATGGCTGGATGGTTCTAACTGGACCGCCAGGCGGATAGTTGAAAAGCAGGAAAGGATCATTTGGTTGAAAAAAGGGTGTGTTGTGGTGTGGTGTGGTGTGGTGTGGTAGTTGGGGTTAAGGACGGGAAGTAGGAAAGGATGACGGGCATATGCATGTCGAATCAAATCAGGACTTGGTGAAGGCAAATCAGCCTTTGATTGATACTCTGTGGCGGGCGGCCGGTCAAAGTGCAATGGTAAGGACCAAGCAAAGGGAATGACGGAGCAAGCGTCAGAACGCAACGTCTACTTGTGAAACGCAGCTGCCGCGTGGTGCCCAATGGGCTCCTGACGGCTGCGGCGGCGGAAACGCAGCGCGATGGAAACAACCACGGCAAAGATTTGAACGCCACGCCTGCCAAGAAAGAACGAAAACCACTCAAGTATTGCAAAGGTGCGGGCAGGGGTTTGCTTTAGCCACTGGGCTGACGTTGCCCCGCTCTGTCTCCTGTGCATGTGTTCTTGCAGGTTCTCAGTCTTTGGGCTGGGATCCAGGGCCTACCCGCACTTCTGCGCCTTTGCCCACGCCGTGGACACGCTGTTCGAGGAGCTCGGTGGGGAGCGCATCCTCCGCATGGGGGAGGGTGACGAGCTGTGCGGCCAAGAGGAGTCCTTCAGAACTTGGGCCAAGAAGGTTTTCAAGGTGCCTTTCACGTTACCGCCATGAAAGGCGCTTACAAACAAACAAACAAACAAACAAACAAACAAACAAACGATTGTTTGTCACTTAGACTCCTCTTTATTCATCGACTTGGCATTGCTCTCAAATTCTGGTTTCGGTACAGAAAGAGGAATCATTGCACATGAGTAACAAGTAAATGCAAAAAGTGCAGAGTGGTAATAGAGAGTAATCGTCAAGTATTAACGACCCAAAAGTGAACTTTGGCGCCAATTCTCGGACCCCGGACGGGTGCCGATGACAGATGCGAGTTTGCGTCTGGCGCTTCTGCTGCGTCCGCTCTTAAAGACTCCATCTTTGCCGCCTCAAGGCTGCCTGCGACGTTTTCTGCGTGGGCGACGACGTCAACATTGAGAAGGCCAACGACTCGCTCATCAGCAACCACCGGAGCTGGAAGAAGAGCAAGTTCCGCTTGACCTACGCTGCCGAGGCGCCGGCTCTCACTGACGGTAAAAACAAAAGTCTCACTGGTGATGTCGGCTGACGCCGAATTTCAAAGGCGCTGCCTTGCCCCCGTTCAGAGCGGCCAGTGACATTTGGCACAGGCTACCGCTGCTCGGTGTTTTCGAGGGCATCCGTCCAAAATGAATGGACGCCAAGGCTTTCTTTGCGCCGATAGAATGACAATTGTTTTGGGTTTTTTCTCCCTCCAGCGCTGTGTACAATCCACAAGAAGACCGTTTACGGAGCCAAAATGCTGGAATCGCAAAACCTCCAAAGTCCCAAATCCAAGTGAGTGTCTCGCTCCGCTGTGACTCAAATGGCGCCGCACCGCTCCCTGAAATCGTCTTATCCTTCGCGCCATGTGCAATTTCCTTGACGGGCCTAAGCTGCATGAGCGGCACGCGCCGTCAGGGTCTTGTGGCACGACGTGATACTGCGCTCCAAATTGACAGCGACATCAACTTGACCACTTGGTTGTTTGCGCTTGCAGCCGCTCCACCATATTTGTGCGGCTGGACGCCAACAAGCACGACAAGCTGAGCTACCACCCCGGCGATCATCTGGGCGTCTTTGCCGGGAACCACGAGGACCTGGTCACCGCTCTCATCCACAAACTGGAGGACGCGCCGGATGTCAATCAGATTGTCAAAGTCGAGTTCCTGGAGGAGAGGAACACCGCGCTAGGTGTTTGCCCACCCGCATCTCTGTCCGTGTGTGTGTGAGTGTGTGTGTTTGCATGTGTGTTTGTTTGTGTTTCCATGCACGTGTTTGATTGCGAGTGCGCGTGTACAAAAATTGACACGGTCACTCGATTTGGAGTGATTTCCCTGACATTCTGCACTTGATTGCGCTCCTGCACATGCTGCTTTCTGCTGCCACCGCCGCTGCTGTTCATTAGCATGGTTCAACACTTATCATTTCCATTTCTGACCTTTTAGCACTTTCTCGTTTTTCTTGAGGCAAAGAATTAATTGGCCCGTCAGGGGAAAGCACCCTTGCAGCATATCAATGCAACGTTTTTGCCTTTCCATGCATGAGCTGTATTTTAGAAAATTCAAGCCCCAAAGCCAGTTTCCCTTAGCAACATGAAATATGCCAGGCTTGCCCATCGCCCGTCCGTAGACCCCCCCAAACCATCTCATGAAGCCAGAAGAAGTCTCTCCCCTTGGTTTGAAATGACACCGCGGCCACATTTGAGCTCAGCCCAGCCCTGCCCGTTGTGCTGCTATGGCACAGTTTGTAGCTATGCTGAGTGCGGGCAACGCCATTCCAAACGATGCCCTACGCTCTGGTGGGGCATGTTCGCTGCAGATGCAATAACTGTTGAGAATCTTCAAAGAACGAAAAACACTCGGGCGCTGCACAGGAATAACAGGAGGCTCTTTGTAACCATGGCGACACATGACAAGAAGCCCGAGTGGGCCGAGCCTCACTTTTGTGGCGGCGGCGGCGGCGCATTGGCTCGTTTACGTTCAAGGGCAGCCAAGTTGACCAAATGGGGAGGTTTGCAACTGCAGGAAAGTTAACATGGGTGGAACGACAGCCGGCAGAGAATTTTACGCTTGACTTGTCGGATTCGAGCATGATGTCGATTGATCCATTTCAGATCATGCGCGTCTAGTTTTGCTCCTCTTCTGCGCAGTGGCAAGCCAAGAGCGAGTCGAGTCGAAATGATTGATAAAATGTCCGGGATGGATGCCTTTGAGAACCGGCGAGGCGTCAACACTCTACTTTTGTCTCAATGGCTCTGCCTTGGTCCAGCTTTGCACTTTCCTAAGCTCCGTCTTTCTTGATCCCCCCCCCCCCGGCAGGCGTCATCAGTAACTGGACCAGCGCCGGTCGCATCCCGCCCTGCACCATCTTCCAGGCCTTTCAGTACTTTCTGGACATCACCACGCCGCCCAGTCCTGTCCTTCTGCAGCACTTTGCCGCACTGGCCACCAACGACAAACACAAGAAGAGACTGGAGGTGCTCAGTAAGGTAAAGTCCGAAAGACTAGCTTCTCATTAGTGCGTGTGCGCGTTGGATTTGGCATCTACCAGGGTTTCTTTTCATATACGTCAAATGGTACCGTCCCCGGCATTCATAATCTTCCTTGCTGCTACGCTTGAGCCCGATGGAAATCAATGCAGCGTCACCGCATTGGCATCCACGGAAGGCTTCCGTTCGCGTTGGCGTCCTCGTCCCGCCTGCGCCTCCCACAAATAAAGGGGCAAAACTATGCAACGGCCACTTTTGATGGAGAGTCCAATGAGCGCAGGATGGAGCCCTTTGGGTTTGCCGTGCAGGGCCTGCAGGACTACGAGGAGTGGAAGTGGTTTAACACGCCCACCCTGGTGGAGGTCCTGGACGAGTTCCCGTCGGTGCAGATGCCGTCCACGCTGCTGCTCACCCAGCTGCCTCTGCTGCAGCCACGCTACTACTCCATCAGCTCCTCGCCCGACCTGCACCCCGGCGAGATCCACCTCACCGTCGCCGTAGTCTCCTACCGGGCGAAAAGTAAACGCGCTCTCCTTGTGCAAGAGCATCAAAAGTCCATCAACATCCAGAGCAAACGTCTGCGTTCAGCTTGCCGCCGCAAAAGTTGACTCGCATTCATGATCCCTTCCAGACGGAGAAGGCCCGATCCACCACGGAGTTTGCTCGTCGTGGCTCAACAGGATCGAAAAGGGCGACGTGGTGCCTTGCTTCGTGCGAAGGTACAACCCGAGGCGCCTCGGCAACCTGGCGCCGGCCTCGAGTGTGGCCAACTTTTTCCAACCTGCCGCGTGCCTGCTGCGTGCTGGCCGTGCCTCGCTAGCTTTTGCCAACCTTGCTCTATTTCTGTCGCTTAGCGCCCCCTTATTCCGGCTTCCCAAAGACCACCAAGCACCCTGCATCCTGGTGGGCCCTGGGACGGGCATTGCCCCCTTCAGGAGCTTCTGGCAGCAGAGGATGTTTGACCTTCAACACAAAGGTCAGTCGACTTAACCGTGTAATGCAGCACGCCCGTCGTAGGCCGCAAAGGTCCCCCATCAAGGCCCGGGCCTCGTCGGCATCCAACATCTTCATTCAAACTGTGCAGCTTAGCCAGAACTAAGTCGATGTCCTTGGGGTCTTGCAAGTGCACTTCCTTTTGTTACCCATCCAGGTGTGGAGGCGTGGCCCATGATCCTGGTGTTTGGGTGTCGCCAGTCCGAGATGGACCACATATACAAGGAGGAGACCGTCCAGGCCAGGAACAAGGAGGTCTTCAAGGAGCTCTACACCGCCTACTCCAGAGAGCCCGGCAAACCAAAGGTGCACAGAGATAAATGACAGAACCCCTTATGGACTCTATGGCAAAACCCTCGTGTCGGAGTTCCCTAAATTGGGTCGAACGACTCCATTCCGTCGGGAGTCGAAGCTTCTGGTGGAACTCTACCCTTTTCCGGAAACGACTTGCGGGTGGAATAAGACCATTCTTTGACCAGTTTCTTGACTCTGGACTAAAACTTTGTTGACCTCTCTTGAGACGAGAACCTATACGGTCGGGATAAGAAATCACAACTCGCGCCAGGACTTGCGTAACCGGTGCCATTCGACCGCGTTCAGCAGAGCGGTCTCGATCTTGTACAAAATTGTCCGACGGTGGCAGCGCGAAACAAAATACCTTCTCCGCCTGCGTATCACACCACTCATCCAAGTCAAAGTGACACGCCGTACGGCTGCCTCGTTGTGGATTTGGCGTGTGCTCCGGGCTGAGCACGTTCTTCCCGGACCTTGTCGTGTCCCTGCAGAAATACGTGCAGGACATCCTCCGCGAGCAGCTGTCCGAGCGAGTGTACCGGTGCCTGCGCGAGGAGGGCGGCCACATTTACGTGTGCGGGGACGTCACCATGGCGGGAGACGTGCTGAAAACCGTGCAGCAGATCCTCAAGCAGCACGGAAACATGAGCTTGGAGGACGCCGGCTTCTTCATCAGCAAGCTGAGGGTAAGGAGCTCGTACGCTTTGTCGCCGGCCGTGGAAAGGAAAGGGGCCTAGCGAAAGCTTAACCCTGCACCGACGGCGTCGGCAGGACGAGAACCGCTACCACGAGGACATCTTCGGAGTCACCCTGCGCACATACGAGGTCACCAACCGACTGCGCTCCGAGTCCATCGCCTACATCGAGGAGAGCAAGAAAGACTCTGACGAGTACGTCGGGCACACACGCACATTTGACATTCTTTGGACATCAATTTGCTCAGGATTGACTTGAAAATTACATTCTCGCTTGTTTCATTTTAATCAGCATACTTTTGCGCCTGACCTTTTCTCTCAAAGCGTTCAGTCTTTTTTTTTTTTTTTCTTGCTAAAGTATGTTTGAGAAAAAAAAACCCACATCTGGCCGTCACGTGAACAAAACAAGCATGTCACCGTGGCTACGGGTCGGAAGAGAGCATTTAACCTTGCGAATGAAAGCGTAACATTTTCTTTTGCGTGTCCTCGCAGGGTTTTTTGCTCCTAGGCTGCCGCCGAGGATGCAGCAGCACCGGCTCCACAAAACTGTGCCAATTTTTCAAAGGAGAAGGACAAGCTGGGCAAAAGACTTCACCGCTACGTATGTCTGCTTTTTTTTTTTTTTTTTTGGACCACGCTTGTGTTTTGAGGCTTGTGAGGGCGCTAACTGGTTGTTGTTGGTTATGAGCATGCAAGAGACAAGAAGATCGGCTTGTCCCGTGTATGTTTGTGTGCCCCAGCGCAAAAGACAAATGCTGCTTTTTTTTTTCTTCTTTTTTTCCCTTGTTTTGGGTGTTTGCACAGCGCATGACGGCCGCACAACTTTAATGACGGGTGACAACTGCCCCAACTCACACCAACGCGTCGTGTCCTCAAAACAGACGCAAATGCTGTATTTTTTTTACACACTATCGGAAAAAAAATCAAAATGCTTTTAATCAAAAAAATCAAAAAAGCATGAGTGACACAAATGTGAAAATTGAAAGACTTGTATGAACGAGACAAAGTAGTTACAAGGGCGTGAGCGACAAGCAATACGGCCCAGCTAACAAACGCGTCATCGAAAATACGCTCGACATTTTATTCTCCAAACAAACCTCTTTAATGAACACACTAATAAACATTTGGTTCTTTTTCCTCAGTGGTACAACTTTATTCCTGAATATTTGCAACTTTTTTTTCCCCTTCTAAACATTCTCAATTCATGATTTGTTCTGTTGAAAAATTTAACCTTCATCAATTTACGTAAATATGTTGACTTTTTGTGGCGTGTAATATTGCGATTTTAATCTTATTTCAACATGATTTCCCCCCCCCCAAATACATTTTTTTTTTCCAGACTTGGTTCGCAAAACAGAACTTTTATCCTCCATTTTTGAATCTGGACTTCATCTGGAGAGAAAGCCAGGAATGCTTTGAATTGGAATTTTGCAACTTCATTCTAGTTAGTCTCTGGCTTGAGAAATTGTATTTTTTTTCTCTCCAACTATGATAAGTTCTAAAATGATTTTGACTTTTCGCTCTCCAATATACAAACTCATATACTCAAAGCAACACAAAACTGGCCATCGTATTCTGGCAATTGTGACATTTTAACTTGGTTGACCTGCTCTCTTTTTTGCGCTGATCACAATTAGCTTAAAAGCTAGCAAAAGCATATTTTGCCAAATTTGGGAAGAAAAAGGCTGCTGTGGTGGTCTCGCTTTCTATTTTGCGCTCTACGCAACTAACCTTCGAGCAAAGAAACCCGCGCAAATCGGACTCAAATTGTGTGCCAATTCCCAACGTGGCACATTGCCGTGTTTGTGTACAAACCAACGTGTGTCTCTCGTGTGAAGTCGCTGATGTAAATCGTGCAGCAGGAAAAACACTACGCTATATATATATATATATATATATATATATATATATATATATATATATATATATATATAGCACATGGATCTTTTATAAGGATGTCTTTTGAATATGTAATTAAGCACGATAGCGCATCCTAGAAAGGGTCTGCCCTCTCTTCCCGGCTAACGAGGCTCAGTGCATGGTGGTCTCGTGTCTTGTGTATTCATTCTAAGAGTCCGTAGCAGTGCTGTGTGTGGTGACTCTGTCTGGCGGCGGTGGCGGCGGCCTTCTCTGCTTTTTTTGCGTTTTGCCGCTGCCGCCGAGATGGTCGCCTCGGCTTTTGGTTTGCGTTTGTCTCTCTGTGGCCTCTGTGCTCCAAACTCCATTTGACGCTGCAAGGACTGTGCTTTGACTGAGCAAATAAAGTCAAACATGTACAAAGTACCATGAGGCTCCTTTGTGCTTCTTTTGCCTTCAAAAGTGCCTGACTGGGTTTTTTCGGCGGAGCTGCCTACAGAAAGTGACAAAAGTCCTCTTTCAGCAAAACGAAAAGCAGAACTGTCGACACAAATGCCACCCGAGACTTTTGGAGGAACCAAATATCCTGTAGTAAAAGCTCAAGGAAACATGCGAGCCCCATAAACCTCAAAGAAGGAAAAAAAAGAGGCGGGCGACATCCTGGTCTCTGAGAATCCCGTCCCGGTTCCGGCCTTTGTCAACCGAACGTCATCGAAAACAGACTTAGTCAGGCGCAGGCGCCGCACAGCTGACATGCAGCCCAGCCCAATAAAGAAATCGGAGTCTTTTGATGCCGCAATGACATGTCACGATGTGTGATGTCACCGATCACCACGGCGTGTGGGTCTTGGTCTGATTATTTATATTTGGCTTTTTACACTCTACTAACTGAACCAGATCACACATCATCATCTCCTTCAACTTAGTCATCATCTCCATCACCATATTCATCATCGCCCTCCACATCATTATCTCTCTCATCTCCATGATCCTGTTCATCTTCATCTCCCCCGCCTGCTGCTCCCTCCATCTCATTTTCACTCTGTAAACGAGGTTTGAAAAGAGGAAGCAGAAGCCGGCTGGCGAGCTTCCCGCAAGCGCTCCAGCTGTCTTGACGCCGTCCTCCTACGACACTCTTGTCACGCTTTTATTTCACGCCGTACCTCCCAAGGGTCACGTCTCCCAGGTGCCGAGCGCGAGTCTGGTACGCGGCAAACTGCGTCACGTCCTGTCTCCTTTCTCGATATCAATTTGCGATGGAGACACGCGCGCTCTTTTGCAGAGGCGGCCGTTCAATCGCGCTTCCTTGAGCGCTCATTCATTCGCCGTCACGTCCCGGCCCGTGCGGGACCGCCGGCCGAGAGGCTCTCCAATTAAGACGGCAGCTCATGGATGCACATAACTTACATAACAGGCAACACGCCTCGCATGCCAACTCGGGCACGCAATGCGCACGCCTCGATGGACGCAAACGGGAATGAATACTCTTGGGTCCGCAGAGACGTGCTCATTTGTCCCTCATGTCTCTCAATTGACATGCATGCAGTTGTCTGTCTTTTGTCCAAAATGTCCGGTCTGCTGGCTCATGTTCCGCACGTCTCCTAGCTCTCTGTCCCAAATGTTTTGCGGGTGTCTTATAGCTTGAAATCTTTCTCTTAGCTCTGATCTCCCCTGGCCCTTGGCTCAAATTTTTGCTCACGTCCCGCATGTCTTGTGGTATTTGCCGAGTCTCATATCGCTTGTCTCGTACATCTTGTGTTAATTTGAGTGTCCATGACTGTCGTTTGAATTTGAAAAGATGTCTACTGTTCGAGAAGACTGCTGCACATTGAGTGAACACCAACTCCGGCGTGGCGTCCAGCTCTGCTCTGTCTTATTAGTCGCACGCTGCCAAAGTACTCACGAAATAAAATGTCAAGTTGGTGACCTGTCCGCACGCCTCCGCAAATGTGCAACTCTCAGCAATGTTGTTTTTTATTCAGCACAAAAAGGAAAATGCTGCTGCTGCTATGTGCGTGTGTGTGTGTGTGTGTGTGGGCGTGTGCGCGTGTTTGCAGGGCAGCAAAGCGCCGGCGGTCACCGTGGCAACCAACACTTCCATCATCAGCTTCAACCTGCGAGATAATGGCGCTGACGCTCTCAAAGGCACATTACAGGTGCACAAACGCCTCCTCACCACATACACGTGCACGCAGTCACGCTCTGTGGACAAAAGTATTGGGACATGCCTATTCATCAATCGTACCGATGAGTCTCCAAGTGTGGCAGTGGCCAAGCACAAGCCCGTCGCATCGAACCTTTGAGTGTGTGACATTGACAAGACGTGAGTGCTTCTAATTTTTAAGAGAGGGCTCTCCTTTCACCTTTTTGTACAGTGTGTTTGACTGAACGCATGAAGGTTGCGCTGACCGATGTCGAAGCCTGTCGCTGAACTTTCTCGCCAAAAGCTAATTTGGATACGATTGAGGAACCGGCCTTGATTACATTTCAGTCTTTATTCTTATTCTCCTCATTCTGGAAATGGTTGCGGTTGCGAGGAAGTTTTCTTATGCATCTGTTGCAATTTCTATGGCAACTGGGAGTCGAAGAAGACCGATCCTCGAGGGAGCCAAGCTGCCGATGGCCACCGCGCTAAACAACATTGGCCTTGATCGTCCATCTCCCAAAATGAGCAATGTGAGAGAGTACGGACTGCTGTCCTTTGGGCCTGTGATCTCATTTGGTCTTACGTAACGTCAGGGGGCGGCTGGATTGTGCGCCAACGCAAAAGCTCGGAGCGGAGAAATGGCCGCTGTTGGGCAAACGACCCCGGCCGGCGCACTCGTTTGCAAAAAGCAGAGCGTAGGCACTCGGGCAACGGCTGTTGGAAACAACCTTGAAAACCTTGACAATGAATTCAGTTTTGTTGTTGTAGCATTGCTAATCCCCCCCCCCCCCACCCCCGTTTGACTCCCCAACCGATGCTGTGGCCTTGGACGAAGCAGTCCAAAAAGGCGTAAAAGTCCGCCATTTTTGCTCAAAAGGTGCGGCCCACCCAAAGCTTTGGACGACAACGCCTTTGAGGCAGAACGTGCTCTCGTCACCACCGCTTGGTAAGACACGAAAGGCAGCGGCGACGACATGTCGTCCCAATTCCACTGTTTGAAGTGCACTTTGTACTGACCTCGAAAGTTTGGGACAGACTTTTTCCCCCGACTTTGAACGCACGTGAGTGTCTCTTCTTTGGCCTGCCGCATCTTCTAATCCGTCAGTAATCCACCAGAGTCTTGCTTCGTGTTGACATTGAGGCAAGCGCGGCATCGAAGCGTCCTTGGCTTTCATGTCCAGCGGAGGGTGGAAATTCGAGGAGGGAATATGTGTGCAGTCACTCGCTTTCCTCCCTCCCTCCCCTTTTCTTACTGGTAGACCTAGCAACAAGTCAATAAACCCTTTTGGCTCAAGGACGCTGCTCAGCGTTTGGTGAACCGGCAGCGTGTCCATTGCGACTGACGATTCAAGATTCATGAGTAGAGTCTCAAGACCAGAAAAGAAGACGGAGGTGTTCCTCCCCTTTTGCTGTGACCAGCGGCACCTCTGAAAGCTCAAAGTCAACTTGACAGCTTTTCCATGAGATCCGTGCCTAGCGCCCACGTATGGAAGGATCCGCTGAGCTTATCCCGTTTACCACTCGAATCTCGGCGCCGCGTCTCCGCGCTCCCCCTTCATCCTGAAATTTGCCGCGCTCGGTACGCAAGCTCTGCCATATCGGGGCGGGCGCGGGGAGCCCCTTTCAACTTCCTCTTTGATACGGACAACTCGCCACGGGGTGCCTTTTTTCCCCCACTGTCTCGCCTGCGCGTAGGAGGGCTCGTGTGCGCCGCGAAAGACGCTCGCTTTGACTCCGAGCTCCAGGAGCGGGTAAGGCAGAGTTGGGCTGGTTGGCCGCCACTTACGGCCAAAGCGACAATTGTGTCGTGGACGCCCATTTTGACTCTGGATGCAAAAAAAGCAAAGCCAAACATCCTTCCTGCCCGTGTCTGTCCTGCATGCCTTCTTCCCTTCGGGCCACGTGGGCAGGGTCCTTTTTTCAAATCGATGACCGTGTGTTGAGTCGGACTCCATCACCGATTAGTGGGCCCCGACCTTTTTTGCGCCACTTTCAATACGATTTGAAGGCCACTGCGATGCCTGAAAGCTTTCAAAGGTCTCTGCAAATGTCAACACGCCAGTCGCATTTTCTGCTCTCACATCTGAAGTTGAAATGACAAGAAAGCAGCGGCCATTGCTGAACAGCTGCAAAGAAATGTGTGCCCCTGTTCTCAAATTCGGACTCAGAATTGCTTGACACATTTTAGAAAGGTGAAACCTTTGAAAGAAGCCTTAAACACGCTACTTGAAGCTGGCCACAGTTCACTCTCGGCATGCTCATGATTCTAGATTCCCTTTGGCACAATGGTGAACTAGTTTCGGATCAAACGAGTTATTTTGGTGGCTATTTTTCTACGCCGGAAGCCCGCCTTCACTGTCCTCTCGCACTAGTGTTGGCTCGCGAGTGAACGATTTGTTCAAAAGAACGAATTGTTTTCAGTGAACGAGAATGAACGATCGTTCTTTTTTCAGTTCATATGACTTCAACCAGTAGGTGTCGGTAATGCGCATTGAAGCTGGTGCCACCTCACCATAAAACCAAACAAAGAAGAAAATGACGTAACTTCATGTTCACCAACGAGTCGTGAATTACATTTCCCATTCGCAACTGAACGGATCTGTGAGTGAACGAGTCAGTGAGTGAGTGATTTGCATTTCCAGTTCATCGCGAGAACGGATCAATGAGGGAACGAATCCTGACTTTCTCGTTCGCGAACGAGATAATGGGTGAACTGCCTTCCCGTGCATCAACGGATCAGTCAGTGAACGTGTTGCGTCTCCTGATGTGAACTATGTAAACCAGAATGTAGATTTACGATTTGCCAAGGAAAGAAAGAACCACTTACTGAAACGCCACTTCTTTTATGCACGTTTTCTCCAAGCTAATGGCTAACTTTATTGCATGAAGGGATGCGCCGTTATGCAACAACGGGGAGATTATGCATTAGATTGCTGGTTTGAAATGTACTTTTATTATTATTATTATTATCATTATTATTATTATTATTATTATTTTAATAAACATTAAAACCTGTTAAAACTTGTCTGGTGTTTTATTCCTTGTTTTTATTTTTTTGGGCATGAAAACAAAAATCTGACATTTGGTTAACTGCTTTATATGACAACATGTATATGTGTTTTACGTTGTGTACGATGTGTTGGTTTCCCCCAAAATAAAGAACAAGTAGTCAAATACATATTCTTGACACGTACAAAAAATGCATAAAATTATTAGGTACACCTGAAAATGGCGATGTACCTAATGGAGTGTCCGAATGACGTCGCAGATCAAACAGCCAATCAGGAGCTGGGGGTGAAGGCGGGTGTGGCACTTTGAACAAAAATGTTGAGTGAACCGATTCTAACGATTCAATTCACTTACTGGAATGCACATCACGAGTACAAAACAGTGCAGACGAGAATGGGCTACCAGGTCGAAATAGCCGACTGGTTAATATCACGGGCTCATGCTCGGTAAGAATTTGGTTCGATCCCAGATGTGGGAATATGTCTTAATGTGCTTTTATTGTACAATTAACCCTTTATTTATTTATTCTATTCTATATGTCAGTTGGACACTCCATTAGGTACACCGCCATTTTCAAGTGTACCTAATAACAGGCCACTTTATTAGGGAAATATCATGGTCAAAGGTCACAGGTGTCAAGCTCTAGTCCTCGGGGCCGCATTCCAACATGTTTTCCAAGATTCCCTCGTTAAGTGCACCTGCGTGAAAAGTTTTAGCTCCTGCAGAACGTGAAAGTGGCTAAAACTTTTCACGCAGGTGCACTTAACGAGGGTAGCTTGGAAAACATATTGGAACGCGGCCCCGAGGACTAGAGCTTGACATCTGTGACCTTTGACCATGATATTTCCCTAATAAAGTGGCCGGTTATCAGGTACACTTGAAAATGGCGGTGTACCTAATGGAGTGTCCATGGGATTCCCTCGTTAAGCGCACCTGCGTGAAAAGTTTTAGCCACTTTCACGTTCAAAAGTAGCTAAAACTTTTCACGCAGGTGCGCTTAACGAGCGGACACTCCATTAGGTACACCGCCATTTTCAAGTGTACCTAATAACAGGCCACATTATTAGGGAAATATCATGGTCAAAGGTGCAGTTTCCAATGTAGTTTCCAAGTGACGTCACAGATCAGCCAATCAGAAAGTGGGGGTGAGGGCGAGTGTGGCACTTTTCTCTTTCATTTAAGCTTTGACCATGATTTTTCCCTAATAAAGTGGCCTGTTATTAGGTATGGAGTGTCCTATATTATTGGACTTCATCCCACCCCCTAGGTAGTGGGCGTGATCCATTGGTTTTCTCTCGGACAACTTGTGGGCGGGCCCACCTTATGTATTTACACATAAATACTTGCATTTTTTTGCATAAAGCAATATCCCACTTGGGTATATGCTCACACCTGGGATCGAACCAGGTTCATACTGAGCGAGAGCCCGTGTGATTAACCAGTAGGCTATTTTGACATGACAGCCATAGGCCGTCTGCACTCTCTTGTACTAGTGATGTGCATTCCAGTTTCAAGTGGACTGAATCTAGAATTGGTTCACTCAAAAGATTTGTTCAAAAGAATCCTTCACTACACTTTTTTATTTATTTATTCTTTTTTCTTTGTTTTTTTTTTACTCTATTAGGTACACCGCCATTTTCAGGTTCGTTCGCGAAGATTCACGAGTGAGTGACAGACAGCGTCGCTGCTATGCCAGCCAACACACGTTCTGCCGACGTTGATGTGTAAAATTTGTGTTTGTTGGATTGTAGTTGATGATGTTATTATGCCGAATGTGTTTGTGTTTGAATAAAAGGTTGAAAAAAAATCCGTTATGCCGACAATTGTTATTTTGGGGGACACCAACTCATACAACAACGCAAAACACATATTGTCATATACACCAGTTAACCAAATGTGTGATTTATGTTTTAATTGGCGAATATAAAAACAAGGAATAAAACACCAGACAAGTTTTAACATAAATATTTATTTAAACCAAAAAAATGTATAATAAATAATAATAATAATAATAATAATAATAATAATAATAATAATAATAATAATAATAATAATAAAAGTAAATTTCAAACCAGGAATCCAATGTGAAATTGCAGTACATATATTGGATAACAATATTTAGGCGTATATATGCATACACATTATTTAAAAACTATTATGTTATAAAATCAAGATACCCAAAGAGAAGCATAATCTCCCTGTTGTTGCATGACGGCGCATCCCTTCATGCAATAAAGTTAGCCGTTAGCTTGGAGAAAACGTGCATAAAAGATGTGGTGTTTCAGTGAGTGGTTCTTTCTTTCCTTCGCAAATCGTAAATCTACATTCTGGCTTACATAGTTCACGCCAGGAGACGCAACACGTTCACTGACTGATCCGTTGATGCACGGGAAGGCAGTTTACCCACTAACTCGTACGCGAACGGGAAAGTCAGGATTCGTTCCCTCACTGATCCGTTCTGGCGATGAACTGGAAATGCAAATCATGAATTCTAGCTGTCAGCCTGTCGACCGTCTTTGTTGGCGACATAAAATTCTCCCGCGGCCCTACACTGGCATCTGCTGGTTAGTCTGCGTTAGTGCGTTTGTGACGTCACATAGCCCCGACTGAAAATGCTTCAACGTCTTATTTCGTTCAAATGTTGTATTTGATTCTTGACTTAAATTGTAACTACCCCCTTTCTTAGTTTTTACACCCTGTACTTTCCATTTTAGACTTAGACTTAGACTTAGACTTAGACTCAACTTTATTAATCCCTTGGGATTACTCCTTCAGGGAAATTCTGTGTCCAGTAGCAGTAAAATACAAGATACACAAGAAAAACACAAGAGATCACGATATACAGAAGATGCCGAAATACAGAAGATGCCGAAATACACACAGTGCAAGAGATAGCAATGAAATGTAAAAGAGAATGTGTACAGTTATGTCCCTGTTCATGTCCATGTCACCTCCTCCCCAGTGAGGAGTTGAATAGCTTGATGGCTTGGGGGACAAAGGAGTTCTTCAGTCTGCTTGTCCTACAATTGGGGAGGAGCAGTCTCCCACTGATCCGGCTCCTCCGATTAGTGATGACAGAGTGCAGAGGGTGACTGACATTGCCTATAATGTCCAACAGTTTTTTCAGTGTCCTTGCCTCTGCCACCGTCTCCAAAGAGTCCAGCTTCTTGCCGATCAGAGAGCCGGCTCGCCTGACCAGTTTGTCCAGTCTGGAGGTGTCCTTCTTGGATGTGCTGCTGCCCCAGCACACCACGGTGTAAAACAGGACACTGGCAACCACGGACTGGTAGAACATCTCCAAGAGTTTGTTGCAGATGTTAAAAGAACGTAGTCTCCTCAGGAAGTACATCCTGCTCTGTGTCTTCCTGTGAAGGTGGTTGGTGTGAGTTGACCAGTCCAGTTTTTTATCCAGCCACACCCCAAGGTACTTGTAGGAGTCCACAGCCTCCACCTCAGCCCCCTCCAACAGTACGGGCCTAGGCTTAGGCCTGTTCCTCCCAAAGTCTATGACCAACTCCTTGGTCTTGGAGATGTTGAGCTCCAGTTGGTTGGCACGGCACCAGGTGGCGAAATCCCCCACCAGGCTCCTATACTCCTCCTCTCTATTGTCCCTGATACACCCGACAATGGCTGTGTCATCCGCGTACTTCTGTATGTGACACAGCTCAGAGTTGTAACAGAAGTCTGAGGTGTACAAGGTGAAGAGTACAGGGGCCAGCACTGTGCCCTGTGGGGCTCCAGTGCTACTGACCACAGTGTCAGAGATGGCGTCTTTTAGTCTGACGTACTGTGGCCTGTCTGTGAGGTAGCTGGAGATCCAGGTCACCATGTATGGGTCCACTCCCATCCTGTCCAGTTTGTCTCTGAGCAGGGGGGGCTGGATGGTGTTGAACGCACTGGAGAAGTCTAGGAACAGAATCCTCGCTGTGGCGCTTCCCTTATCCATGTGGGAGTGAACTCGGTGCAGTAGGTGGAGGATGGCGTCCTCCACTCCAACATCTGACTGGTATGCAAACTGCAGGCAGTCCTGAGCATGTCGCACTTGAGGTCTGAGGAGACCGAGGAAGAGCCGCTCCAATGTCTTCATCAGGTGTGAAGTGAGTGCCACCGGCCGAAAGTCATTCATTTTATGTCTGTTGGCATAAAGAAGGACTTACCGTGGCAAGATGGCCGACTTGTGACGCACTAGGCAAGTACTGCCATAAAATAACACTTGACACCACCGAAGAAGAAAAAGTCAGAAGTTAGCGTCGCTTCAAACTAAGCGCGTCTGCAGACAACGAGAGGGAATCGCAAATAAACAAACGCTTTTTATAAAAGGGAAGGAAAAGTACGGAAGATGATTAGGCCAGTGAAGAAAAAAAAGTGGGGTGACAGGATTCTGACTTTTTTCTCAGACTTTAAAGTAAGAATTGTCACTTTAAAGTCAAAATTCTGACTTTATTCTCAGAATTCTGATTTTAAAGTGAGAATTCCCACTTTATGACTGAGAATAAAGTCAGAATTCTGACTTTAAAAAGGAGAATAAAGTCAGAATTCCCACTTTAAAGTCAGAATTCTGACTTTATTCTCAGAATTCTGACTTTAAAGTCAGAAAGTGGGAATTTCTTACTTTAAAGTCAGACTTCTGACTGTATAGCCAGTTTCAAAGAAAGTGGGAATCCTCACTTTAAAGTCAGAATTCTGACTTTAAAGTGGGAATTCTGACTTTATTCTCAGAATTTCCACTTTAAAGTCAGAATTCCGAAAATAAAGTCAGAATTCTGACTTTACAGTCAGAAAGTAGGAATTCTCACTTTAAAGTCAGAATTCTGACTTCATTCTCAGAATTCGTCGTCTGCATTAACTCATTAAGCGAGACATACCAGGTAAAATACAGGATTTATTTAGTGAACGAGAGGGAGGGCATAATTTCAGGTGGAAAGCAAATTTAAAACCAAAATACTCGAGAAAAACCATACACGGCTGTTGTGTCTCTGAGGGGTGACAATATGGGACACATGCAACGGTCCACTTCAACGATGTCAAAGCCCCAATCAATTTAAAAATAAATTTTAAAACATGTGAGCGTACGGACTTATTTGTGGCTGTCTAACTGTGCACCGAGACTGTGCACAACCAGGCGTTCACCAGATTGGCTGGCGACAAGTGCATTTCTTTTTTAACTTCATTTTATTTTCATGGGCAAACCATCACTTTTTACACCAATGTTTACTTGGAGGCCACAAAAAGGGACACCTTCAGTTTGGGTCCGTTCAATGCAGACTCCACAGGTGCACGCACCTTGAGTTGCCTATGAAGGAGATTGGACAAGAGCTGCACTCAAAAGGGCGTTCCTTGATCCAGGCGAGCGGGATGGACTTAGAACCTTGAAGGAGGGACGGATGGGACTCGGAAAGCGAGCTGCCGCGGGCGTCGCACTTTGCGCACTTTAGAGCAGCAATGGGATCCTGGCTTATGCGTCCTGAGCGGCAGCAGCAGCTGGAGCTGGAGCAGAGACACGGGCAGCAGCAGCAGGACCAGAGCCATGGGCAGCAGCAGCAGCTGGACCAGAGCCACCTGCAGCAGCAGCAGCAGGAGCAGCAGCAGCAGGAGCAGCGGCAGCGCTATGAAGAGCTGGCACACAAGAGTGGATGTAAGGCAAGCCCCGAGTTGTGCAGTTTCAGAGACTTTGATCATTTTTGTGTGCCACTTCCTCACCCCTTGGTCCTTATCTTCTTTTTTCTTTTTATAAACACATAAACTGATGTCTCACTTTTTGACCTGCTTTTGTGTTGGTGTGTGTATGCGTCCAAGTTTCCAGAAAGCAAATCAAAACCCTCCACAAAAGATTTCGGCATCTCAGTGGAAACAAGGAGATGATGAGGTAAAAGGTCAACTTGAAATTTTAGTTTGTAAAGTTCGCCCGGCACAACAAGCTCTCAGCATTAGGTTGGCGAAAAAGAAATGTTACATTGTGGCTGAAAGATTGCACAAAGTATATAGCGCACACAGAGCGTGCAGCGTGATATTGCGTTTGGGTGGAAAGAGCACCGAATGGTAATTTGGTCAATTTTGAGAGCTAATGTTGGAATCAAAACTGACCTGACCGTGTGTTTGTTTGTCGCACTGCAGAAGAGAACATTTGGACGCCATTCCACAACTGTCCCACAATCCCATCAAGAAGCAAATCATCGATGCCTTCTTTGATAAAAGGTCAGCAATTAAACCAACAGCATTGGCATGCTTTGGCGCACTAAAATGATTTTTAAAATGTTTCAGAAAGTTCAGTTTGCATCGAACAACACTATCTATTAAAAACCCTGACAGTTTGAAAAGGGATGTCTGCATTTGTTGATTTATTGCTGTGGTCCAACTGGGCAGGAACCAGCACCAGGGCATGGTGGGATCCTACGAGGAGATCACCTTGGATCAGTTCCTGATGGTCATGAGTCACTTCCGGCCGCTCGCACACATCAGTCGCGGGGAGGAGCGGCAGGCCGCCAGCAAGCAAAAGCTACGCCGTGAGTGCACGTGAGCCTTCGACTGGCCACGGTTGATGACAAGAAAACTTTGCGTTTGCAGTTTTGTTCAACATGCACGACAAGGACAGCGACGGAATCATCACGCTGGCCGAGTACCGCAAGGTAAGCCGAGCGTTTCGGCGCATGCACGCGGCCTGCTTGGCTTTTAGGGGCCGTCCCAAGACTTTTGGCTCGCCTACAAACAAATCAAGCGGAACCGTGATATTCACCTGAAGGAAAACATCGAAGAATAAAACTGAAAACTCACAAATTGAAAAAACTCAAAATACAATCAATAAAACAAGCATTTTGTAACACATCGATTTGATCATCTCAATAAATTACTGTCAATATATTCAAATGATGGAAACTAAAGCAAATTGTTAAAGTGAAGAAGAAAAACGGACACAGTTGGTGCACTCCTGACCTTCCAAAAAGTTCTGCTCATGGTTAACCAACTCTTTGAATTTACCATTGTTTTAACCAGTTTTTTTTTTTCTTCATGTGAAAAGTAAGGTGGAAAAAACAATGTTACTCAAATAGTCAATAAGCATAAACTATTGAAAAAAATCAAATCAAATGAGAATGACGAGATTCTACATGGGCCGGCTATTCGGTCATTGCAGTCCAATTAAGTCCAGCGCGTGAAGCATAAAACGGTATTCACGATTATGATTTCATTTGTTCCGTTGGTGGTGGAGGAGCTGCTGTGCAAAAGTGGCGACTTCGGGGACCAGGTGGCCAAGGCCATTGCCCGCGCGGCCATGTTGGAAGCGGCCGACAAGGTAAGGGCACGCCTGCACGCACATGCTGACAGGCGACACGAAACCCTGGAGCCACGCTCAACCTCGACTTTCTCGTTCACCCGGCAGGCGCTAGATGACTTCTACGAGGGGATCACCTTTGAGATGTTTCAACTGGTACGACGGATCTAGCGGTGCAACTTGTGCATGCCTTCTATCTAAATATTGCTTCATTTTGCTTTTCAGCAGCACATTACTTTAACCCCAGTTTATAATCCTACCTTTCATTTGAAACCCAAACCTGACTTTCGTTTGAGACCGGACTACGAGACTTGAGCGATAACCCTAAGCAATCGTAGCAGCCGCAGTTTCGGAATCAAATGAAAATCAGAATTGACGTCTGCCGATGTTTACGAGCGATTTTTCTCAACGAGAAGCCCAAAGTCAGCAAAGACGCGGCGAATCAAGAACCAAAATCCTGCGGGCCATTAGGGCGTATTGTCCTGTGGGCCGTTGCACCCCCAAATGTTTACGTATAAATTTTGGGCCGGCAGATGCTCAAGGCCTTGGAGTTGGAATCCCGGATGCACATCCGCTTTTAGGAGGCAGACACCTGTTGGAAGAATTGGATGGTGAAGCACTGGTCAGCTCTTTGAGTCAACTCTGTAGCTTTTATTCATAGACTGTCGTTGATCGGGACTGTTTTTCTTTGTTAAGCGTTATCGAAAAGATGCATGCTGAAGTAGTTGCATATAAGTTATCCCGTATTTACTCAATGTTTAAGTAATGAAGATGGGGCAACAGCAACGTGTAAATACTCTTATTAATTTATACAAACATAGTTGCTCCATCAGGGTACACACAGCTCGGTAACTTTTCCATTACACGTAAGGCACAGCTCATTAACGTCATGACACATGGATACAAAATATTCAGTAGGTAAGACATTCAGGTGATAACGGAACAAATGTCTGCCTTATGAGGATATGTTTTTCCTTCTTTTGCCCTCCCTTTTCTTCTCTTCCGTATTCCTGCTTGTGGACACTATGTAGTTTTCTGACCGGAACTATGAGGTTGTTGTTTCATCTGCTGAAGTGCATTGTGTACCGACTGCTGTAAAACAACCCAAGATCTTGCAAATAAAGAACCAACTCCACATCTTTGTTTTCCTTGCTCAACGACGGACATCTTGAACAAACGCAACAGTAACTGCATCCAAGTTATCTCACATTTACTTAATATCTGTTTAAATATTTTCACAAAAGTGATCCAATATGTACTCATTATTATTGTGTGTTGTGTTAGTTTGACAAGAAAATAAACTTAGCAAAAGAGGGGGCACATGCCCCTCTTGTCTATTGTAATTTGGCAAAGAATATTGGTTTTGAATAAAAACCAATAACCATCCCAAGCACCCCTCTTTCCTGTTCACAAGACCAAGTCATCTTCATCCATAAGCATATAGTCTTTCTTTGTTAAAACACAGCAGCCCTTCAAAACAAAATGTGTTCCGTCAACTGTTAATGTCTTAATAGACATTGATGGTATTTATTTACATATTGAAACACAATATTCCACCTGGACGGTGACGCCAAAGGATGCAAGTGTGGGGAAAGACAGACTAAGTTGGCGTACCGTCGCGGTAGGCGGCCGCCGCCACGTGTCCACCAACGCGCACCAGAGCGACAGGCGGCCTGGGCTCGGAGAGTGCCGACAGCCGGTTGGACCGGAGGTGGGACGACGGCAGGTCACGCTGCGACGTGTTCCACAGCCTGACGTCCCCCGACGAGTACCTGACAGGCAGCACGTGACACACCCGCCGCGTTAGACGTGTTTCCTGCCTCTTAGGACTTATTCTTATCTTTCTGTTAATTTGTGGTGATTGTGGAGTGCCCCGATTGGCTGTCCTCACCCTGCCAGGACGTAGTTGTGGCAGGAACTGACGTCGACGGTACGCCAACTTAGTCTGTCTTTCCCCACACTTGCATCCTTTGGCGTCACCGTCCACCATGACTCGAGCAAATTTTCATCCGGATTTGGAAAACAAATGAGCTTGAGCTTTTTCGCAATACGCAGCAGGGAATATAATTCTATGTTTTAACAATTCCTCAAAGGTAAACGTTTTTTTTTCCAATTTACAAAGGATGCAGCCGACACGATTCTGCGGCAAAGTGGTCAACAAACACATTGTGACAAAAACACCCCCCAGAAAAATCTGAAAAGGGAAATCGTCCACTTGGATTCATCGCAATGGCAACAGGTCCACTCAGAACGACTCATCGACTTCACAGTCAGGAGGTTTTCTCCAACGACACGGAAGGCTTCGTTTGCCTGGCGGTGTTTACAGCGTGCGGCGTCACGTTGAAATGCCTCACCTTCCAATTGGCGCGCACGTCGGCGGCCGCCCGGCGACGGTCTCGCAGCGACGCCTTCCAGCAAGGCGAGTCGGACACGGTGGCGCCGCGCGCGTGGCCCTCCGCTGAGCACAGCCTGAACCACAGCACCTCGTCCTCGGCCAGAACCCGCCACGCCTTGCTCACCTGCCGTCAAAAATAATCTGAATTTCACTCATCTGCATGCTACTCGCCGACTTTCTCTGCCAGTAGGGGCGTGCATGCATGGACGGACAGCTGTTTGACTCACCTGTGCACATCTGCCGAGCTCAGAACGGTTAAGGTATTGGAATATCTTCAGGGCTAACTCATACGGCAAGTCCACGTCAAAGAAGGGGATGTCGTTGGCCTCGTTCTGCATTGAAAAACAATAAATAAATCAATAAAAAATAAATAAACGATGGAAAGAGGCATTGCGCAGTTAGCTGGTGTCGACATTGAGGAGATGGCTTCTGAGTGCCTCCATACCAGATCTAGAATGAGTCGATCCACCAGTTGCTCTTCTTTCTGGACTTTTTTCCGAGGATGCTTTAGGGACTCCCTGCAGTCGGCTGTCTCCTCCTGGTACTTCTTCTTCCTCCTGCTCCTCTCCTCCGCGAGTCTGTTTAGAAGGGGACTCGTCCTGCCGCCCAACAAGCCCCTGGCGATGGAAACGTAATCTGGCCCTTCCGCGCCACCACTCGTCTCGGGTTCAGACTCCCTTTGACCTCCACTCGCGTCTTCGCAACTGGGGCTGGGGGACGGAAGAAGAGAGAAGCGCCGCTCCTCTTTTGCTCTGTATAACTCCCGTTGCCAACGGTCCCTGAACGCAGCCAGCTCGTCCTCGGCCATAGCGTGCATAAATGTTAGCGACGTTTTGTGTTAACGCTTCGAAAGGGTTGAAGACATCTCTTGAAGGGAAGCGCCGCCGTCAAAACAAACGACGAGTCTTTCACTAGAAAAGGTCCGACGTGGGACACGGCGAGAGGAAACATTGGTTCCTGCCTAGGAAACCAGTTCCTCGTCGGTTAAATCAAGACTAAAAAGCTCACGTTTGTGTGATTGCCTCCTTATCTGTCATCTCTCACTCATCACACACATAAAACACAAACCGAGTCAGTAAACAGTGAAGACGATATTATGACTGCCTTCTAATTTCACGTGTACTATTTTTTCATATCGCTCCGAATGTTGTCATCATGTTCCCCATCCGTTTCAGAACTTTGCCCCCCGCAGTTACGTTTGCATTCTTACAAGGTTTTTGTGCGACTCGATGACATTGTGACGTTATTCCAAAGAAATGCATTTCTTGCTGATCTTGCTTATTCTTGTAACCTGACAACATTTTGACATGTAAAAACAACATTCTAATTTTATTCTTGATTTAACATCACGGGACAACTTTATGAAGAGTTTTTGGGAATAAAGTGATGACTTGATTTGTTTATTTCGGCATGTACATAATCAACGTTCATTACAATTTAATTTTACATTATGACTTGTCAAAGAGGGAGGCGGGTTTAAGCAATTCAGTTTATCAAGTCCCGTCCCGATTACAGCCAAATTTTCACTCCCAGACACACAGTCTAAATTACTACATTGACCTATATACCACCACATACCATGAAGAGAAAAGTGAGAAACAAAAGAAAAACATAGATTTGACCAGTGCAACAGGATTTGAATACAGCAATAACAAATAAATTGGAAGTTTGAATAAAATGTCCCTACCGATGAATAAAACGGCATCGACCCTACCGATAAGCGGCAGTTGCACCAACCGATCACGCAGCTAATCGTATCCCATGTGGGCCTCCTCTAATTTGACCATTTTCTTATTGCGCTGAGACATTTCAAGACGAAGTGCTGCCATCATGTGGCCACTCTGCTCTCAGCCCGCGAGAAGTTTGTCCAATGTCTGAAAATAGTCCTGTAGTGAAAGTTGACATTTAACTCCCGTTAAATTATTTTTTTGTTGTAAGGAAATCCACCACTTGCTGTTTCACCGATCCATTTTCCACCATCGCTCTCATTTTGATAGCTAGTCTAGATCTTGAGCCCAGAGATGATCACATTTATTTTATATCTACTTTTTGTTTTTCGTCTGTGAGTGCATCATCACCATGCAGCTTTAGTAGACTTGGAAGTGAGCGGAGGTGGTCCCGTCCTTCCAGCATCGGAGGGTCTCCACGACGGTGGTGCGACACAGGGGGCACGCCCTCTCCCGGTCCAACCAGGAACTCAGACACTCCTCGCAGAAAATATGCTGGCGACAAACAGAAAGAGCGCCGTCACCATTGACCGGCAATTGGGACAAAAAGCGAGAGCGAGCCTCTCGGTGTACCTGGCACAGGAGGGCGACGGGCTCGCGGAAACGCGTCTGGCAAAGAGCGCACACATCGCCGGCCTCGCTGCATCGCTGGCTGCCGGCGCGCACGCCGCAACTCTGCACGCAAAAAAATTAAAATAACACCCCAAGTGTAATGCAACTAAAAAGCATCATGTTTTCTGTCATTTTTCTTGCGCAAAGCTTGGTTTGACAAGACTAAAAATGTAACAGCCAACGTGTAAAACCCGACGTCAAAAAAACTGGCTAAGATTTTGCCGGTTCATTTTGTTTGTCACACGACAGGCAGATTATGTGAAATAATTTTTTCTGCAAAATATCTTTTTGAATGGAAGCTCACCTGAGGGCGGCAGAGCAGGACGGCGGCCTTGCGGAGGGTCGAGGCTCGGCCGCAGATGTCAAGGGACTGCAGGTGACAGACAAAAGACAAGGCGGCTCACTTCAAGTCATGAATGCCACGAGGCACTTTTACCTCAAAAGTGGCACTCTCAAGTCAAGGAGTAACAAACTTTTGATCTCGCCATTTTACATTTCTCCACAAAATGATAGTACTAAATGTCTCTTAAAAAACGCTTGATAAAAACTCTTGAATCTTGTCCCATTTAGAGTCAGAAGGGAGCGCCACAAGATAAAAAAAAATGATGGAAACAGTCATTGCCTGCACTACTTCACATAGCAAATGGCAAATTAATGTTGAACTTGAAAAGGGCTTGTGGCTGATTTTCTATTTTTATCATATGCTTTTATGTTTTATGTTTGACTGTTTACATGACATTGTGGCGCGTCACCTCCGCTCCAGCTGCTCTCATCCTCCCGCAACACTCAAATACCACTATAACCCCTCCAGAAGAAAAAAAAAAAAAAAAAAAAAGCCAGGTCACGCCACTACCAGCCATTTCTGGTCCACTCCGCCCAGTGTCCTCCCCTCATTCTGGCGAACGAGCATGGAAAAAAACGCCTTGGTTGTATTTGTGTGATTCATTGGCCATGAGGCAAGCGCATAAAGTTATCACTGCCACTCACCGGCCAAGCGATTACATTTTGGGTTCTGACTCATCAATATTCCTGAGGAATTTGCCGCTTCATCGGTTGTAATCGTGACAGCTTCTGTTAAAGTCTATTTAAAGTCAATTCCATTTCTTTTACTAATGGAAACTTCTCCTTTCTGGGGAAATCCTTCCTGCGGATGTTGTGAGAGAACGATGACTGTTTCTGTGAATGTCTGCGTCCCAATTGAGACGTTGACATGTTAAGACTCAGCACCATCATCATCTTTCTTTTATGGCTAATGAGCACCTTGCAGATGCCGTAGACGATCATGAGCGCGGCTCCTAAGAAGTAGCTGGCCGAGGGCTCTTCTCCCACGATGTACTTGTACCACAGCTGGATGGGAACCAGGGCGCGAAACAGCTGACTCAGCTCCTCGATCAGCAGGTAGAACTTTCCCTGCGAGCAAATGTGCAAAAAACATTCAGGAACGTAAAATTTAAAAAAAAAACCACATATATATATAACAACAACAGCGGCTCTTATGAATCGAGGAGCCGGCGGCACAAACTTGGCCTGCATCCGTCCCCTGTGCTTTTTTTGACACTGCAAGGGTAAATATCACGCTATTTGGGTCAGAAATGTCAAATATGTAGTACAAGCGCATTGACTTGTAACTTAGGAAGAGGCCATGCATTCCCACAAATGCCCTGAGTCATCATTCTCTACCAGCAGCCACAGGAAGGAGTTCCCTAGAAAGGAGAACTTTTCATTCGAGCAGGTCAAAGCCAAAGAAACATTTAGACTGACTCAAAACATGGTACATTCCTCGTACATTGAGCATTCAAATTGACGCAAATATAAAGGTGCAGGACCCCTGGAAATGCTAAAAATGACCCAGAAATGGCTACTTTTACTCGTTAAATGACATGTTTTCCTCTTTGGAATACTTAACCATGCTTCAGGTCAAACTAAGCCTGGAATACCACCGACATTCTTATTCCTATTCAATTAATATGTAGACAAACTTGATTTGTGTATAAATATGAAAGTTGTAGGAAAGCCCTTGTGGCACGATCGAGTCGTCGTACGAAGCAGCGGAAGAAGGTACAGAAGGAAGGAAGAAAATCTGGGCTAGCCGGGAAGGTTTCATGTCATAGAGCTTGAAGTATGTTAAGATGAAAAGTGTTCCCGGAAGACATTGTCCTTTGTATTTTGACACAAATAAGAAGTTGAACTCTCACCCTGGACTTGAACGCCAAGAGGATGCCAGGTAGAACGAGGATGAAGCATTTCAGTCCAACGGTGACAAACTTGAGGACAAAGTCGGTGATGCCCACCGCCCACATGAGGTCAAAGAAGTCAAAAGTGTCCAGATTGGGCTTGGAAAACAGGAGGCTGGAACAGGACGTACACACACATACCATTTTTTTTCCCCCCCCTTTTACACTGCGCTCGCATGTGAGAAGGTGACAAACAATAATGCGAGCTCAACATAAAATACTCACAGGACAAAAACCAGACGGCAGCTCTGCTAAAAGAAACGACACATAAGATGGCTGAGGCGATAGAAAAAACAAATAAAAGATGAGCCTCATGAAAATGGCGGCTAAAGGCCACGCTGGCTGTCGCCGGCTACCTGTTGTAGAGCTCTTCTTGGCTGAAGGCGTAGTACACGTACGCCACGTTGCCGGAGAGAAACAGCGCCATCCACAGGGCCACCAGCACCGAGCGCTCCTCCTGAAACACGAGGGAGTGTTTGTCAAGCGCGAGCGCATGCAGTCCGTTGCATCAGAGCAGCATTTAGGAAAATCTGATTCGGACCTAGGCTGTTCCGCAGCAGTTTCATTTCAGAATACATTGCGCGATTACTGGATCAAATGGTGCAAATCGTCGGGCTTCTCAAAAATCAATGTTGTGAAATGTCACTCAGATGGAACAAAAAAAAAAAAACAAAAAAAAAAAAACGGTGCTTTCTGTTTGATTCAGGACACGTTGTCTCACCCGCAGCGACACCTGACGCTTGAAGGTGGCGTTGGCGTAAGCAAAGGTGCTGGCCATCCCCACGCAGACGGCAATACCTGGGGCACAAATGACACGCTCATCATCATCATCAGCGGCAGAGCCGAGCTTGAGCTGGAAGCAAAGTCAAGTGTGTGCTCGCGATCATGCTAACAGAGGCTATGTGCTATCATGCTAGGTGGGAGCAGTGGTGATTTATTGCATGATGGGGAGATGTGAAATGAAAAATATGAATCTATTTTAGCTTGGGGGAAAAAAAAAAAGTGAACATCTGAAAACATGTTTCATTCAGACTTTTAAGCTAATTAGATAACATTGGAAGACACATTCAGCAGCTATGTTAGAGGCCAGTGCGCAAGCAAGCATGGTTGCTCATGTGCTAACAGCACGGGAGGAGGATTGTTGTTTAAAATTAAATTCAAATCATTTAAGAAGAACAGGATGAACAATTACCGAGCTTATGCTGAAAGCAGACTTTGGCCAGCAGGATGAGGATGAACGGGAAGCCCCTCTGCAGCCATGTCACCATCGCCTTCAGCTCAGAGAAGGCTGGAGCCGGCGCGGCCGGGTCCTCCGGGCCCGCCTCTTCTCGGGGGCCACGGTGGTGCCTCTCTGAGCCTGCCGCCGCTGCCGCCACCGCCGTGGCCTGTTGCAGGAGTGAGGGGGTCCCGTGCTGCAGCGACGGTGGCTGGTGAAAATGGTGGTGAGGAGGGTGAGGCAGGAAGGCTCGGCCCTCGGGGCGATGAGGGCCGCCTGCTTCCCGGGACGACGCTGTCATCTGCACAAAGACGTCCGGGGGCGAGCCCAGCACTAAGCCGGCCGCCTGGAACTGGGCAGTGGAGACTGCGGCCGACGGGATGCCTGCCAGGCCCGAAAACATCTGCTGGGGCAACGCGGGCGAATCGGGTTTCAGGCAGTCGAACGCGCCGCCTTCATCCAGACTGCTCTCGGATCCCTGGGTTTGGCTACGGTTCCTAAACGAGAAAACCGAAATTCAGACTCAGGAGCTATGGCGTTTTCCCACTAGATTGCAGCTGTTCACATGATTGTTTTCTTGATGATAAAACCTTATTCTGAAACTCACACCTGTGTATATAAACCCAAATCAGGCTAACTCCTAGACAAGAAATAGGATGTCTTGAATCCTTGGCAGAGGTCTAACCTCTCTGCACTCTTGTTTGATGAACAACATGGATTAGAGTCAATTGTTCATGCGCTCGCCTTTCAGAGGACATGCCATCCGTGTTGCTGCTGTGTCTCCTCTGCATGGCACGGCGCTCATCAACACACGAAGCTGCCCTAAGGACACCAACACACGGGCTAACGTTGTACATACTCACGTTTACGGTGCGTTTTCCTTTTTAAACAAGACGTTTAATGTAGAATTTACCTTAACCTCATCAACGAGTCCTCCTAGGGTGAATTTCATTTTTAATTTCAAATGAGCTAGCTTGTTACTTCGCTAGCAAGCTTGCCTTAATTTTTAGCCAACAACTTCCGGGGTGACATCATCACCTCGCGTCTCATTGACCAATCGCATTTAACGTTAATGTTCGCCGCCTCCGTGTCCGGAAGTTGCTTAGCAAATGCCGGTTGCGTCAACAAATGTTACTTCCCTGTTTGGTAGACGGCGTGACAGTTTTCTGTTTGTTTTTCATCATATTTGTTTCTGATTTTCATCGCGTTGTTCTCGCTTCCTCGAATGCAAATTGAAATGACTTCGGTGCCTCCGTCATTGCGTTGTCACCCATCGACCAATCGCATTTCGACGTTCATATTCACGCCGCTTCAGCTTGTTTTGCTAACGCCAGCGGCTAAACACCGATCATCTCGAGATAAATAACTTCGTCTTTACTGCGCTCTACGTACTGTTTAGTCGTTTTTCATCCCGCCCCTCAATTGATATTGTCCTCGGTTACGGGTTTGCACATGCTTTTCACCAAGCTACCTACCGATTTAAGCGATCAAGCTCAACCAGGCCTGCGATTGAACATTAACATTATAATGCAAAATGGGTTAAAATGCCGATGACGCGGAACTTTCTCTTTGTAAATTCATCAGCCTTGTGTGTGTGTCTTGTCGGGAGATTCACACAAACGCGCTCGCATCGAATCGTGCGCATTTAAGGACAGGCGGTTGGATGTTTGTGGACCACGTCGAGCCATGATGGTGCTCCGGCGGCTCTTAAGGAAACGCTGGGTGCTGGGAATCGTCTTCGGATTGTCGCTCATCTACTTTCTTACCAGCACGTTGAAACAGGTGCAGCAACGACACGCAAACTTAAAAATACGTGAACCTTCACCGTCTACAGCAAAGAAAAATATGTCCACTGTGTGTGCGTGCAGGAGGAGCGAATCACAGGGGATCGCGCCCTTCTGGAAGTGAGAGACACCGAGCATCGCATCCCCTGGAAGGTGCGCTTCAATCTGGGAAACAGCAGCCGACAGATAGGCCGCTGCCGCAACTCCATCCAGGGAAAAACACTGCTCACCGACGAGCTGGGTGAGTTGTCGTGGTGATTCCCCGCCCCATCAATAAAGGCAAGAGGTGTGAAAACCTTCGGTGTCTCCTTGCCAAGGTTACGTGTGTGAGCGCAAAGACCTACTGGTGAACGGCTGCTGCAACGTCAAGGCGCCGCGCAGCCGCCAGCACGTCTGCAAAAGCTGCCTGGCCGACGGCTGCTGTAGCGTGTACGAATACTGCGTGTCCTGCTGCCTCCGGCCGGACAAGGTGAGTGTTCGTTAAACGGCGGCGCGACACCTTACGGCACCTTGTCAGATGTCGAACCGAATGCGCATCTTGAGCGGCTGCGCTTTGTCTTTCAGCAAGCCCACCTGGAGCGCTTCCTGAGCCGCGCCGCCCAGGGCTTCCAAAACCTCTTCACCGCCGTGGAGGACCTCTTTGAGCTTTGCCTGGCCAAGTGTCGCACTTCTTCGCAAGTACGGCCGTCTTTTTCTTGCTCTCGTCAGCCCGCGCCCAAGTCGCTTAAACGGAAGGTGCGGCTTTTCAGAGCCGAGCTCTTCCGATGTATCGTTACGATGGAATTTTTTGGATTGTTTGGCGCGTTCAAGTTTTTATTTCTGCAAAAATTAACAGCGTTAAAAAAGGGCATTTTGCACAAGGTGCTCAGTAAATAAATGCTCGGGCATTTATTGCTCTTTACTTTTCATCACCAAAGGGAAAAAGTTCAGCTGACTTTTGCCAAAACAATCGGGTGCTCGTCTGTACACGTTTCTGCAACATGCTGCTTTTGCCACAAGGCGCACTTATCGATTTGACAAGAACCCCCCCCCCCCCCCCCCCCCCCCCCCACCACCAAATCCATATAGATAGATAGATACTTTATTGAAGTTTAAATCAAGTTTGCGGCGTATTCAAGGACAAACAAGTTCATAAGAGTTAAACGCCGCCGAGTCTTAATGCGCCAAACTGTGTTTGTGGCTCCCGCAGAGCGTCCAGCACGAGAACACGTACCGGAACCCCCAAGCCAAGTTCTGCTACGGCGAAAGTCCACCGGAGCTCCTTCCCATCTAAACGCCAGCGCCAAGCGCAACAAGAAAGACTGGTGTCGCCTTTTCAGCCGCCAAGCGCAGCGACAACAAATGCATGCTTCCTTACGTTATACACGACGGAAGTGGTCAGGTCCCGTATGTGCGACGGAATGGCTGCATTGCCTGCCCCAAGCACGCGATGGCCGGCTTAGGCATGTCGTCCACGCCGACTGGGCGAGCCAGGGGCATTTGGGGGAAACATAGTTCAACAGCTTGGTGCAAATGAAAGGAGTGGGCTTTTAGGGAGAGAACTTTAGTAGAAATAAGTCCGTTTAAAGGAAATAAATGGGTGAGTTTGACAAAAGGCTAAAGAAAAAAAAAAGGTTGGGTTTTGACAATCTGTTTTTTTTTTTTTAAATTGATTTACAACAATTTTATTTCAGTGTTTTTGTTCACTAGGGTCATCTCTTTGAACTTTGGCCACATGTTTTTATGTTTATCTGGTATTTATCATTTGTATTTTTACATCGTGCTATATTTAGTGACGAGTAGGCCTACTGTTCAATTTAAGCAAAGTTCGTAACATAAGGTCAAAAAACAAGAAAAATATTGAAAAACAAAACCTGATAAAATGAAGGTGTTTCATCTCTACTAGCGGCACTTGTTTGTCCTGGTCTGTTATTTACCCTTTTTTCAAATTTTGGCACTTGTATTATTCTTGCACTCGTATTATTCTTGCACCTATATGAGCTGCTGTGACAAGTGAATTTCCCTGCTGTGGGATGAATAAAGTTCTATCATCATCCAAGGAAAGATGTTAGCTAAAAATTGTCACTGTAAATAATAAAGTTCTTGATCATGTGCATACATATAAATAGTGCATTATTACAAATTAAATACAACAAATTAATGTCGCCAGTTTGACATGCAGAGAAGCCATTTCAACCCTCCATCCAACAAAAGCCTGACCTGCAAAAATTGGGACCATCAAGTGTACACAGATGAAAATTTCGTTCCCAACAATGACATCCATTGCATTCTAGATACTGTCAAACTACATACGATTGCTTTAACATATGAATTTTTCAACATACGATCTGAACTTTTATACAAGACTATTTATAAACGAATGTACAGTGTACTCTTATGGAAATATTTGATCCAACATACGACTATTTCAACATTCGAAGTAGGTTCCGATCAAATGGTTTCCAAGCAAAATGGCAGACTTATTGCGTGTGCTTCTACCTACCAAATTGGAGTACGACGCAATATTAATAAAAATAATTGCTAAAGTGCCAGACCGTGTTACAACGGTGACTGGTGCCGTCCGGTCCTGCGGACGGTGGATGTTGTAAGGTTGTGTTGTTACACTACCAAACAGCCGCGCGACCGACCGACAACATTTAAATGAGAAACAGCAAAGAAATGGTCATTTAGAAACGCTGCGCTTTAATTTAAAACAATAAATAGAGCAATAACAACACATTAAATAATCTTCATAATGAACAGTGACAAGATTGACCTCATCAGAGGAAAGTGCAAAAGGTTTTGCGGACTGGACCGGATCCAACTACGCTTGCAGGGCTGTGGCGGAGATCTGCTACCCGCAGTACCCTGCGACAACTCTTTGGGCCGTGGACCGAGGAAGACTTGTTGAGGGCAAATTAGGTTCTCGTAGCAAAGCAACATGTGCAAAGGCGTCAGGCTACCTTCTGGATCCGCATTCTCACATTTATTGCCATCAAATCAGTTTTTTCCCCCACAACCTCAACAGATGACCGATTTTGGCTTCATTTTGTTGTTCCGCAGCTTCATCAGACCATTTGGCTGGGCCAGACAATTGGACAGTTCCTGGATGAATGGATCCGGATCAGCAGACTCGCCTCCAATTTTCCCCACAGCCTGACCAAAACTCTTGACGTGCAGCTGCACCACCTACTACATCACCGGCCGGGAAAGGTCGAAAGGAATGTTTTGAACCGGCTAACCTCTGCACCCTCAGCATTTTTTTGTCTGGCTACCTTTTGGAGCCAGAGCCTGGTCAAAGCTCTGCATCCTAATGACAGTTTTGCCTTCAGGCACGCCAGGTGGTCAGTGTCAGTTCTGGACCCAATCAGGTTTTCTCCCACAAGCGGAGCATAGCGCGATAATCAGCACGAGAAGCGATCCCGGGACATCCTCCGGCTGGATTTCGGGCCCCGACAGTTCTTCACTCTGTCTCATCGATGTGATTGTCACACGGTGCCTGCATCACATTCAGGACCCTGTTGACATCTGCCACCCAGTTTTTCAGGCCTACAATGACTTTCCAACCATAGGACTTCTTGGCCCAACCGTGATTGTGGGTCTCGTGTGGAGGCTCCGCTGTCGCCAGCTCCACCTCCGGCTGGACTTGGCGGGCCAATTTCATCAATATGGCGCTTGAGAACATAAGATTCCCCTTGACTTGGTCGAGCGGCACGGCGACGTTACTGGGGTTGCCCCAGTTTTCCTTCTGGTACTTTTCCACCTTGGCGAGATGCAGTTGGAACAGCACGTTCTTGGTGTAGATATCCTGAAGTAGCTCGAAGAAGTTGGAGCCCCTCACGGCGTAGTCGGGGACATTCGGAGGCTCGCCGCTCAGGCCGTGGAAGACCATCTGTGGGGGGGGGGGCAGAAGGATGAGGGCACGTTCCCTGATAGCCAAACGACCCAAAGCTTCTTTGTAGCCTTTGTAAAAGTCAGGGAACACGCGTCGATAGTGTCCGAGGCTTTCTAGTCGAGAAAACGAGGATAGCAAAACAACACATCCATTGTCGGGGTGTCCAGACACTGAACACACTTACGTATTCGTCGAGCAGGTGTGCAGTTTGGGCGCCGAGCGTGTTGACGATCTTGATAAGGGTTGAAAGGTCGTCTTGGCAAGAGATGTCGGCCAGTGGCGCCGGACGACATTCCGGAACCAACAACGCAACCAACAGCGCTGAGCACAAAAGGACAAATTTAGGACTTGAGTCCGGTGCCCAAACTGGGAAAGCACAGAGCAACTTGCAATGCACAGACAGTCCAAGTTATTTAATCGAAAGATGAACAGTAAAGAAAGAGAGAAATGTGAAACACTGTGAAAAGTCGCTTTGGAGTGAGTCTCCGATTTGGGCCAAGTAATTCAACGAGCGGCCGGATTTAGCAAAAAACGGACAGAAACAATCAATGGCTTAGCCTGGCTGCTGTCGCTCTTGAAAACAATTTCACGTGAGGCCCCTCACACCATTTTTCAAAATATCCCCACAAAAAAGCATTTTGAAAATAATTTTGGTGTACAAATCCTGTCGGATAAAACACGATTATTAAGAAACGGAATTACTGTCAAGTCCTTCATCAATGTTTGAATGAACTTGAGTTGTGCAAAGCAGAAAAAGGCAAAAGCCAATAAATTGACGATGAATATTACCGAAGTGCAGCAGTCTTTTCAGCGCAGAGGCCATGGCGGATCTCCTTTATGTTGCTTCTCACTTGCGCCGCGTGTCTTTTTATTACCGAGCATCCTCATACCTTCATCATCACCGGCATCATCATCAACTCCCACAACTGACACATATGGAAAAGTTCAGCCTTGCAACACGTGTCAAGCGTCCGTTTGACTGACACATCAGCGACGTCCGCCCGCCCGCCCTCCCTCGCAGCACCAAAATTCACACGCAAATCTAAAAATACGCCCAGCGCCCCAAACAAAACACTGCGTCACTTTTTCTTTGGCTTTTTTTGTGACATCATCACAGATGAGCAGCGGCAACGGCCAAAGTGCAAGTCATGCTCATCTTTGAGAAATTTTTAACACTCTTGAGAAGTGGGGGGGGGGGGGGGGAAAGAAGAAGCTTTCAAATTTCCAAACATTATATTTTCATGAGCATGATATTGCGCAACAGTCCAGCGAATACAAAAGTATCCGAAGTGATATTCACTCAAGTCAAACGTTTGTGCAAGTTATTGACCCGTTACAGGTGTTGTTGTTTCTTGAATTTTGTTTTGTTTTGCTTCTTTCCAAAATGCTGACCCATAAAGAAGACAAGTTGTTGCCTCAGGTGTTGAGGAAAAAACTGAGAAAAATGCTTGTGGCATCAGGAGGTCAGGGCTCAGCTGGTGGTCAGGTTCATCCGCTGCTTGTGCAGCACGTCGCTTACACGAGCAATGTCCTCTTCGGGAACCTCAAACACACACACACACACACGATGATTTCATTTTCTTTTTGGCTCAAAACCAGATGCACATTTGATGGCTTTGAAAGAGCCTGGCTTTGTTGTTTCCAGAAAGAAAAATAATTTTCTACTTTTGAAACACCTGTCTTCGCATCCTAGCCATAAAGCCTTCAGCTCACTTGAGATTGTAATTTCAAACCCTGACCCCATCTTGAAAGTCCAATCCTTGGTCAGCTAGCTTGAAACCTTTTTGATCCCATCCAAGAAAAAGTCTGAGGATTTTACTTCTTTCAAACACAACAACCAATCGGCAAAAGTGGGCCGAATTTGTTTGAATGGCATTTTCTCTGTTTTGTTGTAATGTGTCAATAGGTGAAAAAAATGGGAATGATTTTTATGTATTATTGTGTAAAAAAAAAAAGGCCAACTTTCAAAAGAGCTAATATCAGCTCATGCTTCACTACTCAGTTCAAAACCATACCCCACGAACGTGTGCGGAAACACAGCCGAACAGAGTCAAAGGTCACACCACTTTACTCTTTCAATTCAGTGGAAGTGAAAAAATACACTTGACTAATCCCTCAATTGGTCTCCTTCGCTTGTATTTGATTTGTAATCGTGGATGACGAGATAACGTGACTCACGTTCGCTCGTCTATTATTTCCTTTTTGTCTTTTGGGAAGCACACGGTGAGGGACAACCTCAACTTTCTTTGACCGCAGCCGTTGCGACACATGGGATACCGCAGCGGCTTCCGCGGGGGTTGTGGGAAGGTTAAAAAAAAATAAAAATAGAGGTGGGGTTGTGGGGCTAGGTCATCACTTGTGTGCATGACAGTTTGCTATACACGCTAAGATTAGCCAACTCTGCGGTAAAACTACACACGACAGCCCGTCGTTGCGCCGCTCACCTCTTGCGATACTCGCTTAGCTCCAGAAAAATAGAACAAGCGATGTTGCATCGCCATTACACGCGGCAGAAAAAAACTAAACGCAAATGTTTTTGGCGAACAACTTCCCAACATAAACGTCAAAGACAGCTGAGCATTTTCTTTCCGCTTGTCACCGCCAGGTGAGTCAATGGTGCGAAAACGCGACCGCTTTACTCACAGATGACAAAGCGGAAGGAATCCTTAAATAAAAGAGTGAGCTGGATTTGTGAGTCAAATGGAATGAGGATTGGTCACCAGGTGTCCACTCACCAAAGCATGGTCGAAACTGAAGGTGCTGATGTAGTAGGCGGAGATGTCGCAGTCGGCCAGCGGCTGTGAGATCTGGGCCACGATGCCGCACTCGTCTGAAAGCAGCCACAACGACACGTCTCGGGGGGGGGGGCATGTGGAGACCGGGGCAAGAGAGCGGTCGCTCACCGAAGCCGAGGGGTTGTCCTCCGATTCGCACCATTCGCCACAGTTCCCCGGACGAGCTGGTGAAGAGGAGGTCGGCGGGGAAACTGGGGCATCCAAGAATCGTTTTGAGTCGAGTGGGCAAAGATCAAAGAGCTTTTGGAAACATCTAAGACAACTTTTCGACCTTGAGGCGCACAGCACAGTGTCAAAGACACTGTCGTCAATGAACTAAGCAGCGGCTTTTGTCCTTGACATCACGACCATGGTGCTTACCGTCTTTGAGTGTCCGTGTCCATGACGAGCGAGACGTAACCGTCAATCAGGGAGAAGGAGAAAAACTTGATCCGCTCCAAGCCTGAGCCAGGAGACGGCACCTCTTCTTCTTTGGGGCTAGGCAAAGACAAACATGGCTTGGTAACCTGCCACCAAATTTGTTGACCACGTTCACTTTGCAACATGAAAAACATTTCCTGGACTAAACCTTGAAAAGACACGTCTTTGGCAGTTGTACTTAGCAACATGCAACTTGAAGCTAACACGAGTAGAGTCTTATTTAAAAAAATAAATCTCTGCCATTTTGGTTTCAAGCAAGCACCGGGCTCAAAAATTTGCAAATTTTAAATATATGATATATTTTATATGATAGCTGGATTTTTAAAAAAATATATAATCTAACCCTACAAGACCCACAAAAAAGGTCTCCAGTTGCCCTGTCATCAAAGACATAGAAAGTCCAACTATGATCCGTTTTTCAAAAATTAGCTGAATGCCCCGTGCTACAGCGCCACCCTGTCTCGCAACCACAGCACTGCAGCCCATCTGTCTGACCTGCCAGAGTAGAAGAGCACGTCGATGAGCGTGGTGGCGATGGAGGGCAGCGTGTCGGGGTCCAGGGACATGACGCAGAAGCGGTTCTGAGGAATGAGCACCGGCTGAAGACCGGCCTGCGTGGCTGCAAGCAAAGGAGGACGCGCTCACGTGCTTTCCGTTGGAATATTCATTGATGACATAACCACTTGAAAGCTGCATCATCAAGCAAACTTGAGGGAGCATTCCATCGTGAAAAGACAAAAGTCTTTGTATTTGCAACTTAAAAAAACAAAATGGACGAAAGCAAGTCGGTTTGGCATACAGACTCACCTTGTTTAGCGTTCTTGTGCGGGCCGTCGGCGATGTCGCGGCCGCGGACGAGGAGCGACTCTCCTCCAACTTCGCGGAAGATGTTGAACTCCTCCTCCAGAGTGGCCACCACCACCGGCAGGTCCTTCTCTCTCACCTGAAACCCATTTGATGTTTCAATAACTATATCTTCCTTCCTTTTATAACTGTGACATTTTTTCACACAAAGAATTGTTTTCTCTACAATACAACTCTCTGCAAAACCAATCAAAAGTAAATTCCTCTTTGGTACTAGATGATGTTTTTCCCATCCGATATTTGAATGCTTGGATAAAAAGAGATTTGTTTGTTTTGTTTTTTTGCCCAAAGGATTTCACGCCCTGCCCTTCGTCGTGGTCCCATGCCGGTTTGGAGGCACAAAACTGCGGACTGACCAGGACAAAGTCGGTCTGGTAGGTGGACAGCATGAAGACGGAGACGTGGCGGCGGGCCAGCGGCGCGATGACCGACTCGGCAATCTTGGTGACGCCCGGCGCCTGTGAGCCGGGCGAGGCGGCGACGGCGTCGGAGAGCACGTTGAGCGGCAGCCACACCGAGCCCTCTGCCTGCAGATGCGACGAGGCCTCCAGCTCTGCCGCCAAAGGCATCAGTCAACAGTTGCCATTGAAATGCACATCTCATCACTCCTCACCAGAGGGATCCAAAACACACCGTAATTAAAAAGGGGTTTCCCAATCTGGTTTGTCAATTAATGGAATAAACAATATTCAAGAGAACCATTCAAATGACGCGTAGCAGCAATAAAGCCAATAATATGACTGCGCCCGTTGATTGGAATACACAAGCTAAAAGTGAAGTGTTGCGGGGCCTTTTTCGGTCTACCTTTGAAGCCCTCCTCATCCAACAAGACCGTGTAGTTCTCGGGGGTCTCCGTCATACTGAAGAACTTGCATCTGAAAGCAGGATTTGGGATTTTCTTTCAATGTAAATGACAATCAAAATACACAGTGTAGGCGCACACAAGCACACACACACTTCTGTGACGATTATCAAATGGCAAAAATCAGAAACTAGTAAAACTGTTCAAATATTTTATAAGGACGAATGGTAACAAAAATGTCAAGAAATATTTCTATTTGTTTTTAAGTGATGACAATTTGCTATTTTAGTTTTGACATATGAAGCTTAATTTGCTTTCATGGGCCACATCGGGCCCTGGGGCCTTGAGTTTGACAAAATGCGCTGGGTGTTCACTCCAAACCAACAAACTTGACAGCCAAGAATCCCAAATAAACATAAACATTGTAAAATGGACAGACTCTTTTTCTGTAGGATTAAAAAGCAGGATGGAAAATGTCACATTCAATCAACAGCAGAAAAACGAGACTGAGCTTGAAATATTTCCTGTTTTGCTCTCCTTCCTTAAAATTTGTCAAGTTTAATAGTGTGCCACCATCTAGTGGCCAACAGATGAATTACATAACTTTACTGGAACCTGTGATCAAAAAGAAAAAATATGAAGCCTAAAAGATTCCATGAAACAAATTTGTCCAACTGTGAACCGCCAGGCTGCGACTGTGTGAGGCTCAACTATACTTTAAAATCCGATGCAAAACGTTTGCTGATAAAATCGGGAGAAAAGTGAATAATGCTGACGGCCGACTGGCCTACCGAGCTGAGGGGATATCCACCAATTGTTGTAGGCTTTGACGCTGGAAACAGCGAAAAAAAAAAAAAACATTCGTGTGGCCTCAATTCTTTTGGGAGGTGGGGGGTCTCTCTGCGAGCCCCACCCTGCTATTCTCGCGCTGCCCGACCAACCGAGCGACTGCTGACTCGGCCGCATTTTTCTTTCGTCGGCTTATGGACCAACATAAGATTGACTTTGTTGTTCCTCTTCTATCGGTGTCTACTTTATATGCATGTATATTACCACTTATATTCATTTATTTTGATTTACTGTTTTTACCGTCTTTGTAGTTGTATAATTGGTATATTTAAAGCACTTTGTTAGAGCTGCAGTTATTGTGAAATGCATAAACAAAGTTATCAGTCAATAATACCTCAAAAATGTGCAAAAAAAAGACTGTGAATTTGAAATCTCCGTAAGAGAAGTAAAAGCCCAACAAAATTGCAAATGTGTACAAAACAAGTAATATCCGTGGAGCCTTCACTAACGAATAAGCGGTTCTGATTGGCGCATCAATTGCTTAATGCCCACGACAGCCAATAGGAGTCGGTGGGCGTGGCCTCAACGACGAGCAGATGTGCAACCTGCTGAAACTGCTGCAATCGCAACCATTAAGTAGTAGGAAACGTAAACCTCCCCAAACATCAAGGCGGGAGAAACAAATAAGGTTATTAGGATCGTCAAGAACGTCAAGTGGATCCACCAAAGTTTATCTTGGTTGGGAAAACATGCCTCGAAACTCCAACTAAAGCTGACCATCAATCGCGTGCGACTGTACAGCAATGAGCGGAAGGTGGGTGAGAATACGATTTCCCCAGCGCAGGCCACCGTTGCTCTCGCCTCGACGTTGCCTCATCAAAACAGCAGATGTCATCACACGCATTGCATTCTTAGATGGCGGTGCCAGTGGCCTCTGACCTGGTGCATCAAACGAAACTGGTCCATTTGTCGACTTGACGCGTTGAAGGCGTCGCCAAATATGCAAAATGACGTAATTTCTCAACGAGCCCCCTGTTTACCGTGTCCGGCGGCGGAGGAAGATTAGCTTGATGAGTGGGTGCGTGAAGTGCGACAAGCCACTCTTGTTGATGCTGGTGACCCGCAGCCGGTGGTCCAGAATGTGCAGCTCCATGTCCAGACGAGAATCAGCCACAACTACTCAACGCACACCACTGAGGACCAAAAACATCCGAGAAGCCCAGCCCCGCACGACTCCTTCATATTCAAATGAGCAAAACAGCACACGTGCCCCGTTCTCCTATTCTTAAAGCGACAGCGTAGCGATTTGCGAAATTGCAGATTCGTGTAAAAAAACAAAAAAGAAGAAAAAGATCAGCACCAAAGAAAGGGCCGCCAGAAGCTTCAACTCCTGTTGTAAAGCAAAAAAAAAAAACAGACTATACGCTATGTCGGTTTTGATGATTTGGTCAAATCTGACCTGACGCATCATGTTGCCGCTATAATGCTGCTCGCTTGCCGTAGAAAGAAGCGAAGCTTCCGGCAGCCATATTGCATTGCCACACCCGCTAAGAACGCTGAATTGAAAAGATTGATTCCTCTGCTATGTTTTCATTTATGTGTTGTCTATGCGGCTGGCTGGATAAATAAATAAATGCGTGGTGCTTGTACCAATAAGTCGAAGAAGAAAATAATGCGATCGTCAATTTTCTCTCTGCGAGTGGCACACAAAGATGAGTCTTGGACATCAAGATTGGCACATTAGGAGCATGTGCACAGACACACTCGCTGGTCACTTTATTAGGTACACCTTGATACATACAGCCAACAAAAGAGGCTCTTGGAAAATATTTTGATGTCGCAACTTGTTCTGGTGGCCATTGTAGCAGGCAGACGTTTAGCTACAAGCTGAGCAATGAAAAGGTTTTTTTCCCCACGTGTGTTTATGCATGTGTATGCGCAAAGAGAAGCCGTGAGCAAATGAAAGGGTTCTCTCCCGTGTGCGTTCGCATGTGTTTGATCATGTTTTGCTTTTAGGGAAATGTTTTACTGCACGCGGAGCAGCTGAAGGGTTTTTCGCCCGTGTGCGTTTCCATGTATGCGTTCAAACTGCGCTTATAAAAAAAGGCTTTTGCCACAAACTGCGCACCTGGATGGTTTTTCTCCAGTCACTGTCGCTGAGTGCACAATTAAAGCTGCTTTTCGGGCAGATGTAGAACGACAAACAGAACGTGTCAATGTTTGCAGCCCCTCATGCTAAATAACCCTGTGCAATGAGCCACATGCTGCTTCACCAAGACATGATTCTGTGCTCACGTGTAGCAGCAATTACTACGAGGGACAGCTGATCATCGGCCAAGCTGGCTGGTTGGTTGGTTTGGGGGTGTCCCTTCTACAACAAATAACAATCAATGCAGCTCAGTGGGTCAGTTGTGGAACTTCATTACTATCTGAATTATACTGCCCCTTGGTGGCCTAGAAGCACACTGCAAAAGGAGTACAAGGGCTGGACCAAATTCATGGCATTCGCGCCTCCACATGCAAAACAGGGCATTTTTTTAATTTTCTTTTGTCACTGTCGGTGTTTGCGCATGTGTGCGGTCAAACTGTACTTATAAGAAAACCCTTCGCCACAAACTGGGCAAAGAAAGGGTTTTTGTCCCGTGTGTGTGGCTGTGTGCGCGATCAACGAGACGCGATGAGCAAAGCGATCGCCGCAAAGCGTACACTGGAAAGGTTTTTCTCCCGTGTGCGTTCTCAAGTGCGCCACCATGTTGGCCCTCTGATTGAAGATTTTACCGCAAACGGAGCATGCGAAGCGCTTATCTCCCGTGTGCGTGTGCATGTGTCGGGTGAGATTGTAATTATAGGCAAATCTTTCGCCACAAACTGAGCAGGTGAAAGGTTTCTCTCCCGTGTGCGTGGCGGCGTGCCCCTTCAAGGAGACCTTACGTGCAAACGTTTCGCCGCAAACCGAACAACAGAAAGGTTTGTCTCCCGTGTGGACACGCATGTGCGTTACCATGTTTGACTTGCGGGCGAACCTTTCACCGCAAGCCGAACAGACAAAACGCTTTGGTGCTTCCTTTATCGAGCGTTTGTCGTCACCTTCGCAGTCTGTGCCGCTCTTCGACGATTCTTCCGTGTCTTCGCTATGTGACAGCGGTGCCAAGAGGTTGTCCGCCGCTGCCGCCCCTCTGCTTCGACGACAAAGCTCGTCGTCTTCACTCTTCGCCGAGATGACAGTAAGCGGCTTGTTGCTGACGTCCACCTGCTCTTCTTCCTCTTTGATGAGTGGGGACTGCGGATCTTGGTCTGAAGGGCACAAACCGAACCTGACAATAGCAAGGTGATACGTGGACACCATCTTCGTGGAACCTTTGAATTGGGAATAAAATAAAACATACAATGGGCGCTTCCAAAACCCTCCATCATAACAATATGGGGGGAAAAAAGGGCTGCTGGCTGCTAGTTGCCAGGCCAAGCTGCTTTAATAGCGGAAATATATGCCCTTCATCATCACTAGTTTTTTGAATGGCACAAAGCAAGCATGGTGTTTCCACATGAAAACAGCCATTCACAATCAATTGAAAGTTTCACACAACCTAAACTAACATGCATTTGATTGAAAAAAATTCATCCATTTGTTTTGCAAAACGCTTCTGCTATCTACAACGACCTTTCACATAGCGATCACTAGGTAGACTTTTACTAACGCGACCAAACCTTGGAGGAGAGTTTTGGGGCGAACGGCTTCCAGTTGGCATCGGTGTCGCTCGCTCTCCTCTCTGGCGTGACAAAGTTGCTCCTTGTACGAAGCGATGGTGCTTTCGAATAGTTCGAAAATTTCGTCAGCGGCCACCATGAGTCGCTTCCTCACAAACTCCTTCAACATTTTGACAACTTTAAGTGTATTTTCGTGCTCGGCTATTTCACTACGCCAACCTGAAGTCGAAGGAAAGCGCGACCGACTGCGCATGCGTGCATCAGTCGCCATCTTGGACTATTTTCAAAATCAATTCTTTATTGCTCATTAACAATGAACAAAACAGCAAATAACTTGTTGCATTTGACTTATAGAATCACCTCTTCCTTTGAAAATATGTTATTGGGCTCATCAACTATCTGTGAAGAAAAAAAATAATGCGAAAACATTGACATAAAACTTTGAGTGCTCTTTCTCAAAGTACTTCTGTAATATTCGATTCCTTCTCATTCCGGGTTTGTATGTCATCCGCCCGCTATTCTTTGTTTGGTTTGTCCCGCCTCAACGGATGTGATGTAATAGATTAAAAAAAAAAAAAAGATATCTGAACAGAATAAAAAATAGCCCTCCAAAACGATCATAACAGTACCTGGAGGGATATATGATGCTTTTCTACACTCCTGAGCACTCCAAATACACGAGAAAATTATTTTACAGGCAAAAAAAAAATCAATTTTCCAAAATACGTGACAACAATAAAGTGACAACTTTATTAATCCCTTAGGATTGCTTCCTCAGGAAACCCTGGTTCCAGTATCTTAGACAGAAATAAGGTATATTCACGTGATAGTCTGTACATCTCAACTGAGAGACAAGCTTTATATGTTGGGCAGGAGCTAAATTTAGCCTGGGTTGTGAGTGCGAGTGAGTTACGGAGAGTCTCTGCTGCTTGGGCATGACAAAGCGGACCTCAAATCCATCCATCCATCGCCAATTCACTCTTTTCAAAGGTAATGTTGGAAATGATGTTGCAGTTTCAGGGTTACAGTTTGCAAGACCTTAATGGTTGAAACTATGAACAAAGCAATCCTAAACACATTTCTAGGTAGGGTGTTAGTGACGTTTATCGCTCTCTTTGCAGCGGAGCTCGTATCCCATGACTAGCTGGAGGTTACCACACGGTGCCGATTGTTGCTCGTTTGAGAGCAGACGGTGCAGCGAAACCTTTATTCCATGTTGTGTTTCCGCATGTGTATTGTCAAACTGCACTTCTTGAAATAGCTTTTGTCACAAAGGGAGCAAGTAAAGGGTTTTTCTCCCGTGTGCGTCCTCATGTGTGCGACAACGTGGGCCCTTTGGGAGAAGATTTTACCGCATACTGTGCAACTGAACGGTTTCTCTCCCGTGTGCGTCCGCGTGTGGACATTTAAAGAGAACCTGTGGGCAAAGGCATCGCCGCAAGTGGAGCAGCGGAAAGGTTTTTCCCCAGTGTGTTTCCGCATGTGCACGCTCAAGGAGAACTTGTGAGCAAACGCATCGCCACAAACCGCACAACAAAATGGTTTCTCTCCCGTGTGCGTCCTCATGTGTTTAACCATGTTTGGCTTCTGGGGGAACCGTTTGCCGCAAATGGAGCAACAAAAGGGTTTTTCTCCTGTGTGCGTCTGCATGTGTGCATTCAAACTGTGCTTGTAAGAATAGCTTTCACTGCATAGTGAGCAGGCAAAAGGTTTTTCTCCCGTGTGCGTTGCCATGTGAGCAGTCAAAGAGACTTTCTGAGTAAATTCCTCACTGCAAACTGAGCAACTAAAGGGTTTTTCCCCTGTGTGCATTCTCATGTGTTTTTTCATATGTTCGTTTCGAGCAAACGTTTTACCGCAAACTGAACAGGTCAAACTTTTTCTACCTGTGCCACATCTCCTTTCAGTCGAGTCGTTTTCCGAGGGCAGGAAGCGTTTGCCGTCCCCTTGGCAGTCTGCATTGCTTAGTGATTCTCCTGTGTCCCCGGTGTTCGACAGCAAAGAGAAGAGTTTATGTGCTTGCGGTTCTCTACGACGCTCTCCACTTGGAACGCGAAGGAGATTGCGAGGCGACGACCCACCGGGGAGTTGCTCGTCTTCACTCTTCACCACCACCACCTTGAGCGGAAACTCGCTGATGTCGGCCTCTTCTACTTCTTCCTTCACACGGGAGAACCGTGGCGCCTCCTCTTCCTCTTTGACGGGAGGAGAGCGCCTGTCCGACGCTAAGAGTGCATCTGGAATGACTTGACCTTTTCCGCCGGTGGCTCGTCGTTGATCCAATCTCACTGCGGACAAATGAAAGTTGCAACCAGTTGTCGGTCTGTTTCCTTCACTCGCAGACAGTGAAATGAGTCAAAGCCAAATGCGGCTAGAAAATCTAGACTGTCAAAACAGTCGTTAACTAATTGCACCTAAAGTTTAAAATAAAGTCTAAATAGGTTACAAGAAGGTCTCTAAAATTACTGATAAATATACAGTTTGAGTCACACAAGCTACAGTTCGGTGCGTGAAACGTCTGTTGATATTTACAATGTCATTTTCATTTCAGTGTGCAGATGAGACACGGCGTCAATTTGTATGCATCATCCTGTTGTTTCGCTGCACAATGAAACTCGAGAGACATTGAGAAGAAAGAAAACTGCTTTCTGTTCTGCCAGTACACGAAACGTGACCAGACCTTGGATGTGAGCTTTTGGGCAAACGTCGCCCAGTTGCCGCTGTCGCTCGCTCTCCTCTCTGGCACGATAAAGTTGTTCCTCGTACGACGCGACGGTACTTTCGAACAGACCGAAGATTTCGTCGGCGGCTGCTATAAGTCGCTTTCTCACCAACTCTTTCAACAGTTTCATGTTGGTTTTCGCCCTGTTTCACAGCCTTTTCACGTTCCGACGTGTCGCCGTGATGCTTTTTTTATTTTTCGTTCTTCTAACGCTTATGTATGTGCGCATGCGTACGAAGGCAGCCATTTTTAAAGGCATCTACGGTGGGCTTCGAGGGACAAAACCCAAAATACGGCGGCCGTCATGTATACATGGTCCTAGTCCGAATCCTCACAATTGTAGGTAAATAAGATGCGCACGAGTTATAAATACATAAAATTGTTGTGTTCATTATAGAATACAGACAATTAACAGAGCCATGGTGCCGAGGAATGTGAGAAACCTTTACGTAGTGGGTTCTGGCTTCATGATTGGCTGAGAAATGTAAAATGCCAGATGAATCCTGCGAAAAAGAAAATTGTGTCCCGTTCCACGAAAAAAAACTTAACCAAAATGTTGGCCTTGTTATAATGCGTCACATAATAAAGCATTTTGATTATGCTGCAGTGTGTCTTTTTGTTGTTGTTCGTCTCTGCGTGCCCCAAAAGGAAGTTTTTTTTCAAATTGAAAGGGAAAGTTGCAAAAATGTTGTCAGAACCTGAACAGACTCTATTTCAGACGTTTCATTTCAAAGACTGTCACCAAGATAAACAAAATATTTGAGGCAGGACTTTTTAATGACATAGAATACAGCAACAACAAACTAGGATACATGGATCAAAATCAGATGCAAAATGCTTTAACATTGTAATGTGTGTGGTCAAGATAACAGAAATTGTTTTCATCAATTATTTGAAAAAAAACAAATACTGAGAGCTACACTCTAACAATTGATTCAATCGACTATTTAGTCCGTCCAATGTTTGACTGCAAGCGGTTTTTGTCTGTTATGTTTGCGCATGTGTGCCACCAAAGTGGTCTTCTTCAAGAAGGTCTGGTCACAAACTGAGCAAGTTAAAGTTTTTTCTTTGGCGTGGGCCCTCTGGTGTCTACTCATAGCTGACTTGTGAGAAAAGTTTTTCCCGCAAAGCGAACACGTGAAAGGTTTTTCTCCAGTGTGTCTTCTCATGTGTGCGACCAGATTTTCTTTGCGAGCAAAGCTTTCGCCGCAAACGGAGCACGTGAAAGGTTTTTCTCCGGTGTGTGTCCGCATGTGTGAATTCAAACTGTGCTTATAGGACAGGCTTTCGCCACAAATGGAGCAAGTGAAAGGTTTTTCTCCCGTATGCGTCGCTGTGTGCGCAATTAACGACACCTTGCGAGCAAACTTCTCGCCACAAACCGAGCAGCTAAAGGGTTTTTCTCCCGTATGCGTCCTCATGTGTTTTGTCAGGTCCGACTTATAAGAAAAGTTTTTCTCACAAACGGAGCAGGTGAAAGGTTTTTCTCCAGTGTGCGTTGCCGTGTGTGCTATCAAAGTGGCCTTGTGAGCAAATTTTTCCCCACAAACTGAACAACTGTGCGGTTTTTCTCCCGTGTGCGTTTTCATGTGTTTATTCAAGTAGTCTTTAATCAAATAGACTTTGCCGCAAACTGAGCAAGTGAAAGGATTTTCTGCGGCGTGCGTTACTTTGTGGACGATCAACTCAACCTTCTCTGCAAATGTTTGGCCGCAAAGGGAACAGCCAAAAGGTTTTTCGGCGGCGTGCCCTTTCATGTGGCGAGCAGCGTCCACCTCAGTGAAGTTTTCGCCACAAACCGAGCAGATAAAATCGCCGTCATGCGCGGGAGCTCCCACCTGGGTTGTGTCCTTTTCGAAGCGTTGGTGGCCACCGCTGTCGCTGGGCAAAGGTTCATCTGCATCTTCCCAGTGCGACAGTAGAGGGAAGAGCTTGTCTGCAGGTTGGCCTGCCCTTCGCGCTTCATCCGGACTCTCGTCCTCCCTGTCGTATTCGGTCTTCACCACGACGACATTCAGTGGCAGCCGGCTAACATCAAACTCCTCATCTTCCTCCTTGACGCGGAGCATCTCCGCATGGTCGGTTTCCTCGTTGACGTGCGGCTTCAGCGGACGCTCCTGCTTCGAACCGGAGCCCTCCCCTTGATGATCTGCCTCGCACAAGCCACGCAAATGAATTATCTTGGAATGTTTCAACTTGACAACTACAATAAAATACGGTGAAATAATCACGCAACACAATCGCAGATGGCATTTTTTGGTCGGCTGAAGGTGGATGAATTCAAGTTGTCTTTCATTTTATGAATACGTGAAACATCTTTTTTGTTCCTCCAGAGTTCAACGTGTGATTTAATGGCAGAAATGGCAATTTGTGTTCTCCGTCGCTCTCTCTTTGTTTGATATAAATGCAACATATAATCCAGAACAAAACAATAACAGCAACCTCCCTTTAGGGGGTTGTGGCTCCGGTTGTTTTATTTGGTTGTGCATGTTTCCTGTGGGAAAGAGTGGAAAAATAAAAATCTGGACGTGCAGACACTGACCTTGGTTGTACAAGACGAGCGGAGGCGAGGAAATGTCGTCCGGATGTCGCTGCTTCTCTTCTCTTGCTCCACAAGGTCGCTCCACTTCCTCCTCCTTCTGATTCTCCCCGTAGGACGCCATGGTTCTTGCAAAGTGCCCAAGCTTTGTTGCTTGTTTGTTTGTTTGATGTTTTTGTCTCCCAACAAATTCAAGTCGCGAGTCGACCCGCAGTGAGAGACTTCCGTCTTCTAGCTTCGTCTTCTTCTGCTATTATGGTGGCTCGCAAGCAACTTGGAGTGCATTACCGCCACCTTCTGAAACGGAGTGTGGGCCAAGCCATTCCAATCATCTATTACATTTCCCATTGAACCCGATGATGTTAAAAAAATAGACATAATTTCAAATACAGCTCACACGAACTTCTGTTGAAAGTGTCTCAAGTATTCAAAAAAATGTCCCGAACCCTAAACTCGTTAATTAAACGTTGTCTTGCCTGATTATACTTGACCATGGTCTTTTTCTAATACATGTTCTGTAGCTATCAGTAAAAAAAAAAAAAACAATGTGCTATTTGTGCTATTGTGTACATGCAGTACTACTCCTCCACGTTAGGCGGCAGTAACGCACCGGAAGTTAATTAGTTAATTAATTTGAACATGGGAAGGGGCACTGTTTATGACGGTAGAACAATCAAAAGCACTCTGCACATTTTAACAAGAATCTGCATTTATTTGCATGAAAATAAGTCTTAAAAATACTATAAAACAAAAAGTAAGTTACCTGTTACAGCTGGGCTGCTGTGACATTCAAAGGCTTTAAAGTGCAATTAGTTGCTCATTTGTTTCTTTAGTCAAAACCATCGAAGAACCCCCTCCCCCCCCAAAAAAAAAAAAAAAAATCCTGAGGTGAACATTAGGACAATTCTTCTCCAAATAATCATTTTTCCACTCTTCATTAAGGCTTCTCTTTTAAAAGCACAATTTGGCTCTCTTGGACACACACGCGTACACAGAGGGAGCGCTGAAGTCCCGCTCGACAATAAAAGAATAAATAGTGAATGGAAATAAATAGTGTGTGGCAGCAGAGAGAACAAACTGTGCAAAAATAGCTCACCCCGATCACAACGGCGCTTTGCCTCCCAACATTTGGTCCTCGGGTTGCGGTCGCTTATGCAACCGTAACAAATAGCAGCAGGCCAACACGGGCCACCTCCTGTCTCTCTTGTGTCAGCTGACATTCACAGAATGAGATCGAGCTGCACACTGAACCCGTCGTGGCGGGTGGCTCGCGGTCAGCGCGAGGTGACCCCCAGCTGCGTCTTGATGTGCTCGTACACCACGTAGCTGATGCTGACGGCGGGGACGACTTTCAGGAAGTTGGGAGCCAGGCCCCGGTAGAGGCCGGCTGGACCCTCGGCCCGCAGGATCTGCTGGAAGAGCGCCGTCATGGTTGCTTGCTGGCCGCCGCCCGTCGCAGCTGCAAAAGGAGCAAGCGTCATTTGGGATTTCAGTCAGGCGCCTTTCCATGTTGAGACTTGAGACGAGTGCGCGGGTCTCACCTTGCGCTTGCATGCGCGTCCTGACCAGAGCAAGCGGGTAGCTGGCGAGCTGGCCGCAGGTGCTGGACACGGTGCCGCAGGCCAGCAGCAGCAGGACACCGGCGTCGCTGGCGCCGTACTGCTGCAGGTAGCCGTTCTTCAGGGTCTGGTGGACAACGGGGCGATGCCAAGTTAGCGAGGGAACGGGGCCGTCCGTGGAGGGGGGTGAGCGGCGGCGCTTGCTCACCTCGTACACGGCCAGGTCGATGCCAGCGTATGGTATGATGCCCAGCATGTTGGGCACGTAACCCTTGTAGAACGCCGCCGGGCCCTCTCGCCGGAAGATCTGCTTGGCGCAGTCCGAGATGCTGGCGTACTGGCCCGTCTTTCTCAGAGCCAGGCGCGTTTTCAGCACCTAGAGATTTAAAAAGTAAAACAAGAAGACATTTGCACAGATTGCATTTTCTGAACACTGCTTCAAAGATGTGGAGGAGTGGGCCGAAATACCGTCCGGGCCCTAACGAATTACAAAACACCCCCTTCAACCGGTGATGGTGCTCACCTCCATGGGGTAGATGGCGCTCTGGGCGATGACTCCGGCCAGCGATCCGGCCACAAAGCGTTCAGAGATGCTCAAGGTCTGCCTGTCGCTGCCGATCAGACGTTTGATCTACGGCAAACGGGACAGAGATGTCAGCCGGCTCACGTTTCATGTACGGGCAGTCGCCGTGCCGTCCTGCCCCGCAGCATACCTGCTCGTACGCCATGAACTTGAGGGCCGACTCGGGCGCGATCTTGATGATGTTGACGCCGTTGCCTCGCCACAGCGAGCGCACGCCACCCTCCTTGATCATCTGTGCCAGGCCGCTCATGATGCACATGTTGTTGCTTCTGGAGCCGTACACCTACAGGAACACCACCTCGTTAATAAACAAAAACTCCTTTGCCCAGCGAAAGGCTTGCTCATGATGTTAGCGTGAAGCTGGTGGTTATCAGTTTTCAATATGGAATATTTAGTCTTCATGTCAAATTGTGACCAAAGTTGGACAAAGCGTTACGTGGGTAAAAGGTGAGCACGAGCGGCCAACTGGAGGCCGTTGACGCAAGCGAGGACCTTGGAGCCGGCCAGCAATGACGCAGGAAGGGTGGCGGCGGCAGGCCCGCTTGGACCTCAGACTCTGTGCCCCTCACCCCCCGCTCCATTTAAATATTAACTCTTGTTGCATAGCTGGAGATAAAACCACGTTTGACTAACGACAGGTCCGATAAGATGCTCCACTTTCCTCTGGAGTTACACAACGGCGGTGACCCCCTTACCTGCATCATGACTTTGACCCGGTCCAGAGGTGCCGTGCACGTCCTGGAAACTGCGCCGGCTCCGCCGCCTGCCACCAGGTGACGCCACCACATTCCACTCTGCTTCTCCTCTACGCTGAAGTCGTCGGGGACGGTCAGGTTCTCGCCCACGTCAAAGATCTGCCCGTTACAAAACGAACACAGAGCTGTTGCTTTCTCTCAAACAAAGGTGAGACTGTTCTTGAAGCACCTTTTCCCCTTCTTTCAAAGGGTTTAAACAATCGTGTGCCGCTACTTAATGGCCTAAAATGAAAGGACATCCAAAAAGAAATAAAGGAGCTCGATTTGAACCCCAAAAATGAAATAGCCGTGTCGGAGGCTTCTGAAAGTACCCAAATGTACTTCTGTTTTGCGTATTTCTGTTCAAGCGGACTTAGGTCACAGTGTGCAATGGCCATGTTGGCATTGGCAACGCAGGGGACTCGTTGCAACGCCAGGGTCGGGTTCACCTAAAGGCCAAAGCGCGGCGCAACCAACCAGTAAGCCCAATGTGCCATTTAACAGGTTAAAAAAAAAAAAAAAAACTCGTTGCACCAGGTGCTCATTAGCAGCACCCGTGGGAGCTGCCGGCAGCTGCTCTTTGCGCCGGCGGCAATTTTTATGCCGTTACATAAGCGACACGCATAATCCGACCGGAGCTTAAGCGCTGACGCACAGGCCGGGTTCATTCCCGGGGTTGTGCCTCCTAATTGGCCCATTTAGCCGAGACAGGAAGGTGCACTTTGGAGCCGATAATCATTCCTAAATAAACCATGTGCTCAAGAACCGACTGAGAATGGAATGGCATGAGCGCTTGGTTGACTTTCCTGTGCTCAGCAACTCACCGTGGAGTGCTTCCAGTACAAGATGATCTCGGGGATGCTCTCCGTCTCCTCCGCCGTGGCGTACTTGCTCCATTCTTTACTGCTGATGGTTATGATGCCGTTCTTGTCCACGCTAAAACACCAAAATGAGCAAATTCAAGCCACGCACACAAAACGCATAAAAGAAATGTAGAATCCACTCCGTTACCTCCGAAGGGCTTTCTCGGCGAGATGATGTGAAATGTGCACGCCGATGTCTCGCAGAGCCTGGATGAACTCTTTGCTGTCCACCCGGCCTTGAGAATGAAAAGGGGTTCATACGGGGACACGCGGAGGACAGGAGGTCTGAGCACAACTGAGACACTCACCTGCATTCCTCTTGACCACCAGCTTCAGGTCTTTCTCATAGTCTCGCAGGTAGTGCACAAACTCCTCAAAGTCCAGCCGGTCATCGCACATGTCGGGCTCCCTCCTGGTCTTCTGTGGGTCAGTCGCGCACAGATTACAGATTGATGAAACGATTGCCCGTATCGAGTCATATCCCATTTTGCCCATTTAAAGTCAACCATTGCCACCGTGACCCATAAATGCTGCCCCACGACCGCTCTATCTTTGACCCGAGAACTGCAGAGGCCGCCGACGTCGGTAATCCCGTCTCAAACTAAATCGAGAGCAGGTCACTGTCACTGACGTAACATCTTGACACCCGACCTGGCCTGATTTGTCAGGCGGTAATCAGCTGCACGCACAGGGCGGACAAATGTCAACTTTTAAGCGAGAAAGTCAGCTGCTGCTATGGCAAGCTTGTTCCTCAAAAATATCTGGTAAGAAAATTGCATGGAAATGCAACTTTTGAAGAGTAGGTACGACTTCAACTTTGCATACTTTAAAAACAGTGCAGCATAACAACAACAACAACAACAACACTTTAAGCTTCAGCGATTCCTCTTCAATCTATAATAAAGGATCTCTGTGACGTCACGTGTGGCAATGAATGAGAAGTTCCCGGCGACTTGCTCGGAAAGGCGGGTCCCGCATTTACCGAACGGGACAGCTAGCAACTAATTGCACTGTACACATATATAACCACTTTCGGAATCGTTTAGTTATTAAAATTGGAATTTTCGGAGATCGGAAAACGTACAACGTCGTGGCAGCTGGAGCGCGGCGAGCTCTGCGGCCTACTCGTAAGGCTTTCGTGCTAGCTTGGCTAAGCTAAGCCGGCCGGCGCCCAGACAGATTCAATCAATGACGGTAAATCAAGTAGCTTTCTGACTTCTACGTATTATTCCAAGCTCTAGTGCGCGTAAATATCTCCACCATACAATTTGTGATATTATTTTCTTACTTTTCGCCATCGCTGATAGGTGGAAAACTCTTGAGACGGCAGGAACACGCTGAGTTTGTTGAAGAGCGAATTGAGTTCGGTCGGAAGTC